>NC_085890.1:3600000-3900000 GCF_035222375.1 Podospora pseudocomata | reverse complement strand
TGAGTAGAAGGGCCAGAGGGTGTAGTCTAGGTCGAGGACAATGAGGGCGGGGAGGGGGAGGGAGTCGGTCAACCTGGGAATGGAAGATTAATTAGTAGGTGAGGATATATCGATTATGGAAGAGTAAAAGTACGTACCAGGAGGGCGTGGTAGTTGGCGCCGAGGAGGAGGATCCGGCGCTGTTTGTGGAGGCAGTGTCCGAGGTTGGAGCTTTGGAGAGTTTCTTTGCTTTGGCCATTTGTTGGGGATTCCGGTGGCTTGAGTTTGCTGGTAATAGTAAGGCACGATGGCGTTCAGTGGGATGGGGACCGAGCGATGACGCTGTGATCCCAGGATGCAGGATGGCGGTTCCCCGTCAACAGCTTGGACCCCACCCTGGGCGTTCCTCAGGTTTGGTTCAGTTGTAGGGTTAGGGTCCTTCGCAGGTGACATCACATCAATTTTCACTTCAAACCAAGCCACCAAGCCATGAATTTTAAGTAGGGCTTACGCACATGTAGAAACCTCGACAGAATATGAGCTAATATGGCTGTGTGATGTTTTCCCTCTGCATTCCCAACATCAGACAGCATCGCCATCTGCAACACCCAAGACTTCGCACATGTTTACAATGATTGGACAGCATGCTACGGGCGCGGGGCATTGGTCAGCCTGGTCCATGCTCAAGCTACTTCTCCTGACGTCCTTCCCTACACTCTCATTGACTGCCCCACCATCTGTCTCTCATCCGATCGCTTCATCTGAATCTGAATCTATGAAATCCTTGGCAGCACTGAAGACCATGGCACCCAAATATCGATTCACAGCCGTTCCCGGCTACTTCAAAATGGAAGGCCGCGGCCCGAGGAATGAGGTGGTATGTCTCTTGATCTCTTGGGTCTCATTGAGCATAACATGATTGCTTACAACCATCAGCCTACGATGCCGGGTATGGGTCTAATTGATCAACCCTACCCCACCGACGAGGCTTTCGACCCCCAACGCTCAAAACAGCCATGGGAGAGGTTTGTCAATCTCCTCAACTCGTGGAATGAAAGCGAGAAAGGAAAAGCGGCCTATAAACTCATATATGTCACCCGCCACGGCCAAGGCTACCACAATGCCAAAGAGTCTGATGTCGGCTCAGCCGAGTGGGAGGTGAGAAGCAATCACCGTTGGCCAATTTATCTCATAATGCTAACCAACGTCCACACCCTTGACTAGACAAGATGGGTAATGCTCAATGGAGACGACAACTCGACCTGGTTCGACTCCCACCTCACCCTAGAAGGCATCCGTCAAGCCATGACCATGAACGCCTTTTGGCAGGATGCCGCAACCAAGCTCAAACTCCCTCTTCCCAGGCGCTACTACGCCAGCCCTCTTGCTCGCTGTCTCGAGACTTGCAAGCTCTCATTTGAAGGCATCGAGTTACCCCCCGGTCAGGAGAAACCACCCTTCAAGCCCATCATCAAGGAGTTGCTTAGGGAAAGACTACATTTTCACACGTGTGATCGCCGCCGTAATGGCACCTGGATCAGGGAGAATTTTCCCGAGTTTGAGTTTGAGGAGGGGTTTGTAGATGAGGATGTATACTGGAAGACGGAGGGGAGAGAGACGCTCCAGGAGCATGCCGCACGTACGATGGCTTTGCTTGAGGATGTATTTGAGCATGATGATGAGCAGATTATCAGCTTTTCGACTCATTCGGGGACGATAGCTGCGCTGATCAAGGCGACGGGGCATGAGGATTTCTTTGTTGAGCCGGGGAATGTGGTGCCATTTTTGATCAAGGGGGAGATTATTCAGCCTAACTGAGGGCAGGTCTGGGATTACTAGAGTATCCCGAGATAGAGTTGGCTCTAGTGCAATCAAATCACAACAGACGTTTGAGGAGCTAGTCCACAGCAAAGGCTAATACCAAGGGAATTTCAGGTACGCTGACTGCTCAGTTGTACATATTTCGGATCACTTAACTTTGTATGACCGAACCACACTGGTAGTCACAAGACGCAAAAAGGCTGCTGTATTGCGCTCCATTACTGAAGAGTCTCATGCATATATATGGCTTTTTCCCCACTGTACACGAAGCCCAACTGCAATACCGAAAGTCTCCCGAGAATCAGGCATAGGTGCCTATTTACAGACTCTGGCAGCACCTATAATTTGCCGGACCGGGACATTTTCCTGCACCAATGTTAGTCGACTGGACACCATGGTGACTAGTCAAAAACATACCGCTGTGCGTAACCCCCCAGCAGGCATGTCCGTCCCAGTCGCAGTATGATCGAGGAGCACCGCATGGCTTGTTGGTCGACCCCTCCAGGCCGATGAGGCAGCATCTGATATCGGCCGCGTCACCAGGGCAAGCACCGCTCTTGAAGACACCGCCGAAAGAGTTGCAGGTGCCGGTCGAAATGCAGATGCCGCTTTGTCCCCAGGTGCCGGTGGCGGCGCTACCGGAACAACGGCCATTCACCACCGCGAGGGCGGTCAGGGGAAAGGTGGTCAGGATGGCGAGCAGTTGCATGGTGGAGGTGGATTTGAAAGTGGGTGTTGAGATGGGGATAGATGTCATGATCTGAGGACACAACGACCCCTTAAATACCCGTTTCCTAGCCCCCGAGAGACAACCATGATGACTCCCCAAGCCCTGGGTCACCGTCCATGCTGGAAAGACTCGCCTGATAGTTCCTAATACAGCAACAAAATCGCTATCGTCACCGCCCCCTCCCCAGGTCTGGAGCAGGACCCCAAATGAGGTTCTGATCATCGTCTGCTTCAGCCATAACCATGGACTGACACTGTTCTAGATCGTGGACAGCATGAGACGAAGTTACATAACAGGGAGAGAATCGACTTCTTGTCCGACTAAGTGACCATTGTGGCTTGCAGTTTGATGATAATCCCGTCCACAACTGGCAGCCGTGCAACGGTCTGGTCTCGCCTGAACTGCGGGAACCCATATTGGGGGGGTCTTTGTCCCTGGACCGGATCAGCCAATCATTCTCAGGTCTCAAGGCGGGATTAGCCCTTCAGCTTGCAGGCTGTATGCAGGGGGACTACCAGGCGGAAGAGAGAGAGTGCGGAAAGGACTTTTTATGCAGTGCTATGAGTTAGATATGTGATATAAGATTCTCTGCTTCGCTTGTCCCCTGCCTTTCGCCCTGTCCAGGAGGTTGAACTAAAGCTTTAATATTTGTGACCAATCATGATGAGAAGTAACAGTTGGCTACTCGAACAAGACTTTAGTCGATTGGTAGTTGACTGGATCGCTATTCTATCGCTCAAATACATGCGCACTGCAAGGCGAGTTCAACCACAAACGGCAGGTCAGCTCAAGTCCTGGTGGTAGGGTAGCATTTCGGGTTGATCCCGGGGGCCGGGCCGCTCATGACAGTTCGAAATTTCGGTGGCAGAGACTTGGCGTCAGGACTACTTGAGCCGTTCTATCCGGCCAATGATGTACTGTCCCAACATATCTTCAACAGTTCTAACGCAGGACTGAAGCGATATGCCCAATGAATTCAACAAATTTGTCCTGTCTTGTGACTTGCTCACTCCGAATCCCGCACGAGGAACCACGCGGTATAGCTCACCCAGCAGCAGATCACGTCCCATCCTACGCTGCTCACAGCTGGGTGCTCATACAGTGTGTCCAGGATGCTCTTCCAAGTCTCCCCACTGGCAATGGGTTGCGATGTCCCGGCAGCCAGGACTGCCGCAAGAATGCCGAACTGCAATACCTTGGATGGCTCGCGAAGTTGGCTGGATTCTGTGCTCCCGGATGATATACCGTCCCTCAAAAGTGGCACAAAGGCCAAAACGTGTGGCGCAAGGAGCAGAGAGAGAAAGTAAGGGCTGTCCAGATTTCCGAACAGAAAGAGGGTCACAGCCAGGTTGACGACGAGGATCAGGATATCTGAAGTCCGCGATGATGGCTTTTGTTTACTTTGAGCTGGTTTCTTCTCATCCTTGACATCGTGTGCAAGCACAGCAAGGAAGAAAAGATTGCTGGCAAAGGATATGGCAACAACCTGCCCCAGAAGCATAAAAGCCCAGATCTGGGGGATGTTTCTCTTCTTGGCTGCTTGAAATGTCAGTGCTGAGGTATTTTCAGTGGATGGATAAATATTGACCTTGGACAGAGAGCATCACGCTCCAGATAGCACAGAAACCAAAAATCTGAAGCGTCCACCATGCTCTGGCTGGCGTTTCTAGAGCGGAGAACCAGGCTTGCTTGAACAGTGATGTGTCCCGCAGCCACTCTCCCAAGTGTAACTGGTCATCAGCAGTCGCGCTTGGGGCATTGGCAGCCCAGTCAAAGTAGGACCACTTGAAATAGCCAAACATATACGACCATGTTGTTGCGAGGCTGACCGCGGCCAGCGCGCCGAAAAGCACTAATGATCCGGCGCTCCTTTTGGCCTTCTGGACTGGGTGACGACGGACGATGCCAATACAGCGGACGGCGAGAGCCACCGCCGTGACCATGTAGCTGGCCAGGATGGCTAGAGGTCTCGCGTTGGATACCATGATGGCGGGTTACCTAAGGTAAGGTATACAGTCTTGTCGGGGTTGATGATGGCATAAACTTGATTAAAATCAGGATCCTTGGCGATCTGATGTCGCAGTCTCTGTTGCCGCCAATCGCCCCCCCTGCCCCTGCTTGATCTGGCTGCTCCATTTCAAAACCCATGTGGAGCAGCCGAGGCTTGGCGGCGAGAGAAGCCAAAAACTGGCAGAAAATCAGCAGACCGCCGTTCACTGATGGCCTTCCGAAGATAACCATATCGACAGAGTTTGTGCCATGACTGAAACGGCCAGAGAACGGGTAGCCATCATCGGTACCGGGTTGGCTGGACTGACCACGGCGCATCTCTTACAAAACGACCCCAAGAAACGGTATGCCGTCACGCTCTTGGAACAGGTGGGTCACTCCCGCAACCAAACAAACTCAGATCCCGTCTGCGATGAACTTGTGTTTTGCTCACACTTCACCCAATCACCACTCAGGCTGATTCGCTCTCGTTCGACTCTGCTTCTGTTGCCGTCAAGAGCCATGAGACGGGCGCGGTCGAACGCGTCGATCTCCCAATGCGTGCATCCGCGGGCGGATACTACGCCAACCTGAACCGAATGTATCACCATCTGGAAGTTCCCATGCACCCAGTGCGCTTTCTGTTTGTCTTTGCAAAGGCTTTGAAGCAAAGAGGGACCGAGGCAGGCAATTGTCAGGACTCGAGTCAAAGTCCTTCAGCAGCTGCGTCAGCAGTCCCTGATGGGTACTTTGTCCATGCCTCCAACCTTCACCAACTCCCGCCACCACGGCCATCGGCATACAGCACGTGGCGGTACCTCTTGGAGATTCTGTACCTCATCATCTGCCACGCCTGGTTCAGAGCCGCTTGCTTCCTTGTCCGGCCTCATGACGAGTCCTTTGCCCAGTATCTCGAGAGGATATGGCTGCCTCGTCGGTACACCACACACTACATCCTCCCCTTGATGAGCAGTGTGTCGACCTGCACGCATGACGAGCTTCTTGCCTTTCCAGCGAGCGACTTGGTCAACTACAACAAATTCTCGTATGGTCAGCAGCACTACACAGTGTGCGGCGGCGTGCAGCAGGTCCAGTCTCGCCTATCTCGAGGCATAGAGGATATTTGTGTGCGGTCGAGAGTGCTGGAGGTTCTGCCGCGTTCAAGCGGCAAGGTACTGATACGATGGCAGGACACAGTTGGCGCACAAGAAGAGGTGTTCGACAGAGCTGTCCTAGCGGTATCACCGGATGTCGCGAGCAGGCTCTTTGCGCCGCTGAAGACGACAGGACTGGACAAGATTCCAACAACATGGGTGGAGAGTTCGGTCTTGACCAATGCATCTCGTGCGCACTCGCTGGTGGACTCAGATGACAGGACGAGCCAAGGGAAGGTGGCATGTATGCATCACGCGGCGGTAGAGGTGGAATCTGCATCTACACAGGTCATCACCTTGCGCACGCAGTTTTCCGGGCTCGGCGGCGCTCGATCAGAAGCGCTGCATACCATGCCGAGCGGTGTGGTGGTGAGCACCTGCCCATTGGATGGGGAGTCAGAGGCAACTCAGAAAAGAACGCTCAAGACAGCTGGGTTCAGGAGGACGTTGAGGACTGTGGAGAGTCGAGCAACAGTTGAGCGGATATTCCGGGATGGTAGTGGTGGAACAACTGATGGCTGGGTTAATGGCGAGAATAACGTATGGCTGGCTGGGTCGTGGTGCTGGGATGGAATGGTACTGCTCGAAGGATGTGTCGTATCGGCTATGCGTGTAGCTGACGAGTTTGGAGTTGAGATTCCGTGGAGGAAATGATACTACATAAGACTTGATTGTATGAAGCAAGGGATGCTCACGATAAGAACCCGATAAGAAGGCTTGGCGAGTTTGATTGATTCAAATCTTTGTAATCCCCACCAATACACCACACTACACCGTCAAATGCAACTCCCTTACCACAATGATATCATGGCTCAATGACCCGACATTCGTGGCGGGACTCTTTGCAGGAGTCTTCGCTACTTTCACTCTCTTCGTCGGACTCGCAGCATGTCTATTGCTCTCCCGCGACCACTATGGCCTCGACCACTGGAAGCTGAACTTGCAGATGCCAGTCTCATTGTGGATGAATCTGGGCTACTGGAAGGACACGTCTGAGTTCGCCGAAGCATGCAGGAATTATCTGAAGCAAGTATTCGAAACAGCCGACATCACCACCCCCCAAAAGTCGATTGCCATCCTCGACGTTGGCTTTGGTTGCGGCGACCAGACCTCGACAATTCTGGGTGGCATCATCTCCGGAGGTGCATACATAGGGGTGACAAACAACCAAGTCCAGCTGCAGGCTGCGTCACGACGATGCCGGGACCTACACAAGGAGCTCGACACATCCCATCTCTTTTGCGCGGATGCGTCCAAGCCACATGCTTGGCCAGAGGAGATACGCTCCGCCGTGGACAAGCTCAAAAACCCCAATCTCAAAGGGAAGTGGCTACTGGCGTCGGACTGCATGTATCACTTTTCACCGTCACGGATGCCGCTCTGGCAGTACGCTGCCCGGAATCTCGGCATGAACTTTATGGGGTCTGACTTGTGTATGTCCAACACGGCAACCTGGAGGGAGAAGACTCTGGCAAGGACGATTGGGGCGCTAATGGGCTGTCCATGGAAGGCGTTCTTAACTGTGGAGCAATACAGAGAGCAGTTGGTAGCATGTGGCTATGACAGGGACTCGATTGTCATCAAGGACGTGTCGGTGGATGTTTTCCCGGGCCTGGTTGCTTTTCTGGAGAGGCATGACAAGGCGCTGGCAGAGTTTGGTATCTCTCTCGGTGGGGGGTTCAGGGTGGCGAGGAAGGTGTTTGGCTGGTTTGCTGTGTCAAAGGTGGTCAGAGCCGTCATCGTGGTGGCAAGATTGCCCAAGGTCAAGGTTGCTGCATGAAAAGGGATGGAGTCTGCATGGTGTAGGTAGGTTATTGAAGCTCTGGCTTGGGTTTTGAGCCTTCACAATATGGTACAAACGAATGGCATTCCGATATTTTCAGCATTATGTGCAACAGTGCTTCCAGGTACTCTGTCCCAGCCTTTCAAACATTTTCGGTTCACCTCTCCCGTTCCCACTAGCATCATTCCTGTCCAGATATTGATTCCCGTTTTGTCGTAGGTCCGGAGTCTAGAGCCTGCAGCATTTGTAGTTGGATCCGCCGGGGCAGTATCCTATGGATTTGGTTAGTACATGCATGATGGACCGAGGGCATGATCAAAACCTACCAGTCAGTCGGCTACCACTGCATGTGTTGGAGGTCCAGTCACACCACGAAGCACCACCACAAGGGTTGGTGCCAACAGAAGGACCACGGCCCACCAGGCAGCACTTGACATCGGCAGGGTCAGACGGGCAGGCGCCAGTCTTGTAAGCACCGCCGGCACTGCTGCAGGTCGAAGTCCTGATGCAGATACCCTTGGAGCCCCACTCGCCCGTGGCTTCGGAACCAGTGCATCGGCCGTTGAGGGCGGCAAGGGCCGTGAGAGGGAAGGCTGCGAGGATGTGGAGGAGCTGCATTTTGATTGGAGTGTTGGTGAAGCTCAGGTTTGTATAAAGGGCAGGTATAGCTCGAAGGATGTTGTGAGAATGGTCAAGTATGTTGTGATCTGGGGCGACGGAGCTGGGCTACAAGTACTCAACTCCAGACCCCTCTTCTCAAGCATCGCCCTGTTCTATTCTCAGCTCCGGGGAACGTCTTGGTAATTCTCCAAGGCTTGTAGAGTGATGGTGGTGTGATGACACGGGCAAGCAACAGGTAATGAGACCAATGAGTACGTAAACAGATATTGACTGCATGGGGGGATTGCAAGGTCTTCTGCAACCACAATGTCGTCTAGACTCGATCAGGGGAGTCGGCGATAGCTGTGGCTTGGTCTCTGACAGGCTTGAGAGCCAATTGAATGCTGTATGGCATGTAGAATGAAGCCTTCACCACCGGGTTGAAGTAAATTGATGGGGGGTTGGCGAGCAGTAAGACGGACTAACCAAACTACCGGCGTAGTGAACCGTCCACTGGGTGCTGCAGAAGAGTTATGAAGCGAATATGTTGTGCGACCAGAAGACGGTCCTTTTACCCCTTTTCCCCTTTCTTGCAACGCTTGCAGGGGCAAAGCTGTAGGCCTAGACCGAGGAAGCTACCAAGTCAGATTTAAAGTTGGAGGGAACCAGACACCGGGGCTTGGGAATGAAGTTCCAGCCAATCTCGAGTGTTTTCAAAATCCAGGGTGGACTGAGAAATAAATTAATGGTGGGAAAGCAACTGGCTGAGGTCGCGTGACAATATGGAAATTGTTGCATGTTGCCGGTTGCCCCTTGTCCCCCCCTTTTAAGCTTGTTTACCCCCAGATCTTGGCACTTCAGCTGTTGCCCCGCCACATCCTTGACGACAACTGAAGCTTCCCCGCACCACCGAGGTGGAATCCTCCCGAGCACCTCGTTGATGAAGACAAACTTCAAAGTCGTCTATCTTTCAGTAACGAAGGAAATCAAGTCGCCAGGCCATAGAGTTCGAGGTAGGTTGAAATTGTGCAGCAAAGCGGGCTGTCTACCTCAGGTATCTACCCGGCAATGCGGATGAGAGATCTTGCAAGTATGCGCACCAATGACGTGGCATCGGGATAATGGTAGGAGGTCTCGAATCGCAGCCACAGAGATCGGAGTGTGGCTCATATGCTGCCTCTGACATGACAGTGGCTTCGCTCTAACATAAAACCCCCCCGGGACTCCGAACTCTTGTGTTTCTCTCGTACACCGTCGCAGGTCGGGGCAACACGAGTCGAATGATGAGACACCGAAGAACGGGCGCTCGACATTACCCGGCGCCCGCTATTGGGCAATGGCAAAATGCCGTCGCGCGATCGGAACATCACCATTGGCTTTTCTCCCTTGAATTGCCGCGACCTGCGTCACCATCGCTTTTACCCCACCACATCCCCGCGTGAGCGCTAGAAAATAGAGCCCAGTTCGTCCCATCTTGGTTGCCTTGGGCCGTCGGCCGGACTCTAGATATATCCCCCGGGCAGCCTGCCTCTGTGTCATTAATTCTGTCCAAAAGATTTGTTATCAACATTCTTGTCCCATCCGCTCCCAACAAGATCAACTGAACAACAATCACATCCAAAGTTCATCATGGCCGCCGGACTCCCATCAAACCCCTTAAAGAAGATCCAGCTGGTGCGTCCAGCACATGTCTGGTACAAGCACAAGGATATTGAAGCCGCCAAACGATTTGCTGCCGACTTTGGCTTCTATGAGACCGAGACGATCGGAAAGACAACCTTCTTCAGAGGATATGGAACAGAGCCTTTTGTGTTAGCCCTCGAGGCTTCTGAAAAGCCGGAATTTGGGGGAGCAGCATTTGTTGTCGAGTCTGAGGAGGATCTCGTCTACGCCCACCAGTCGCTTCCAAAAGAGTGCCGAGCGACCGAAGTACATGAGCTCAAGGATGTGCCGGGTGGTGGCAAGAGAGTGACCTTCTATGACCCGGTGGATGGATTCCCATTCCACTTGGTTCACGGGCAGACTGAGGTTGAAAGGAGAGACCCTGGCTTCCCGGTGCTCAAGTTCAACTACGTGAGTGAAAATCTTTCAAAAGGCCATGACAGTCGCTGATATGTTGCGTCTTGTAATGATAGCCGAACGAGAAGAACCGCGAGCCAAACAAGTTCCAGCGCTTCGAGAAGCGGCCGGCGCCCGTACACAAGCTTGGACATTTTGGCATGTGCGTGACGAACTTTGCCAAGTGCTACGAGTTTTATTCGACCTATTTCAACTTTCATCCCAGCGAGGTTCGCATTCTCCGTATGAAAAGGTTCCTGGCGGAAAGACTAACCAATTCTTTTCAGCTCGTCCACAACGATGAAGGCGTAGATGTGACTGTCTTCTTTCGCCTAGACCGTGGCAAGGAGTTTGTTGACCACCACTGCTTCTTCTTCTTCGAAGGCCCCAAGATGCACGTTCACCACTCTTCCTTTGAGACACACGACTTCGATGCTCAGGTACTGGGTCACGACTGGCTACGTCATCAAGGATACACCAACTGCTGGGGTGTTGGGAGACACGTCATGGGCAGCCAGATCTTTGACTACTGGTTTGATCCGTCCAACTTCATCTTGGAGCACTATGTGGACGGTGATTTGCTGGACATGAACGAGCCAACGCACCACAACAAGGCCGCGCCCGACAACTTGCATGTCTGGGGTGAGTTTTCTGGGCTGATCAGTGATTACCTATCTAATGCTAACCCGTTACACCTCATGTCAGGTCCCGAGGTGCCACCCACCTTTTTGCAATAATTCTTGGGATGATTCTTTGGGAAACGAGGGACAAGTGGCGGGAAAGTCTGCGGCCACGGCTTGGAGGAGTAGACTCGAGGAGTAGACGTGTAACCAGAGGATCTAGGTACACAGCTCAGGCGATCTTGGCATGAAGCTTTTTTTACGAATTCAGTTTTATTTTCAGACCCGAAGCGCCTGTGTCTGTGGGGTTGATGATCTCCAGAAGCCCTCGTTGGCCAATCTTCTCATGCAAAGCTGCAGTTTAAGTGGAGTGGAACAACTAGTCATGTGGACCTCACTAACCACTAACAAACCCATTCTTTGGGGCCATTCTTATTTTTCATTGCTTGTTTTTTCTTATCTAACGTTGTCGGGGATCTGCATGAGCCTGATCTGCGCGGGCGTTGATTCCAATCGCTCGATACCCGACATAGCTGGTCTTGAATGGGCATCTTTCATAGAACTCGAAGCGCCATCATTCACCTTGAACCGCTCTCTCATAACCGGACCAGATACCTCACCGAGATCGCCCATGCCAGCATTTACAACATCACCGGCAGCCTGGAGCTGTGGTCTCCAAAACTTCAACACAGCCGCCTTGGCCAAACGCGCCAGCAAACTCCGAAATGGCACACCTTGCGTTGTGCACCTCCCAGACTACCAAGACCTGATGATGGGAACCAGAAACTATCACCTCGACGTCGAGTTCGAAGACGGAGTCACGTGGATTGCTCGGATCCGTCAACCAAACACGACACCGCTCCCTGTTCGGAATTACATGATCAAAAGCGAAGCTGCAACGTTGGGCTTTCTCGAAAAGACAGAGGTTCCTGCGCCGAGGGTGTTTGACTACAGGTTGGATGGACCAGACAACCCAGTTGGGGTGGGGTATATCTTCATGGACAAGTTACCAGGCGTACCGCTTCGTTGGGATCTCGCCAGCAAGAAGCAGAGGAGGAAAGTGTTGGATCAGCTGGCGGATATATACATTGAGCTGGGGAGACATCCATTCAAGGGTCTGGGATCGTTGGACACACCGGGGAGTGATCACATTGGGCGGTTTGCCAAGGAGCTGACTTTTGACCTGCCGCCGTGTCAGTCGTGGAGGGAGTATTGTACGCGGTACATTCTTCACGTTTTGAGGTTGATTGAACGGAGCGAGATTTACACTCAGCGACCGGTGGATGCGTTTCTGATACACCGCTTTCTCCTCGACTTGGTGTCCAGGATGGCAGGGCTGACTGGTGGATGGGATGAAAGATTCCCGTTTTATCTGAAGCACGCAGATGAAAAGATGGATCACATCTTGGTGGATGAGGAGTACAACATTACGGGGATCATAGACTGGGAGTCGGCATTCACGGCACCGGCGTTTGTGGCTTTCAATACACCTATGGGGATACTTCCCGTGAAGGACTTTTACGACGGGGTGGATACACTTGGTGAGCACGAGGACGGGTTTTTAGACATCTTGAGATCAAAAGGAGGCCAGGTCTTCTCGAATGTCGGTCGGCATGGGCGATTACTGCATAGGTTTCTCTTTTGTATTGGGTTCGACATTGTGAAATACAGGGATGACTTCGAAACATTATTTCAGGGACTGAGAGAGGGTGTGGGGGCTGATGAGGAATCTGACTGGGATGAATGGCAAGTTGATGCTTTGCTGCGATACCGTGATAAAGAGATGGTATAATATTCGCACAAAGCCCCCTAGCAAGGAACCAGCTTGTCACTATTAGGTTGTTGTGAAGAAAGTGTGAGGGGCGAGCAATGTGGGACAGATGGATTTTCGATAAGTCCCATGACTGTTTTCGTCAAACAGGTTGTTTGCCTGGGAGTACCAAGGAATCGTGTTGAGGAGACAAAGCATGAGTACTGATATGATTGAGAGATAGGGTTGAATGCAATGAAATGAAGCTATTCGCATGATGTGTGAGAAAAGTGGATTCCGGGAGGCTTTTTGCAGCTGCCTTGGGTTGTTGATTTGCGGTTAACTGGAACTTCTGCCTATCTGTGCAGCGTGGTTGACTTATTCAACTAGGGTTGGGGTCAGAGCCAAGAACGATATCGATGAGGGCACAGGCCGGCCTTCCCGACAGTTACCTGGGCGTTGGACCAAACACAACCTCCCTCAATTTTTTCTCCCTGGTCTCTGTTCTGCACGCCAATCGGGTTGTTTTTTTACCAAAGCTATGTGCCTTATAAAGTATGCTTTGGCCACACTATCATTTCAAACCACACCTTCACTCATTCAGTTCTTCCATCCAACTCTACGCACAGCGTTCTGGTACCCGAATACTAATATCACGCTATTCACCAGTGGAATCCACCATGGCGCTTAGTACGTAAGGTACCACAGATAATTTCTTGGCCCAGAAAGCTGATGAGGACTAAGTAACCACCGGTTTCACAATTTGCAACTTCAGTAATGAAAATGAGCAACAAGAATGCATTTTACACGAATGGAAAGCCCTCAACTGTATTGTTGACAACAATCAAATTGAGCAAGACGCGGGCTGCGCTAGTGGTTGTGAGGTTTGCACACATCATGCAGGCCTATCCCGCCCTGTGGCCATCAATGTCAACGAGGTTGATCGTCGGCCCATCCATTCTGAAAGCTCTTCTTTTCGACAACCTCAAAAATACCCTACCTTTTTGGTCGTCATCCTCCCTGTTATTGTTCTTCTAGTGGCTTCTTTTGTCACCCAAAGGAAATACAGCAGATCATTGGCCTGGTTGCTCACCTTGGGAATCTCTGTCGTTGTCAGAATTCGCCGGTCCAACAGTCCCTCCTCACAAACCGAAATGTTCAAGCCAGGCTGCTCGACACAATCACCCGACATCGATGTTGCACTCCCTGTACAGGTTGGCTGGATCGATGAGGTACCACGCTGGCGTCTTGGCATTTAGCGACAAGTATATTCAGACCTAAATCTCTATCCTCGCTCACGAAGTCGGTCACATCCTCGGACTACGTCACGAATTTGCCTCTTGGAAAGAAGCCGAATGGTCGGTTACATACGGGAGGCCCAACAACCACAGCATCATGAACTACTCCCCTGTGCACGTCACCGAGCAAGACATTCGAGAATTTCAGTCTTTCTACTTCGATACAATGACCGCCTTATATGGTCGCCCGGTCCGCATCTACGCCCCATGCAAATCTGTGTATCCGCGTGTCAACAATCTCGGTTTCGTCATGCCCTTGTTCGCAGCGCTCTCTGCTTTGGTCTGGCCAAGGTCTGTCCCGGATGTCTTGAAGCCTCACGCTTATGTGGAAGTCCCCTAGGGGGCGATTTTCTATTTAGCATGGGGTCATGGTTATGGTGGTTGGGGACGTTTTGATCGGTATGGATCTAAGCACGTTTCGCTTTTCTTCTGGATAGACGGATAAACATATAAGTAGCTACTCATTATTTTATTCATTTCTTCAGATAGATTGTGCATAGGCGCGTACCCAGGCACTTAAACTCGAAACATCCTTGTACCTTAGCCTGAACTGTTAGACTCTCTTCTTAAGAGTTATGTGCTTGTCTCACAGATTTAGTTGCCTACCTATCTTTCTGTCCCCTATTCAAAGAGGTTCCTAGCAACTCTGTGAAGCAGATGTTCTGAGACGCGACGAATGCTTGGGCAAACTGGTGATGTTGGTGATGCCTGCGGAAAGAGTGGAAGAAAAAGGCAGCGGGTCAGTGTCCACGCCTCACAGATGTCTACGCAGCACTCAATCGGCGCTGATGCCGGCATCAAAAGACATAACAAGGGTATCATTTCCAACATCTTTCGTACTCCACAACTATCTACCTCAAGTCCAGAATATCATCCGCATCCTCCCCGCTAAAATTCCCAGCTATCGTCGTCACATATACATCCTCCATAATAGCCATACTTTCCTTGCCAGTCACCATCGCTTCTTGAGCTGGCATTGCACTCCCAGTTACCCCATCACCCCCACTGACCGTATGGCTCCCCTCCGACGTCGTCGACGCAGTCCCATTCACCGTCGCCGCCTCCTCAAACACTTCAACCGTCTCACTTGTCAAGAACTCCTCGGTCTTGATTCCAGCCTCCTCTGTCATTTTAAGCGTTGCCTTGGAGCTCACCACGCTCGACGTAGTCATGGTAGATGTCTCATTCTTTGCCGGCATGTTACTGCTCAGCTCCAATGTGAACACAACGCCCTGTGGGTTCGGTGATCCCTCTTGCTGCGGGTGATGCGGATCACCCAGCTCAGCCACCACCAACAAATCAACGTCCTGTAGCGCCTCGTAGTTCAGCATCAATGGCTCGGTACCACAGCTGGTGTAGGTTGCTATCTTGAGATCGTCGAGCTTTCGGTCGCGGAGTGTGATGGAGAAGCAGCCACCTCCACCGTTGGCTACGCCTTGGCCGTCTAGAGCCCGGTCGCGAATGGTAATGTTGATCCTTTCTGACGGGCTGGCCGGGTAGAACAAGGATTTGGAGGGGTAATCTTCGGCGCTGAGAAGGGCGGCAATGGTGATTCCAGGGTAGATTCGGGTCAGTTCGGGCTCATACTCATCAGTGGAGGTTAGGCCACGAGACATGATGGTGCTAATGAAGTGCGGGGCCGGTGTGAGATCTAGTCTCCCCGCAACATGATTGATGTAAGCAAAAGTGCCGCCTGTTTTGAGGACAGCGGGGATGATCGAGTGACCAGGGGCACATTCATGCCAAGACCGATCTGGATCATCATTGAATGGCCGCGGTGGATTGATGCAACCGAAGTGGATGCGGACACCTTCTTTGGCAGCGCGTTCAACTTGGGCGAGGGCATATTCAGCCAGCTCCTGGTTTTCTTTCGTGTTTTCGGGTTCCGCGCCCGCCGTCAGGAGCACTACGGCACCTCTGTCCGTGTACGTGTCCGGCTGTGACTGGATGATATCGTCAATGGCAACGTCAAGCGCGTTGCCGATATTGGTCCTTCCTTTAGTATCCAGCTCACTAAAGGTCACCGACTCCGGGAAGCCCATAGGATGAACAATCTTGGGGCCCTCGGCAAACTCCATGACCTCAATTCGGTCCAGCCCATGTGAAGATAACTTCAACTTGAACTCTTGAGCAATCTGAACTTGCAAGCCAGATGCCTCAACAGCACCGCTTCTGCTAGAGGCATCCAGGGCAATGACAGCCATCCGTTTGCGACAATCCTTGATTGGATCATCGCGCACCAGAGCACAAATCATAAGATTGCCGGCCACAGTTCCGTACTGCTCCCTGAGGTGTTCGCGAAACGCAGCCCAGGTCTCCTTGGAACTTTGTACCGCAACACGTACGGCGTTCTCAAAGTTCCTTGATATGGCCTCGCTCCGAGGAGACCCAGGCCCCGCATCACCAAAAGTTCCATCTAGGTGAATGACACCATGGTCTTTGTTTAGGGCATGATGTGTCACCCGACCAGCGCAGTCTCCGGATCCAGGAGTCCCGTCTGGTATCGTGAAGCAACCCGTTGTTAGGTTGTAAGGGATCTGATCTTCTGGTATCGGCCCAGAGGCCCTCAGGTCCAAAAACTTCGCGGTGCCATGCAAGGCAAGCCCTGGTGGGTTGGTCTCGCTGATGGGTTTGCTTGTGTCGGTTTCATCAGCCCAGTTGCTGTGGGAGTAAAAGTCTTGAACACCATGTAACGCGCGGCCAAACCCTTCGAGAGTGCTACACTTGGCTCGCGCAAAGACATTGATCTGAAGGGAGGGGAAAGCAAAATTGCAGTCTCCACCAAAAGCATTCGTTAGCTCGACCTCCCCGGGCCGGATCCTTCGCCTTTCATCGACAAGCATCTCTGCTGATACCCATGCCTGTCGGAAACGTGCTCGTAGGTGATCGACACATTTTTGGAGATTCTTGTTGGCCTCTTTCCGGCTCTGCGGGTATCCCGGAACCTCGACAAAATCGGCATCGTCGCAGTGCGCTTCTGGTCCTTCAGGTACCGGGTCGAGGGTATCTGGAGCACCGACCGCGCCATTAAATCCTGCTCCGGGGAGGGCTACACCCATCACTTCTCGATGATAGCCTGCCAGTTGATCGAGCGACCGGGGCTCAAAACACACCCCATCGCTTTTCTGGCCACTTGGGCACTGAAAGGCGAGTCGTGTAACCATTTCATGTTCATTATGCTGGCCGAGGATTACCTACAAGAGGTGTCAGTGAGTTTCCCCAAGGACTGCCAAAACAAGGGATGACTGCCCACCGGTTCGTTGATGGTCCCGAAAGCAGCTGTGAGTGGGGTCAGCCCTATCAGCCCCGCGGCCAGGGCGGAGGAACGAGGGAAGATCATCGGGGGATTTTCAGGCGACTTCGGGGCTGAGATGAAGGGACGGACGTGAGAACAGAAGGGTAAATACAACGGCCATGTCGAGATTTTCTAGAAGATCTGTCGTGGCCGTCACACAACAGGCCAGAAACCTGGAACTCGCCGGATAGGGGTCGTTCATGGGATCGTTGTTCCCCTGATCACATGGATATCCTGGCAGAGATCCATCTCAACGGGCGGCTGTGGCCCGTGTTGGCCTCTTGGCATGCCTCTTCCAGACTAGCGCACTTTTGCCGGGCATATGACGTCATAACTCTCGTCTTCACAGTTCCTTGTCTGTCAGGGATTCAGCATTCTAGAGGTCGTGATAACTTCACCCAAAACAGCGGTTGAGGCTGAAGCAGTGCCAGTCACAGTATTGGACCTTTTCTTGACAGGCTGCCATATCTTTTTCTTATCGACAAGAACATCTAGGCAAATTCCGAGAGCGGCTGCTAACGCCGATCAACACGGAACAACACTCTTGACAACTGGAAATCCGACTCTCTCAACATCAGCTGATACCATCCACTGGAATAAACACTACCTTTCCTACAAACTGTCGAGTTCGTTCCATAGAATGTAGCAGAGATGAAAGGCTGGTCGCCGTGACGGGTTAGGGTCGAATACGTGGACGGGAGAAATGGGACTTGGCATGCCACTAGAGAGCAATCGGATGGCATGAAGCTGACAACCTGAGAGCGCACCAGCAAGGCAGCATCAGCTTGACCAATCCCTCAAAATGACTCGCTTACCAGATTCCTCTTCTCCTTTTATCTCAAGAGAAACAGACTTCACAAAATGTCAATGCTACGATACTAACGCTATCAACTGCGGGAGCCCCATATCGAAGGGGTCACAACCGTCTTGGTCGCCCAGATGAAGGACTCTGGGCAGAATCATGGAAGCCATCTTCCTCATCCGGTCTGTCTTGGAGACCGTGTCATTGCCTCAGGACTAACCCCGCGATATGCAAACCCTGTTCCATATCACGCACGGCAATTTTGAATCTGTTCCTTCATCTCCGTCGACAGAGGAATTATACCGCATCCTTGTGTTGGCGGACAAATACGCCCTATCTCGGAAGCTCGGCCCCTGGGTTTCGCGATGGCTCAAGGCTATACGAGACAGATCGGAAGAAGAGGTCAGGACAGAAGAAAGAGTGTGGATAATGCGTATTGGCTGGAACTTGGGTGTTGACAAGTTGTATTTGATGCAGTTGAAAGACTTCATTCTTCGGGCTTGTTTTGTCCCAGCTCCTGCTGAATCCAATCAGGTCGAGCAAATTGGGAACGAGGAAGCAGCTACAACAAAAGAGGAAGGATCAGAACGGCAGACTAGGTCTGGAGACACCAGCCAATCCCAAAACGAGGAAATCAAAGAGCGGTTGCTTAGAACCGAGGACGACAACTGAGATCTAGGTCTCTTGCTCACAACACCAGGAGAAATGGATTGTGGACTGTCGGACCTTCCAGCTATGTACTACCCAGCTTGTTGTCCTCTTTTCCAGCGTTATTGACCTCATTCCAGAGCTCATAGATAGCAACCGTTCCGAATCCTTCGAGCGGGGCCGTTTGTGTAGGGTTCAGAGATGAGACCTTTGGTAGAATCGCCCCAGGAAAGTGGAAGGGTCATTGTCACGAGTCTTCTCCGTCGGATGCTGATGGAGGAAAGGCTGGACTGAAGTATGACGCTATCCTCCTCTCCAGCATACCCCAGAAATGGTCAGAAGACGGGATCGGGAACTTCGACCCAGCCAGTAAAGACGACCCGGCTCGAGGAGACAACATGCTACCAGGGAAAAGCTTGAACAACCATTTTGAAACTGCAGGTTGAGTACTCTTCCAGGTTCACATACATGCCTGGTCACGAGCGCTGCACACCCAAGCATTACTTTGAGCAGTCTGAAAACTCCTTTCGATATAATATAGGGTGTTGGAACATGTGGGCGATAAGTGGGGATTAGTGGAGTACGATAAATTATAGGCTTTGCTCAGCTTTGGAGGGTAATTCTCTTCTTTTAACAATATAACGTTTTCCTCCTCAACTTTTGATGATATCTCGCCTGGTGATTCGAGCCCACGACGACGTACTACAAACACCGTTCTAAGGGCGGGAGAAAGGTCACATTTGGAAGCGAGAAGAAAGTTTCTTAGTATCACGGATGATCCCGAAGTGCTTGTGCCTCCGGATCCTGGTCCAGTTACGGAGGATGAAGAAGTGGATGGCCCGAAGAGGATGCAGAGTGGGAAGAGGATGAAGGAGGAGATGAAGAGACCACCTCAGAGCGCCGGCTTGCTCTCAACACCTGACCGAAGATGTATTTGTACTGTAAGAACAACAGAAATCTAGCCTCAATTCCTTGGCCACGTAATCTGAATATGACAGGCTATGTGTTGTAGATGCGCACCAATGGGGTTAACATGAAGCCACCAACTGCAGAAAAAGTTCGGAAGCAAATTCTCCAAATAATACTCTGCTGTCAGTCAACAGCGCTCGGCAGGAACGGGCGGCACTTGGAAATTGCTTTTGTGGGGAGATGGCCAGCCAAGATTTATCCGCAACCGAAGATTCAATTTCTGTTGGCACAGTTGATGTAGGTATGTCAATATCCATGATTCCATCGTCTGACACAACTGGGGCACACGCACAAACCAGTCAAATGTTGAAAATCTATATCTGAACTCGAATGCACCGCCAAAATGTCCTGCCTGGCTTGGACTCTAAAGTGAACCCAAAAAGTCGGCATCATGCTCCGAGATTTCTTCATCGCCCTGCTCACGGCCAGCACCGCTCTCAGCGCCGCCGTGCCCGCAGCCACAGCATGCACCAACCCACAGAAACGTCCTTCATGGCATGACATGAAAGAAGCCGACAAGAAAGCCTACCTCGCCGCCAATGTCTGCCTCCTCAAATCTCCCCAAAAGCTCAACCGCCTCCCCGGCGCCAAAACCCGCTGGGACGAACTAGTCTCTCTTCACCAAATTCACGCCCTGCAAATCCACACCACGGGCCAGTTCCTCCCATATCACCGGTACTACATCAACATCCTCGCCTTCCTCCTCAAAGAATGCGGCTACTCTGGCCCCCTCCCCTACTGGGACGAGACCCGCGACGCAGGCAAATTCTCCTCCAGCCCCGTCTTCGATCCCGTCACTGGCTTCGGCGGCACCGGTAAAGGCTCAAAGAACTGCGTGGCTGATGGCCCTTTTGCAAACCTCACCGTCAATATCGGCCCAGGGTTCAAGTCACAACCACGCTGCGTCAACCGGCGCATCACCAACGCCCTCAGCACACAGTGTGGTGCCACCTATGTCGCCTCAGCGATCAGCGGGCCAACCTACAGCCAGGCACTGGACGCCATCTACTCGGGCCCTCATCTCGTCGGGCACATGGCGCTGGCAATGATGGACGGGGACTCAATCACCTCGTCAGGCGACCCGTTGTTCTTTTTGCATCACGGCTTCGTGGACAAGATGTGGTGGGACTGGCAGAAGAAAGATCTCAATACGAGGCTCAAGGACATCAGCGGGCTCAACGCGCAGGATCCGGCGGTAGGGTTTTCCGAGTTTCCGGGTGGTATGGAGGTGGAATCTGCCATGTGGGGGAAGCCTACTGCTGAGATTTTGGCCGTGACGCCGGATCCGACGAGTGGTGATGGGGGCAAAGAGATTACTTTGGGGCATGTCATGTCTTCGTTGGGGATCATTCCGAATGCGACGGTGGCGGATGTGATGGATATCAAGGGGGGTTATTTGTGTTATGAGTTTGTGTAGGATGGGTAGGTATGTGGATAGGTGGTGTTTTGTAGCTTAGCCCAAGGTGTGTACGTTGCACAAGGTTTCAGTCTACAAGCCACAGTCCATGATTCTGCCCATTGCTAAAGCTTGTTTTTTCTAACGTACATTATCAGTGAGTCGTGCATATCAGTGGGTCGCGCACTCCCTAGCGCGACGCGTCCTCATTGCACTTTGCATCGAATTTTTCTACAATCCAATATGCCTTCTATTTTAAAGGAAGCGAGGGTAATCTTAGCCCTTGAAGCTCTTCAAAACAACGAAGAATTGAAGCTTGAAGCCATAGCTAAGCTCTATATCGTGGATGACGATGTTTACAACTTCGATGAGACTGGGTTTATGATGGGTATTATCTTCGCGGGCATGGTAGTTACGACCTCGGACGGCCTTAGTAAGGCGAAACTAGCCCAGCCTGGTAACCGCGAATGGGCAACGGTAATCCAGGGAGTTAATGCCCTCGGTTGGGCCATCCCTCCTTTTATTATCTTGGCCGCGCAGTACCACCTTGCCAACGAGGCACTAAGCAAACGCAGGAGAGCCAAAAAAACACGTGTGCGGCTTGGAGGATCACTTACTGTGCAGGATGCACACGATCTACTAGACCAGAAGGCCGTGGGTGGGGAGGCAGTGGAAGAAACGCAGCCGGATGGTAGTGGTGTAGGGGGTGTTCGTACAAAGGTTCAATGCTGTGCTGTATGCGGCAAGCCTGGCTATAATGCACGCACTTGCCAGGAGGCTGCAGAATCATCTGATTCAGCTGTTTCTGATGTAATTGTAGTTAGTTCCTAATGTTGATGTGTTATAATTGAGGGTGTTAACGTGTGGCACATAATAGGTGCCAGGTAAGATTCAGGTGTTGAGGTACTGGGAAGGTCTTCCAACTTCTTCCCCACAAACCTACCCGGGAGACATCAAGGGAAGGTTTGTCAGCTGTCGAAGGATATTGAAGTCCATAGAACTTAGCTATACCATCCATAGCTTAGTTGTCCCACAGAATACCTTGCTACTCTATGGGGGCCCAGTGCCCCACAGAGCCTGCTGGAAGACCAGCACACTTGTATAAGTAGACCTCTCCTCTCCCCTCAATCCTGTATGTAGAATAAGTAAGCGTAAGCAAGAATATAAGCCAATGACATACATGCACTAAAAGCCTCTGTATTAGACTACGTACAAGCACTCAAAGCCTCTGTACTGTGGCGTCTTGCTCACTGTGATAACAGTGGTCTTGCTTCCTTCAGCACTGCTGTCGTATCCCCCTTTTCTCCAGCTTCCGCCACGCACTGCTACAAGCGCATAGTTCGCTGTAGCTCCCCTGTAGGTACTGTATTACAGACCTATAGGGCAACGCAGCAAACAGAGGATAATTGTAGTAGGGTGGTAGAGAGTGCGCGACCCACTGATATGCACGACTCACTGCTAATGTACGTTAATCTCTTCCTGATAACACATTTTGAGATATTCTGAGATGTTGTCGTTGACGTCCATGTAATAGTCGATGTCAGACATGATGAGGCAAATGTATCTGTGGGGATAAAAATAAAGCGACAAAGTCCACGGCTGATGATCCGACACTACTTCAAGAGAAGAGTTGAAAATACCTGTTTTGAAGTTTTTGAAGTGTGGAGAAAAGATCCATTTGAGTGGTCCACGCGTGTGTTGGTAGATCTGCGCCAAAACAATGATTCCGACCATCATGGGATCTGCATTCATAATCATCCTGCTCCATGCGCCGACACCTACACATCCATTCTTATCCCTTGTGTTTCAGATCACAACAACGATGACTGATCCAAGTGCTCCGTAACACAAATTGCTTTGAACAAACCATCGGGACTCTTCGGCCCCACCACCATGACAGGGAATGCCCGAGCACGCCAAGGATCACAAATTTAGAGCCTTACTCAGCAACACGATGCTCGGGGTATTTTCAACTTATACTCTGATCTAACCGGGCGAGTCCTTCGGTGAGTGGCGCACATCATGGGGTTGAGTTTGGCTAATCAGATCCCTCGTCAGTAGGATCTGACTGGAACTAAGCACTCCCGAGGTCTCACCTCAGCGCCATGTTTTCGCTTGGATGCTTCCAGTTCACCCCGTGAGACATCACTTTCACCTTGTCTGGCACTGTCAGCCACTGCTGAAAGCCAGAAGAACAGGTATATAGGTACGGCAGGGGAGCACGCCTTGCGATATCCTGAATCAGGTAGACAGCTCACTCATGCCACTACCCACCCACTCTCTCCATCACTTGATCTGACAACATGTCAGCCTCTGTGTACAACCATGCTCACCCGTTGCTGGGCATCGCGGTGCCTGATCCACTCGGACCGGGCGTCACCTGGCGTAATACACTGGTTATTTCTGAGCTCCTCTCTCGCCTAGGCCACCATAAAGAGTTGTTTCCGATCCTGTTTCCAGTCGCCGGTTATGTCAAACTGGTGGCCGAGGCGTCTCTCTTATTCGTAAACCCAAGGATTCTACGCAAATTCGAACTCGACGAATTTCATCTCCAGCAGGACATTACTCTGGGACAGAAAGAGGACAAGATTAGCCTTGAACTGGAGCTCCAGTCTACGGGTAGTCATGAGCGACACGGAGAGAGAACTGACTTTGTCAGCTTTCGAATCCGGAGCAGGAATGCCGACAGTGAAAATGTCGCCAAACAGCTGAATTCACTTGGCTGCGTTTGTTTGAGGAGCTCGATTCATCGTCCAGGATTGCCTGCCACGGGCCTTGCCCACTCAGATACACCAACCAACACCAGTGCCAACCAGACTTCTAGACCGAAAGTTCTCAAGACTCTTCCAATGTCATACGGTCAGTCCGGCTTCTGGTTTATGACCCAGCTTGTTGAGGACCCGACATTCTTCAATGGCACCGTCACCTTCCTGATCACGACTAAAACCAAGCTCGATGTTGAGGTACTTTCGCGGATAGTCGATGAGATGGCTATGCAACATGAAGGGCTCCGAACTGCCTTCTTCACTGACCCGGAGACTCGCCAGCTTGTTCAGGGGGTTCTGAGCAAATCTCCGCTTCGTTTGGAAACCAAAACCATCACATCCCCGGCACAAGTTCGCTCAGAGATCGAGTCCCTCAACAGACACGTGTATGATATCACCCACGGCCAGTTTCTCCGTCTTTTGCTACTTGCTGAGTCTCCAACCCGACATCACCTCATCGTTGGTTACCATCACATCAACATGGATGGAATGAGCATACTGGCCTTGACTGAACACATAAGGCTGGCCTACAGGGGACAACTCCTGCCGCCACCATTTCAGCAAAACGAGTTCTCTACGCGACAGCGTGAGAGATTGGAGGCAGGACAGCATAAAGAGGATATACTGTTCTGGAAAAACGAGTTTGAAGACCTTCCAGAGATCTTGCCGATTCTTCCGATGTCGCCAAATATCACAGTTCGATCATCACGACCAATTATAAGAACGACATACCGCCATGTGCGAGCTGAAACCAGGCTGAAGCCCGCAATCACGACCAAGCTTTTAGAGCTACGCAAACAAGGCCATCTTCAGTCCCCCTTCATCCTGTACCTCACCATCCTCCAAATCCTCCTCGGTCGACTGGCGCAAACAGATGATGTGTGCATCGGTGTTGCCAGTGCAAACAGGCAGAATGATGCAGAATCTATGGACAGCATCGGTATCTTCCTGAACTTGTTCGCACTGAGACTGCGTTCAGATCTCTCCAAACCTTTTGTCGACCTCCTCCAAGAAAACAAGACCAAGGCACAGGCCGGGCTGAAACATTCGGCTGTCCCATTTGACGTCGTGCTTGATGAGGTCGGTGCTGTTCGCCATCCTTCTCACAGCCCGCTGTTCCAAGCCTTCATCAACTACATTCCAGTCGCAGAGGACAGGCCCTTTGGAGCTGATGGCACGATCAAGAACAGCAATTACGAGATTGGAGAGACGATATACGATATTATGTTGGCTGTCATTAATCCGCCGATAGGTGACCCATGGATCGCGATCATGGTTCAGAAAGAGCTTTACACTCAACAGGAAGCGCAAATCTTGCTCGATTGCTTTCTTAATCTCATGGAAGCATTCACTGATGACATTCATATTTCGGGCCGAGCGCCACAGATGTTCAGCGAGGTTGCTGTTCAAGACGCGACCAAGCTCGGCCAGGGAGTCAGCCTCGACATGGACTTTGATTCGTTGATCAGTCAACTCGATAGTATATCGGCCAAACGTGCTCAGCAAATTGCGCTCAATGATACCCAAGGGTCCATGGTTTCCTATAAAGAAATGATGGCAAGGTCGACCCAGATTGCTCACGCACTTTCCATGTCATCAAACGTGGTACCTGAATCGAGAATCGGAGTCCTTCAAGAGCCAACCATCGATTGGATTTGTTCCATGCTCGGGATCTGGAGATTTGGCGGGAGCTATGTGCCTCTCGAAGCCACACAAGGAGCTGGGCGACTCAAGTCGATTGTTCGTGATGCCGACCTCGCCGCTGTTCTAATTCACCATACCACCCGCACCCTCTGCACAGAGATATTTACAGACGAACCACTGGTTATTCAACCGGTCATCCTGGACATCAACAGCCTTGACAGTTTTTCTGGCGCTTCCAATGGATTCTACCACGCAAAACCTTCCGATGAGGCCATCGTCCTGTACACCAGTGGCTCCACTGGCGTGCCCAAAGGCATTTCTCTCCCCCATCGCATGATAACCAACACCATCAACGGTTTCCTCCACGTCTTCCCGATGAAGCCACAGACGGTCCTCCAGCAGATTGCTCTCAGCTTTGATGTGTCTTGGTGGCAGACTTTGCTTGGACTTGCAACGGGCGGCTCAGTGTTTGTCGCAGGCAAAGACGCTCGTCGAGATCCATTGGCACTAACCAACCTGATAGTATCTCAAGGCATCACTCTAACTCTTGCGGTTCCTTCAGAGGCCGTGTCATGGCTCCAACATGGCGTAGGCTTTGATGGGCTACGCCAGTCATCTTGGGAGCACCACATATCTGCTGGCGAGGCCATCGGTCCCAATCTAATCAAGTTGTTGAGAGCTTTGCAGAAACCGGACCTTCGTTTCATCAACGCATATGGCCCATCAGAGACCATTATTCCCCATGCTTTTGAAGTGCCTTATCTAGACCCCGATCTATCACCTGTCATTCCTATTGGAAAGGTGCTGCCCAATTACAGCGTTTACATCATGGATGAGAACAACCACGCGTTACCAGCTGGTGTCCCAGGGCAGATCGTCATTGGAGGAGCAGGTGTTGCTTCTGGGTACATCAAGCAGCCTGAGCTTACTGCTGCTCGGTTTCCAAATGACCCCCTTGCCAACCCTCGGGCTGTAGCTAACGGGTGGACACAAGCGCATTTGAGCGGTGACCGAGGATACATGCGTGAAGATGGTGTGTTTGTTACTCTAGGACGAATGAATGGTGACACCCAGGTCAAGCTGAGAGGTCAGCGGTTTGAGCTGCGAGAGGTTGAAGCAGCTATGGTGTTTGCCGGGAAGGGTGATATTGTGGAGGCTGTCTGTCATGTTCGTCATGGGGGAGACGACAAAGATGCTGCCAGTGCGTTCCTTGTTTCGCATGTGATACTGTCGTCCGAAGTGCAAAGGAGATATGGAGGTGCTACCGGGCCAGGTGTTGACAAGAGACTCAAAGAGATTGTCTCTGATCTTACGACACTGCCGCAGTACATGCGTCCCTCGGTGGTAGTAGCATTACCGGCTATGCCCTTGAGTCATCATGGGAAGGTGGATAGAAAATTCCTTTCGAGGGCGCCTCTCACCAGAGAGGGGGGCAGAATACCGGTTCCAAATACCGCCAGACCGTCAACTAGGGCCAGAATATCGTACAACACACCCCTAATGACGAGCCATAAGACTGCCACTCCAAAGCTTGCCAGTGGAGAACCGGGTGCTGGCTCTTTTCTTCCCGAGATGAAAGCGATTTGGAGAGAGGTGTTGGGTGAACTCGTCGCTGGTCAACAACTGGACCCCGACTCAGATTTCTTTCTTGTTGGCGGCAACTCGCTGTTGCTCATCAATGTCAAGAACAAGATTAAAGAGCGAACAGGTCACAATATACCATTACCGAATCTGTTTCAAGACAGCACACTCGGCAAGATGGCTGCTGTGGTGCCCATAAGAACTGCCCATGCTCTTCGAGTTCAGCCGCCGGCAAAGACTGAACAACAAAGCAACACTCAAGACAAGTTGAAGCAGATCTGGGCCTCGGTCCTAGGTGGCCTAGTGGACGGAACGACCATAGGACCAGACACAGACTTCTTTCTTGTTGGTGGCAACTCGCTGTTGTTGATAAGCATTCAGAGAGAGGTCAACAAAGCTTTTGGCGCCCTCCTTCCACTGCCAAAGCTTTTCGAGGCAAACACCCTGGCCAAGATGTCGACACTTCTAGACACCAGCCTCGCCGCCGCAAGACCTGTCAACTTTCCAAAGCCTGAAACCATCAACTGGAACGACGAAGTGGCCTTCAAAGAAAGCTTCACGAAAATGACCAGCCTGCCTTACCCACCCCCAGTAACAAACATAACAATCATCCTAACCGGCGCCACCGGCTTTCTTGGCCGTCATCTCCTCAACCGCCTCCTCCCAAACCCCTCATAACCAAAATCCACTGCCTCGCCGTCCGAAACCCCTCCAAAACCCCCCCTAATATCCTCTCCCACCCCAAAATAACCATCCACCCCGGCGACCTCCGCGATCCAAACCTCAGCCTCCCCCCCTCGACCACCTCCCAAATCTTCACCCCCACCACCCCAACAACCAAGATCATAATCCTCCATAACGGCGCCGAGATCAACCACCTCCGCCCTTACCCCTCCCTACGCGCCCCAAACCTCCTCTCAACCAAAACACTCATCAACCTTACCCTCCAGTTCTCCCTCCAGAACCACCCCCCTCCAACATTCCACTTCATCTCCACCGCCGGCATAGCTCAACTAGGCACCACCGATCTCTACGAACAACCTCTGTTGCTATACCAACCCCCTGACAGAACCGAAAACGGCTACATCCTCTCCAAGTACGCCTCTGAGCAATACCTCGCCAATGCCCACAGGGGGTCCGGTTTGCAAGTGGTGATCCACAGACCTAGTTACATCCTTGGTGAGGACGCTCCAGAGTTGGATGTAATGCATAATATTCTTTCCTACTCTGAGAAACTACACTCGGTGCCCAAAATGCCGGCTGTGGAGCGGTGGTTGCAGTTTGTTGGTGTGGAGGAGGTGACGAGGGATATTGTTGGTAATGTCCTTGATGTTGAGACAAAGGGGGTGAGATACAGGAACCACTGCGGAGACGAGGGGAACTGCGTGAGGTTGGATCGGTTGGCGGGTTATTTGACAAGAAAGCATGGGGGAAAAGTGAGGTTTCAAGAGGTAGGGGCGGAGAGGTGGTTGCAAGAGGCGGAACGGGTGGGGTTGCCCAGGGAGGTGGGAGGATATTTGAGGGATTTGATAGGACGGAATAGAGGGGATGGTAGGCTTTGGGTTGTGCCGAAAGTGTTGAAGGGGAAAACAGGGGGAAGGGTGGGGTGGAGGAGGAAGGGGAGGTTGTGACTGAAGTGTTGTTTTGTATTAAGGTGCTGTCTACCATTATGTCTTTCCTTACTGTATTTGTTCTTTTCTACGTATACACGCTGTGTACGAGTCTTTGATCAACACCACATCTTCGCTTCACAATCTAATTGCACCTAAGCTGACGACGTCCGTTCATGTTTTGACGCCCGCCTCTGCCTCCTCCTAGTCCTTCGGGCCCTTCAAGCCCGCCCATTGCTTCGAGCAGTCCTGTTAGCTCTCCTAGATCTCCTAGCCCTTCCGGTTCTGCGGACCCTCCTCGACCTCCTAAGGCTCCTCGGGCTCCTCCATGTCCTCTTCGCCCTAATTATCCCAGTACTCTTCCCATCTGCTCCTCCACTTCTCTCACCAGCCCATCAATTCCTCGTCCTTGCCTCGCTCCTCTCGCGGCAACCTGCCACATTGCGGCGTACGCATCCATCAACTCCTGGCCTTGCAATCGCGGACTGCCCCCACCCCGGGTAGTGTTGCAAAGTCTCTCGGTAAAACCAGCCGTGCCATCGCTGTAATCGCTGTCATAGTCCTCATCATAGTCCTTATCCCATTCGTCGTTCATGTTCGCAGAGTTCAGGATGCCCCTGCTGGCGCCGACGCCGTTGTAATGGGACTGAGATGCAGGGTGCGGATCATCGGGGATGACCTTTCTCATCTTTGCCATTGCGTGGAACACATCAATCCCGTTCTTGACCTGGCCACGCTCCACCTCTCCGTCCTCGCCTCCAAAGATGTAAAGATAGACCTGGGCTGCTTTGTGGAACAGGTCTGTGCCGGGGAGCCGCTGGGAGGTGGTGATGTTTCCGTGGATCGTGCCCTGGTCGCCGATGAGGGAACGGAAGACGTATCCAACCAGGAAGGGCAACTGATATTCCTTCTCAATGTACCTGGGGCCAAGCCACTTGAGCATGTCGCCTTCGATGGCCGTCTTGAGCTTACGCAGCAAGGTCCAGCAGATGCGATGGCCAAGGAAGTAATCCGGCTCCTGCGGCAGGATTTCTGCTTCAAGGGCATGAGCCAAGAAGTCGATGAGGTGGACTGAGGAGCCAGGCACGCCCTTTTAGCTGGTGGGCTTCTAGTCTCCATACAGGATAGCGTGGACGTCTTCTGCGTTGAGGTTAATCCGGCTAGAGTCGGGACGGAATCTGCCCCTGAAGACCCTGTTGACACGCCCTTGTTGCGGGTGTTGGGGGTGAAGTTGCCAGCGGAGAATCCCATGACGAGACAAGAGCTGCTTGTAGTATTCTTCAATGTTGGATAGGGCCTTGCCAATAAAGAACTTGTCGAAAAACAGTTCCATCTCGTCCCACTTCTTGTCTTGGGGAATCAGACCCCTCAGCTTGGAGCGCGTTGTATAGATGGCCGGTGTACAAAACACTGCCAAACGACCGCTTGAGCCGTATACCAAGGAAGTGTAGCTGGTTTCGCATGTCGGAGACCCAGAGGCCGCAGTACAACGGGTGACGCTTGCGAAAGACTGTTGGCTTGACGTTGACACCGGCGGCGGCGAGCCCGGCATTGATGATGTTGTCGCCCTCCCGCCAAAAGATAGCAACCCTTTGAAGTCTGTCCGCAGCCTTCTCTCATTCCTTGTTCCATCCGGCAATCTTAAGCTGAGTTAGCGTCTTGTGATGTTCGGTCTGGTCTTTGATGGTTTGATACACAAGGTGGTCAAAGGCGACCATCTCGCACCACGGATGATCAATCTCATCACCAAGAAGCCTGGCAACATCGAGATGGAGCGATGCCGCAAGAATCAACCACAGTGGCATGGGGTCATCCCCCAGTCCCATCCACAGTCATCAGATACATGCCTCGGCTGAGCTCATCCACGACAGGCGGCACCGTGTTGAACGCCTTGTCACGCTGGTTATTGTACCCCATCTTGCCAAGACGATCAAATTCTGGGACACAGCTCCAGAAACGCAGCGCGGTCCTGTTCGAATCTTCTCTGCTGAGAAAGAGTTTCGTATGCAATAGTCTCGTCGTACCACCCAATTATAGGACATGGTAGCAGTGTCTCCATGCTTGTCAGACATGGCAAGCCAGCCGCCCACCAGGATGCCGGCTGGTCATGCACGTGTCCAACACCGAGTACAGTGCCATGTCGAACGGGTACGAGCCCTGCACGCTGGGCTTCGGTTCGACCTGTCCCATGAGCGCATGGATGGACAGAGCGAGCTTTTCAAGCATGCCGTTCATGTGGCCGTGCTCCTTGAACAGATGGGACACCTCCTCTGTCTCGTCAAGCCCCTTCTTGGAGGTGGACTGCTAGAAGAGAGGCTTGATGGTATCGCGGACCTTCTCGAGCACGCCGACAAAGAAGTTGTGCTTTTCATCGGCCGTCATGTTGAGAGTAGCCCCTGACTTTTCAAGAAGAGGCAAACCCCTTGCGGACATTGATGACGCGCCCAATGGCCTTGCTGAAGGTGGTGGGCACATCGACTGATGGCTTTGCCTTGTCCTTATGATGATCAACAACGAACTGAGCGAGGTGGTGGACTTGAGGAGCTCACCCGGACAGCCAAACATCATTCCAGTCTGGGCCAGCCATGACGCAACGATGTCGGTGTCCTGTTAGTACTGCTGATACGTGCTCGTAAGGCTGGAGGGTAACATTTTGGATACCGTAATGGGACAAGGCGAGAATCACAGAGAGGTCAAATGGGATGATGTGGTGGGGTTTAAGTTCTCGACTGCGCGCGACTCAGCGGGTGGGGTGGAGGTGTCAGGGGTTGTGGTGACGGTAATTCCACTCAGTGCTTTCCATTTCCGTGAGTTGCTGCCCAACCCGTGACATTTCTCCGACTCCGAAACCATCCCGAGTCGGGTCCGTCGACTGTTCGCCAACCAATTACAACCTTAAAAACAAACAAGAAAGAGGAAAAAGAACAAAAAGAAAACGGAATATAAATTACATTGAAGTAAGGTATATACACCCAAAGTGTCCCAAAGAGTTAACCAGGCCCAAAAAACAAAAGGCAAAAGATTATCAGTCCTTCTTGGCAGCCTGCTTAATCACAATGGCGGCGTGGCTGACCGTAGTATCACCAGTGCTGGATCTCAAGCTCTTCTCCTCGGTCTGCTCGCCGCTCTTGAAGTAACAGTTTCCCCTCGACTGCTTCCTTGCCGACTCCTTCTTGTCCGTCCATTTTGGCACAAAGTTGACCGCGGAGCACGTCACATTGACCCTGTTCTTGTCAGAAACATCGGAGAAGGCGTAGGGCAAAGCCTGGGACCAGCTTGCACACGCCTCCAGACATGTTTCAAAGTCGGGGGTGTGCATTGCGTAGATGGGGACAGAGGTGGTCTTTTGGTTGCAGTACCGTCTGAACACAACATTGCCGTACACTGCACACTAATTAGTATCACGAACCATAACATGGGGGATCAAGGGTGACAAAACATACAGCTGGTGGTGTAATCCTTCCCAGTAAATGACTCTGGTCGGTCATTGCATCCATTGGAGACATCCTCTATCAAGAAAGCAGACGTGGAAGAAGAGCCATCCGACGAGCCAGTTCCCGTAGCACTGGGCGCAGCCACTGTGACTGTCACGGTCTCCTTTTCTGATGCTGCCACTTCGTTGCTGCTGTTGCTGCCGTCGGATGACGACTGAACAGTCTGAAGTTCAGCGGTCATGCTCGCGATTTGTGCGTCCTTGTCGTTTGCTTTCTTGGCCATCAGCCCCGTTGTTGCTGCCAATGCGATCACCGCTACCGCGAGAATGCCGACCAGGACCGACAGGATCGTGACCTTTTTGTTTGGACCTGGAGATGCTGTTTCCGAGAACTCGGGAGCCGAAGGCTGCACAGCGGCCACCGCTGTGGCTGTTTCACTGTAAGGCTTGAACCCTTGCTCGTACGCTGGTGGAAAATAGGTCGCCGTCCCTCCTCCGCCTCCTACTCTGGTGTGATTCTGTGTCACAACCTCGGGAGCGCTTGTCGAGTTGTCAGCTACCTCAGGAAGGACTGAGTACTCGGTCGCTGGTTGGCCATATTGGTGTTGATAGTTGGCCATTTTCCTTCACTTGCCGTTACCCAAGAGCTTTCCGCCGCGTGGTTGTCGTCGTTCCTATGGGTCGTTGGTGGTAAACGGTGAAAGAGAAGAGTCGGGACTAGCTCAGGGGATATTTTTGTTTTTAACAGCTCGTAACCATGCCGCTGACAACGCGGGTGGTGGTGGGTCAAGCGGGTTATCACATTGTTTCGGAATAGCGTCATTGCTGCGAACATCGCTAAGGCTTACTGTGCTCCTCGCTTCAGTGCTTGGCCTGGGCTATTCGGACGCCATCCCGGGGTGTAGTGCATGATCAACATTTGACCGCTGAGGGGCGCCGTAGGGCTCAGAGAACTGTGGTCGGTGGCTTCATGGCCTGGTGTGAGTGGACCCGCAGTCAGTCAAGATAGACTCATGATTCCAAATGTTAGGTCTTTCAAGAATCTGGCAAACATGTACTTCAAGCTCGAAATATTAGCAGTTTAATGAGGTAGCAGTCTCGATTCGATGAAGCAGGGACCAGCCAAAACAGGCAGGGATCGGACTTTGCATTCGCCAAGGCGGCGGTGGACACAGGATTCGAGAAATTTCAGCCTGTCAGATACCGTTCGAGGTTCAGTCTGCCAGTCCAGTTTCTTTATTTATTTATATGCATCAATAGTGGGGACAGAGATCTTGGTCTTTTCAAAATCCAAAAAAAGTTGCGGCCGTGATATTTGGAGGACTGAATAGCTACCACAGCCTAAAGGGCGACAACCTTCTCCCACCACTGGTGCTGATTGTCACTGTACCCGTTGTAGTAGGCGTCCCCGTAGACCCAACTCCTTCACCTGTCTCGGTGACTGTCTGGGTGCCACTTGCGTCGCCTGTTGAATCATAATTGTTAGCGAGTACCCGTCATTCACTGGATAGCGATACACTGCAGGAAGGTCTCCGAACCTGTCGTAGCATCCTCACCACCAGTGATGGCGCTCTCCCCTCCGTCCGTTATCGACGGCAGCGGTACCAGTGGTCCAGACTCACATTGATCTGCCTGGGCAGTCACCACCTGATACAGCGTCTTGCATCCACCCAACTGATCACACCCCCCTTCGCATGGGTACCCGCTGAAAACCGTCGCTGGGATCTCTGGGCATCCGGAGCATCCTACTGTTACTTCTGCTGTGGTGATGCAAGCCAGAGTCATACATGTTGAGCAGATGTCAGTAATAGATAGGACGGCAGGGCAGCCAGAGACGGTGGGGATAGAAGGAGCCGCGGTGATTTGGGCTTGGGAGGTCGAGAAGCTAACAGTGTGATTTTGTTAGTTTTCTGGGCCAGCGTCGTTGTAGGGAGATGAGTGACCTACATGGCCGCAAGGACCGTTAGGGTAGTGAAAAGCAAATACATATTCTAGTGGGCAGGCACTCAATACAAAGTGAGGCTTTTTGTGAGAAATAACGATGGTGTATGGAATATGATATGAATGAAGGTGGGTTGAGGTCAAGAGGAGGATACGTCATGGTGCGACAAACACTCCATAAAAATTTATCGAAGGAGGCACCTGGTCACTCCCCAATCCCCATTTGCCGGAAAACAGCTGCCCATAGGCCAATCTGATTAGTGGTGTGCAGTGCAACAGTAGCAGTGTAGGGCGGGGTAGAAGATGCCTGGTTTCACAAAGAAAAAGGTCTCGGCACCTGCCCGTTTTATGTGAACCAACAACCAGATCGACCCCTTACCCCCGCGGCAAGTTCGGGAGATCTGACATTTCCGAATATGTATGAGAGCAAGAGCCAATAAGATGACCTTGATCAATTCGAAAAAGGAAGGAGTTGGTAAGACGAGGCGCACTCTCGTAACCAACAAAGAATACTCCGTAATCCTGGTCTAGCAAACCTCTTTGCTGTGGACTCGTGTTGCCATCAGTTTTCGATCTTGCTTTTACATTGGCCTATTGAAAACAAGCCCGGTCTTCGACATTGATGAGCGCCTCGTTCAACTCTCAAACACCGCCCCCGCCGCCTTCTTGATCGCCTCCGCCGCAGCCAAAAACACCTGCGGCCCGACACTCACCCTCGCCGCCCCCATCTTCCCCAGCTCCCCCGTGGTCAACTGGCCCCCGAGCCGGCAACTCACATTCACCCTCCCCCCTAGCTCGTCAATCACCTTTTGAACATCGGCCTTCTCCATCTCCTTGTTCCTCGGCCAGAAAATAAACACCGTCTCTGCCCCTCCCTCATCAAGATACCTCTTCCCACATCTAATCGATTCGTCCAAGCTCCCACCCATCAAGAATGTATCCGACCTCGCATTCACCACAAAGTCCACCACCCCAAGCTCTCTTGCCGTCCTAATAACGGTCTTGATCCTCTCGATCGCCTCATCCTCCGGTACCATATCCCCAGAGGTGCTTTCATGCCAGGAATCCTCCAGGTTCACACCCACAGCTCCAAGCTCGAGTATCACCTTTTCAATGACAGATCTCAGTTCTGCATAGTCTCCTGGCCCAGCATAGCCATCTTGGATATCCACTGTCAATGGTAGGTTGAACTCGTGAGCCACGGCAGCGATGGGACGGCAAAGAGAGATGTTGTCTTCCAACGTGAGTGTTTCATCGGCTTTGCCTATGGATAATGCCAGTGCGTAAGAGGCTGTCGCTAGGGCTCTGCATCCCGGGAGAGAGGCGATGATGCGGGCTGAGGTGGCATCGTAGGCGTTGGCGAGGAGCAGAGGTTTGGTTGGGGTGTGGTGAAGGGATTTGAAAAGCGTTGCTTTGGAAGCGGTGGCGGCTGTTCTGGTGACTGGCATGGTGGAGGGATTCAGAGCTTGGATGGTAGTGGTGGTGTCAGGGCGAGGAGCAGTTGACAGGAGCTCCGATGTGCGGAACGTTTTATCGTTCATTGTTTGCCGAAGCTACCCGGTTACAGCGTGAAGATGTCATCCAAAGGGCGTATTAGAGAACCTGGTGCTACCTGACCCATTCGCTGCCCCGTTATTATCACACGTCAACGAACCAATCGATCTCACCACGGCCTAATGGCCACCTACACATCGAGAACCAATGGTTGGAAGTGAGGCAATTAATAGCATACGGCTATTATAGAAATATTATTAATTAACTAAACATATCAGATCTTAGTAATAGCCTAAAGCTATAAAAGTAAGGACCACCCGGGAATAAGTAAATATACATTCTGAAGACCCTCTATATTTTTAATATGTCACGGTTTTGGAAGACAGTGGGGCCACAAGAACCAATCAGGACTGGACCGGGCGATCGAGCGGGGCTCACGGTCCAAGTAGACGGAACGGAGCAATAAGATGGGGACCGCGGGCCGCGGCGGGGCTCACGGTCCACGGTCCTAAAGTCTATATATATGTGTGACGAACCCCTATCCAGAACCTCTGAAAGGGATACTGGTTGAAGGCACTTCTGAATTGTCTATCTACACCAGCCAGTTCCTCCCTATATATAGGCCTAGGGACCGTGGACCGTTGACTTCCAGACCGTGACAGTCGGCCTTTTATCACATGTGTCAACAAAACAACACACTGCGTATTTGGCCCACCAGCGAAAAGCTGTTTGTATAGGAGGCCGAGGGGAGCAAGGGAAGTAAAAGAAGCAGAGGAACTGATGGGTAGCAGATAGTTCCGTAGTATGTAATACAAGTCACATTCGTTGGTATATTGACTATTGTGATTAAGACAAGCCATAGTTGTGCACTGTTTAGCTGCACCGCACCAGATTGTCTAGAAGCGCCTTCGACTAGTATCCCTTTCAGATGTTCTGGATAGGGGTTCATCACACCCTGTTATATTTCTTAGTATTTTAGCTTTCTTTAATACTTACTTCGAGGCCATCCAAGATTATTCATTGAATTGGACTACTGTTCCAAGCCCTGATTACCAGCTCTTTTCACAATAAATCAATGCCTGTAAGTATATATAAGATCAGGTGTAATTTACTTACCCTCAAAGCTTCTCAATGCCTCACGGCCGTACCTCTGCCTGGAGATGGGGTTTCGTAGAATATTGCAAGGATAGTGTAGGGGAGATGTGGTTGAGAAGTAAGCGAGGCCAAGGTGGAAGTAAAGTGTAGAAAGAAAAGAATTAAGCCCGGGCTCTCAATTTCCTGCTTCTTTGTCAGTGTGCAGAATGAGAAACCTAGATTCATGCCTAGGCAACTGCATAGTGATGTGCAAAAGGTAGTTAAGATTGACGAGAGGGGTCGAAGGAAGGTACAATCGAGATGCCTCGCTGAGAGATTTGAAGACCCACCCGCCTACAAAGTTTTCAGAGTCGACTAGACTCAAAGTTACCTGAATAGGGATGGAATTATGTCAAAGCCGTTGAGCTTGCCTTCAAGAAGACACAATGGCAGAACTACCTAGGCTGAATTGGTACCTTCATGGATTCATAAAGATTTCAATCCGATTTTCTCACGCTGTTTTTTCATCCTTCCCTTGTAGTCATCGGATTACAATATCTCATCAGTCTTGGACAGCGCCTTTGTCCTGCCTTGGATGCGAAATCGCGAAACCGTTGGGATGGGTTGCATGTATTGTGTGATGAGGCTGAACCGTACCTCGAATTGTACCTATCCCAGCTGCCATTGATCACATGAGCGCGGGCTTTTAGGCCCTCAAAGACAGCTGAGCAAGTGCTTTCCAGACTTTCGACACTGATGCGGAACCTCGTGGCATCTCTGGGGTGTACAGTGCCTTGGAATCCTTGTGCTGTGCCTCGAATGATACCTCTGAGAAGACGGTCATCACAAGCCTTGCTTTTGAACAGCCACGCGTGCTGACCGTTCTTCAGGGGTGTTGTCTCAGAAAGACGAAGTCCGATCTCGGTGTTCAAAAAGTCTAAAAGACTTTCCACAAGAAATAAACGGATTTGGGCAACGTTATCTAGAGTGTGGGCAAGGTAATGATTAGGATTTGGGTGCCAAGAGATAAAGGGTCATGTACAGTATAAGATAAGATATCTTTGATCTTACCCAACATGCGGTCTGGTCCATTTTGGACCAGAGTTGTATTTGGCATGAATGATGCCCAGGATCACTGTTAAAGCATTGGCATCGTCCTCGAGAAGTTGCACAAGCCATTTGGAACCGTCATCGGGCTTCGATTTGGCCCATGGCCCGAACAGCATAGATTTCCACACCGGAGAAGCGCTTCGTAGTGCTTATGCATCAAATTTGAATGGCCTGTCCTTTGGGGGCTTTCCAACGGTGAGCACAACGTCCCCGTCATGATCGAGAACAAGGGGATCTTGATTGCGACTTGTTGGCCGTCTTTCCCCAGATTTTGTCGCCTTAACTGAAGCCATAGCGACGGCCTTGGGTTGATGAGTTGTTGGTGGTGTTGGAGGTAAGAGGTAGGAAAGAGCGAAAAAGAGAACCAGTTTTTGCGGGTGTCTGAAGGCTAACGTAAACGCCCGCTGAGACCTGGCCAATATCAATTTTTGTTAGCAAATGGGCAAACAGATCGAGGACGGGAAGCTGCTTTCATGCCAAACCAAGTGTTCCGGGACCTAACCTCGGGCAGCAAGTAGAAGGCAAACAAGCGGAATCGGCGTTAAGTCGACGATTGACGGAGGCGAATGGTCTGAATGACCGAGCCAGTGAAAGGTTGGTATCTTGTAGGACCCCCATAGGCGGCGTGCCGAAAGGATTTGCTCGGAAGAAGGAATTGAATCGTTCTGCTGTCTTCTAGGGCCCAGTGCAAATGGAATAGGAAAGAGCAAGTCACCCCCTTCCGCAACCCACTGCCACTTTGTTGGCTTCCAGTCAACACCCACCTGTTTGCCTTTCGTGTCATCCCACCACCTGGTCCATCGCCACGACCTTCGACCACGACGCAAGTCATCAACTGTTGACGGTACGTTTACATTGAAGAATGATGATGTTTCAGCCGCGATTCGGACATATTTGCAGATAAGCCGTGGAAGAATCTGGCCGACAAAGTATGGCATCATACACCTTTTGACCCCGTGGGTGACGCCCATGAGAAAGACTCTTGCCACCTCCACAGACTCCCCAGCATCCTTAACGGTCCTTCAGCGTTAACATTCAAGCTGGGAACTTGGAGATGCCGACACCTTCGCCTAGTTTCTCAAAAACATAATCCTCCATTGCAACCTTGGCCCAACCAACAAAGTGACATATGGGGCCATATGCCTGGCCGACCATGCCCACATAGGTCCTCTGTCAACTGATATGCTTGAGTATATTGCAGCGAAGCGGTTGCTGGTGCTGAACGACCTAGCAGCTTTGATATACAAAACGGTGGTTGCCTACACGACCAGCCGTGTTTGCAAGAGGAACATCCACAGTGGGGACCAAACCTTCGCCAGCGTGGGCAGGGAGCTTTGCGATGCTTCTATCTTGGGCGGGCTTCGTCGCATGGGTTCCCTTCATTTCAGCCGGTCTGATCTCAAATTTCCCATCAAGACTTCGGAAATCCACCTTTCCTGTAGGAGTTTCAGTCGCGGTGTGTCACACGGGCTTTCAGTTTAACACGAAGAACCTTATCAGTAAGGAGCACATTGAGATAATTCAAAGGAAACGGGAAAGGTTTGGGACCAATGTATGTTGAACATCATGGCAAGGGTAGTTTGACGAATCTGTTTTATGGTGATGCACTGTGACAAGGGGAGTATCTCGGCTTGGAACAGGTAGTTCAACTCAGTATAATAATCTGTTATGGCCTCAAGGTCCTTGCCCCTTGCCATTTGGGTAGGAAAGGCAAGGCCTACTTATAGTCCTCCGGATCCCCAGGACCGTTCTGAGCTCCCTGGTCCTCGAACCTGTCTTATCTGTCTGCCTTGGCCGGGCACCTCCTTCGGCGTCCTGGCCACTGATTCCACCAGTAATAGGTACATATGATTCCTGTCCTGCAGTCTTCTTGCAGCTCGTATGGGTCCTCAGTCCCTCCTGCCCAACCAACCCGTATCGGCACCCTGGTTCTGCCTTCGTGGTGGTCGCCGTGATGCCTCCGCTGAGCCCCGGTGGGCTCAGTTGGTTGCCGGCCCCAGATATTCTGATCCTGGGCATATCGTTGGGCTATTGTTGGTTGGAGTGTGTACTGTCTAGGGGCACTGAGTCGTGGGCCCGTGTGACATGCACGGGAAGCGGGATAGGCTTGGGATAAATGTCTGGTGAAGTGATGGCATGTGTAACTTGATGTACCTTATGTAATGAGAGATAAAGGGCTGAGGAGATAGATAAGCACTTTGATGAATAGCCAAGGTAGTCTAAAGACTTTGAATACAGTCGATGGGCTTTTAAAATACTCGAAGCACTCTTGGAGATTGTTAATATACCTTCAAAGATAGGCAAAAGACCTTGAATACAATCTTTAGTTCTATGAAGATACAGACTACGCCTTTATAAATACCTAGTCATCACGTCTTTGAAGATATTTACATAGCTATGAAGAGAGTGAATACGCCTTTAAGAATATTTGTACAAGGTTCCCTTAAATATAGGCAGCACACACATTCAACGACACTCAAAGTCTGACAATATAGCTGATCGGCTTTTAGAGATAGCCGGGAGACTTTACAAGACGATCAAGAGGCGTTTTAACTACCTATATAGAACAAGGCCTATCTACGAAGAACAATGTCTCAGCCAAAGAGCAACCTTCTCTTGGCCAGTCTGCCTTTATCCGCTGGAGTCAACAGCAGACCCTCCCATCCTTTATTACACTCTGCCGTGAACTCCTTGATGGTTTTCTGAAAAGACAGAAACCTGGCTGCAGGATGGCAGATCTCGTGACCAGATCCCAATGGCTGAACGGCTTGGAAGATAGTAATCATCTGTCCAATGAGCTTGGCAGGGCTATCCTTGAGCTCAGATGCCTCAGTGGGAAGAAGGACCAAGATTCCAGCGTCCATATTCTCGGTTTTGGTTGAGCCCCGTAGTAGCGTCACGGTGGCCTGGATGATGCCCCCCAGAACAATCTGATTGCACGCGGTGTTGGTCATTGGGGAACGAGATGAGGTTTGGCGAGTGTTGCCGAATGACAGGGTTGGTGATCTCCCCACAGAGCGAGATGCAGTAGGTTGAACGGGACTGTGGGTAGGGACCTTCCCAAGCAGACGATCCTTGACCTCAGTGTGGTAGAAGTCGAGTAGAGCTTGAATAATCGCGTATCTGATCGGTTCGAATCTCTCTATCGTTCTTCTGTTAGTCGGCAGTACGAAACGGCTAATGAACACGACCATGCACAAACCTTCCATCTTGAGAGGGCCAAGGCGGCAATCACCCAACTGGCATTCATAGGCCACTAGTCCGCTTCCATCATGGGAAGCCTGGGACGTAAGGATGATATTTTGACAGCTCTCGGTGAATAGATCATAACGTCCTAATTCCCAAGCAATGAATGCAAGCTTCCAGTAGCTGGGCTTATCTTGCGTGTCCTTGATGGTGTGATTGAGCCATGCATTAGCCCAGGGCTTGATCATGTAGGCCATGTTATATTTGTCGCAAAGCACCAGCAGCTCGTATAGCATACTGCCGTCGCTCTCCGCCATGGTCTTTGTGGCTTGGTCAAACTGTCCGTGGACAATATGGAGGATGGTTTTGAGACTGGCGGGGTCGTCCTCCGGCAGGTCGAATACCCATTGTGAATCGCTCGGTTTGTCGGTCCTCCAGCGGCAAATCCACGCTCGGAAGACTTCAGAGGTGCGGCGAAGAGTAGAGGAGTCGATTTTGAATGCCCTCAGGTTTGAAGTAGGGCCGATATGGAGGACAAGGTCGCCATCCTCATCAATGTTCTCGACGACGGGGCTTTTGCCGACAACAGTCGCAGGCGCAACGGTCTTCTCAACAGCGGCGGCCTCGCTTGTCCGACCTTTTCCTTGGTTGCCAGCTTCTTGTTGGTTCTCGACGGCTTTTTCGACCGGGTTGCCAGGACCCTCGGTAGGTCCGATTGGATCGCTCGACATCTTGGATCGATCTGGTCGGTGAGGTGTTGTTGTTGAGTTGGTAGATGTAGCCTGACCCAGGTTTGCGGGAGGTCGCTTCGGCTGCAAGGGGGAAATCTCTGGGCAGAAGATGAGGGCGGCGAGTGAATGCTTTAGTTTTGACGGCGCTCTTTCCCACTTTGTGTGGGCCACTCACAGCACACAAGCCAACAGGGGACGGGAGCAACCTGCGATTCTACCTAACCTCATTGCCTGTCGCGGTGTAGCAGGTATGAATTCGCATGTGGTAAGGTATCATGCAGTAGGTAAGAAAGTCAAATTCAGGTGAGTACTATTTTCAGGGATACTATAGGCTTCAAACCGTCGCTTGCGATTGTTCATCCATTCCCTGTCCTCTGGTGACACAAGACGACCTCCCCATCGTACAGTCCAGTGTTTGTCGTAATTCCAGTTTCCAATCAGAGTCTCCGGCACCACAGGACCACGAGTACTTTCTTTCACGATAGTATAAAACCCCTCTGCCATCCAATCCAGCAATTCCCCAACTCGCGCCCCAGAGCGCTGACACCGACCACAACCTCCCCCGCGCCCTTGTTAAAGGAATGTTTCGATGCCAGCATGTAGCGATGAAAACGTGCACTCTGTTCCTTAAAGGCCCGCGTGATCCACGCTCTATTGAGCTCGACTCTTAGTTAGATGAATCTCTCTATTGCAAGAGACGAAATATCAGTTAGCGAGGATAGTTAACCAGTATCAATAGGTTCATGGATGTACCAAACTTCCATATCAAACGAACCAAGCCGGTAGTTGCACAACAGTTGACTCTTGTAGCTGAGGCCACCGGTATCTTTGTCAACCTCGGAGTTCTCCACAATATGCCAGCAGATGGTGATAAAAAGGTTGTAATCACCCACTGCCCACACGATGAATGGCAGCATTGGTATTGGCATCACATGCTGAATGTGAAACAGGAAAAGCCATTTCCTAACCCAGGGACCGATCAACGCTGTCAGGTCGTATTTGTCACAAAGGATGAGTAGGTTGTAAAGCTCTTCGCCAAACGAGATGGCTCTTGACACACCAGTAAAATTGCCATGTGAGATGTTGAGTATGAGCCTAAAATCAACAAGGGTTGTCCTCTGGTAATGTGACGGTCCAGTCTGATCCATTTGCTGGGCTTGACTCTTTCCAAGGACCAAAGAGCATGGCCTTGAACACAGGAGACCTGCAAAGGCAGCGGTGCTCAACTGGTTAAATATGTGATAGCCACCCAAGTTTTATATCATGAGAAGCCCATGCCATCTTATTAGGTTGGATGTCGAAAACTGTATTGAACGAGCAACGCCACATGACCGCGTCATTTGCTGCTGCACAACAGGACCCGACCTTTGCGTATTATCGCAGACACACTGTCGACCCATGACAAGATGGAGGCTCGCGCACCATCCCAAGATCGTACAGTGGTGTTCTGACAGCTGGCTAAACCCACAGCGTCACGCCCTTTCTACGCCACTGACCTGAAGCTTGCCTCGCTCTTTAAGCCACCCAGAGCCACAACGCCAACCCAAAATTTAAGGTAATGACACGATTTCCAGAACCTTGCGTTGATCTCCGCACAATGTTCATCCGGGAGTTACAATCCAGATCTCTTCTCCTTCTCGTGCCAAAGTCAACAAAAGAGCATCTCAACAAGTCATCATGTCGACCCCGGAAAGCGCCGATGAAGGTCTTGATGTCACAAAGCCAGTCGACATGAACAAACTCCACATCGAGGAAATCGATCCAGACGGGGATCTTGTTCTCCATGTCGGAGCCGACTCGGACCCCACCCCCCGCACTTTCAGAGTCGATCCGGCAGCCCTTCGCCGTGCATCCCCAGTGTTCAAGGCAATGCTATTCGGTCCTTCGGCAGAGTCCAAACCTGCAGGCGAGCAGTGGCTGGTCTCACTGCCAGAGGACGACCCCGATGACTTTGAAATCATCCTGCAAATCGTCCACTGCCAATTCCATGTCAGGAGGATCCCCAGGAAGCTCATGACAAGGAAAGCGGTCTACGGCTTGCTGCTTCTCACTGACAAGTACCAAATGACTCATTTGCTCGCGCCGTGGAAGCACACGTTGGTAGATTTTGGAAGAAATGGGGAAGTGAAGTGGCAGGGTTACAAAGACATCAGGTGGTGCCCGTTTGAGGCATTTCTATCCTGGCAATTGGGCTTCTCGAGAGTCTTCAGAGCTCACACTGTTCAAATTGTGTACCATTGCTGGATCGATCCGCAAAGCAGAGTCCTGGTATTCAACAATGACCAGGGGGATAAGACGCCGCTCCGCCAGTTACGTTTTGGTCCTCTTGATATGGAAGGCGAGTCACCTGTCTCTGCGTGGTCGAGGGCAATCGCGCAAAGTTTCATGCTAACAAGGTAGGTGTCACAGAGAGGATCGCTAAAGTTCGTCTCTCAAAAATCCAGACGCTGTTAGATTCTTATCACACAACACTGCAGCGTGACTTCAGGACACCCGATGCCCTTCGAGGAACGCGTGGATCGTATTGCACAAACGATGAGTGTCGGACAGAGGTCGCTAATTGGGTTCTTGAGGAAACTTTGAGCCTGCACAAAAGCCAACTTCCCTACCAGGCTCGCGATATTCTCCTTAGTGCCAGCGACCTTTACAGCCTGATAAGACGTGTGGTCTGGATGGTAAACAGGAGAGTTTGGAAGAGAACTGGACAACATATACATCATGAACGTCTGGAATGGCCTATGCCTTATCGCTGGGCAGTTGTGAATTTGCGGGTCGAATTGATTCGCCCAGAAGAAGAAGCGCTGTTGGCCAAGCGTGCTGTCATTTTTGAGTCTGAATGAAGGTGTGTCGAAGCGGACACCAACGGCAATGCACATCAAGTTACACTTTATTGAAGGGTGTACCTACACAATGAAAACAGCAATTCCTATTTTACAACTTGGCACTCCTCTTTTTCTTCTCATAGAGCTTGATCTCGACCCCCTTGGTCCCTTCTGCACCGCTCTTCAGCAGCCTTCTGAGAATCTTGCCGCTTGGACTCTTGGGCACCTGGTCAATAAACACAATCCCACCCACCAGCCACTTGTACTTGGCCGTGCGCTTCTCCACAAGCTCTTTCAGCTCGACAGCCAGCTTCTCCAGATCAGCCCGTGACTTATTCTCCTTCCCGCCGGCAGGGACGACAAAAGCCCTAGGCCACTCGGTAGCCTCGTCGTCATCATAGACACCAACCACACCAGCGTCGCCGACCGACTCGCTGCTGCAGAGCACCGCCTCCAGCTCAGCCGGCGCAACCTGATACGCCCTGACCTTGATCAACTCCTTCAACCGATCCGTGATCCTCAACCTCCCCGCCTTGCACAAGGCACCGACATCGCCCGTCCTAAACCACCCATCCGCCGTGAGCGCCTCATTCGTAACCGACATGTCCGGCTTCGCCCCCGAAAACAGCCCCACCGGCAGATATGCCGACATCAACCCGGGCGCCTTAACCAACACCTCCCCCTCCACATCCACCCCCGCCGCCGGCGTCTTCTCCCCTTCCTTGGTCGCATACCCCTCCCCGCTAGCAATCATGACCTCCACCCCCCAATGCGGCAACCCCGTATCCCCCGCCTGCTCCCCCATCTCCCTCTCCCCCAACCCCCTCTGCAACGCCGTACTGCAAGTCTCGCTCAGCCCGTACCCCAACCGAATCCTAAACCCGCACCTCTTGTATACCTGCACAACCACCTCATGCCCCAGCGGCGCACCCCCCGTCACCGCCCCAACAACAGAGCTAAACCCGTTCTTCCCCGTCTTTGGGTCTCGCTTGGCATACTCCTCCACCACCTCCGCCTTGGCCAGCATCACCGCGACAGGAGGCGACATGTGCACGTACGTGATCTGACGCTTCCTTATCCCCTCGAGCATATCCGGGAGTTTGAACCCCTGCATGATAAACACCCTCGCCCCGGCGGCGATGCCCAAGAGGAAAACATTGCAGAGGCCAAAGACGTGATAAAACGGGGCAAACCCCAGCCAGCGCTGCGGGCCGCTAGGAGGATAATAATCGGCGTCGTGCCAGAGGGAGGCGGTGGCGAAGTTGAGGGCGTGGTGGGAGAGGAGAACACCTTTTGATCTGCCTGATGTGCCGGATGACCAGAGGATAACCGCCGTCCGGGCTTTGGCTTGCTGCTCGTTAAGCCGCTGATTTGGCTGGACGGATGGCTTCCCTTTCGCTTGCAGGAGTTGTCTCCAATCTTGGGGATTTGACTGTCCCGAGAACGCCAGAGGGTAGGTATCGTTGGCAGCATCAACGGTAAACACTGGCACCCCATTCCAGAAACTCTTATCTCCTTCTTGCTTCCCAATAGCGGCCTTCATAGCCTCCAAGCACGCCGTCGCAGTGATGATGACCCTTGGTTTGGCATTTTGCAAAATCCAGGCAACCTCATCCGCCGTCAGGGCTGGCGAGACAAGTGTAGCCGTGAACCCCGAGGCAAAAGTACCCAGGAGAATAGGCGCAAAGGGGAGGCAATTCGGTAGTTGTATCAACACCACCGGTGCGATCTCTGGGCCTTGGGGGCATGATGGTGTGGGAGGGAGTTTCTTGATTTCGGTCGGGTCGAGATTCGGGAGGCCCAACAGGCCGGACGCCAAGGCAAGAGAATCGGCGCGGATTTGGGAGTAGGTTAATGCGCGACCTAGGTACCACAAAGAGAAGCATGTTAGTCTAAGCAACTGGCTGAGAGAGAGAGTCGCACAGCAGATATATGCGCATATAAGCCAACATCAGCTGACGATAACATACCAGACTTGTTGTCCACAAAAATAGGTTGCTCGTCATTCACCTTGGGCACCCGGTGGTTTGCCGGAGTGAAGTCGCTTTCGTGCTGGAACGGTTGGCTAAAGGTAAACCCGAAGGCGTTGTCAAAGGGCATCCTCCCGGCCGGCGCACCGGAGTAAGCTGTTGTGAGAGCCATTGGAAAGACAAGCAGTCAACACCACTGTGAAAAACGAAACCTGGAGAAAGTCGCCAAAAATTGTCACCGACCCGACTGGATCCCCGGGGCGGCGGCAGCCATTTATTACAATGTCAAGCTGTCGGTAGGATTGTCACCGAAGATACAACCGTCGGGAATTGATAGGCGTCCCGGCACCAGCGAGAAGTTTGGTTCAGCAAGGGTGTGCCCCGCTTCGCCTGGCCCCATTGGACCTTCTTGCTGCCAACAGGGGACGGCAGTTCACCCGAGTCCCTATAAATCCGGGGCCCCAGCCAGGGTGTCTAGGATGATTCTATCGCCCAGGTGGGCTAGCCAAGAAGCGGAAGCGTGGACCATTTTCCTCAGCAGCCTTCGAGAACCCACCCTCCAAGATCGGGGCATGCAAATGCGATAGCCGCCTTGCCGCGAGTGTATTTACCCGGCCCTCTCTCAAAACAATCAACGGCAGGCAAGATAGGCATATGTAAACATGTCAATAGCAGCGGTGTGATTAATCATTAGGGGTATCGATCGCATCACCACATCTCTCATCATCCACACATCCTATCCAGATCCCATTCTGGATCATGAATGAGCCAGGCCATGCTTGTCTCACACAGTCTCGATATAACGCTTCATCTCCCTATATGTTGGTCAGCAATCGTCTCACTGCGTACCACATGCTCGGGACAGTTAGTCCAAACTCACCAATCAGTAACAGCCTCATCCCACAGTCTTATCTCGTGCTCTCTTGTACCACCAAAGTGGTCCACAAACTCGTCACCAAACACCTCCCTCGCGATGCTGCCGGTGCGAGTGAACCGGTCGTTGGCCTCCTTGAGGTTCTTGGCCAGTCTCACCCCCATATCCGACTCACCGCCGACTTCCTCGCCCTTTCCAAGCGGAGGGCACGGAATCTCCAGTTTCTTCTGGATACCGCGCCAGCCGAGTGCCAGCATGGCAGCCATGACGTAGTATGGGTTTGCGTCTGCGCCAGGAACCCGGATCTCGAATCTCGTGGCAGCCGGCTTGCAGGTAGGAGGCGCAATGAGCCGGATGGAAGCCGCTCTGTGCTCAAGGCCCCATGACACCGTGACAGGAGCCCAAAAGTTCTCCACCAACCGCTTGTAACTGTTGATCGTGGGCGCTACCATGGGCATGACATCTGGCAGACCTTCCAGAATACCAGCCAAAAAGTGTCTTCCCAAGTCCGACAGAGACTCAATGTCTGAGTACTGAGCCTTCTCGTCCTTTCCTCCACGGAACAGCAAATTTTCCCCGCGGTGGTTGACGAGCGAAATATGCATGTGCCCACTGTTTCCGGGCAGGCCTTGCTTGGGTTTTGCCATGAAGCATGGGGTGATGTCGTACTTGGTCGCGACCGACTTGACCACATACTTGAACAAACTCGCGCGATCTGCCATCTGCGCTGCCTCACCAAACTCGAGCGCTGCTTCGTAGACTCCCGGTCCGCTTTCGGTATGCCACCCCTCGATGTTGCACCTGAAAGCCTCACAGCTGTTGAAGACGTCGTAGTAATACCCGCTGTTGTGGACCGGTCGCGTCAAGCTGTATCCAAACATGCCTTCAGTCAGAGCGGGTAGACTATGTGGCGGGTTTTGTTGCAAGAATGCCGCGGTACCAGAGGTCAAGCTATCGTTTTGGTTGTTGGAAGGGCTCTTGAACTGGTAGAACTCGTACTCGGCTGCGCGCCCGACACATCAGTGACTGTTACTTGCAAAAACACCGGCGCAGCAGATATCAACATACCTCCCGCCATGGCTCCGACATTGATCGTCTTGAACTTCTCGAGTTGCGCCTTGACCAGACCTCTCGGGCACGCAGAAACGGAGTTCTTCGTATCAGGATCAAAGAAGCTGACCAGGAAAAACGGCACATTGTCTTCCCATGGAATGCGCCTGTAGCTCTGCAAGTCCGGCACTGCGATAATATCCCTGTATCCATTCTCCTTGTTGCTGACCCTGAGCTCGCGCACATAAGTCATATCGTGCATATCCCAGCCGAAGATGACAGAGCAGAAGCCAAAGCCACTCTTTGCGATCGAGAGGAACTTTTTCTTGGAGACGAGCTTGCCGCGGAGCTGGCCGTCAACATCGACACCGGCGAGCTTGACAGCATTGTCGTTGGCAAGGAGGTCTGGAAGTTGTTCCACCGTGATCTCTGGTTCTTTCTCCTGTTGGCCCATGGTTGCTGGTGTTGAAAAGCTCTATATCACGATAATCAATGGAGGGGTTGCGGGGTCCTGGTCTTGCGGCTTGCAGTAGATTGCGGTGTTGGCTTCTGAGAGAATCCTGAACACAGTGAAGAGCTCAAAAGGGTTCAGCAAGAGTTCTTACACTGATAGCGGCAGCGGGTTGAACCGATGACGAACTCAGACCTCCTTTTGGGATCGTGAAGCAATATAAGGATGGGAAGCTTGTTTTGCGATCGTCATGGGGAGTTCCGACGGGAGCTACTGGCGGGTTGGTTCGGCCGATAAGCCCTGGTCACACCTCTGAAAGATGTCGATAAGGCAAGCAGAGCCCTGTAATTGGTCCAGCTGCGGGTCACTGCGTCATAGGTTTCAGCCATGGAGCTTTCAGGCTGAACGGCGAAGAGGGGTCTTGCACGTGCCATGCCAGGCGTGCAAAGTGCGGGGCAGCTCAAGAGGTCCTCGACAAGCCTGACACTCATGACAGAGTTCTCACTGTCTAATTCTTCTCTCAGATCTACTAGAGAAAGATTTCCTATCCAAGTAGTGTATCCGCTTGGGAGACTTTTGAGACTTCCGTGGTGACAAATCGCCCTCTATGTTACATCTCTCCTTATCGCTAGAGCTCCATCAAGACGGGCAACGACCCCGCAGCAGCTCCCACGGTGACGCCAAGCCCCTCCTTCTTACTCCCTCCATCCCATCTCTCGCCTCACTTGAATGGCGGTGACAGGTGTAGCGAGACACGCATTGGAAATGATGTAAGGACGGTTTTGCTTGCTTCTCACCGCTATCGGACCCACGATTCTGCGAGCATGTGTCTAAGGTATTGGGCCGTTAGCCTCAAGGGCGTCTGCTGAAGGGTCACGCGTCCTGCCACTGTCCACTGAGGCCAATACGGAGGAGGTCCGTCGGCATCTGGGCCCCCCGAGGTCCTGCGGCCAGACTCGGGATGCTCAATCGAGTGGATCTGATAGACCGGATCCCAACCATCCACTCAAGGGGGGAAAGGGGTTGGATTTCCCATCTGGTGCTGGCTTGCGCCGTTCTCGGATGCTCAAGGGACGCGGGGCATGGTGCAGCTGTCGGCCGTATCAGTGATGGGTCCAGAGGTGAGATAAGTAGTAGGTAAGTGTTGGCTTTGCTATCAGCAAACACCATATTTGCTCTTCTGCCTCCTCAAATCCTTCCAAAGCTCCATCGTCTACATACTCTGAGAGATTGGGGTATTTATTTGTTCTTGAGGCTGTCTGTGACAAGTTCAACCTGCGCCGTCCTCTCCCTCCGTGTTATCGGTCTTATCACCAAACCCCCGGCCACTACCCCTCCAACGACGTCAACACACCACCACCACCACCAGAAGAGAAACAGTCAACTTGATCAACTCAAAGTTTGGTACAATGTCCGGTCGTCTAGCTGGTAAAAACGCCATTGTCACCGGCGCCGCCGGGTAGGCTTCTAAATCCCCCCACCCTACCGTTATCCCCAAGGCTAACGTCGCCTAGTGGCATCGGCCTCGAAACAACCATCCTCTTCGCCCGTGAAGGCGCCAACGTCCTCATGGCCGACATATCCGAAGAAGCCCTCTCCCGCGCCCAAGCAAAAGTCAAACAGCTCGTCCCCACCGCCGGCAAGATCGAAACCACCATCTGCGACGTCTCCAAGGAGTCTGCCGTCCAAGCCGCCGTCGAGTCCCTCGACGCCTGGGGCGGCGTCGACGTCATGTTCAACAATGCTGGCATCATGCACGCCCGCGACGACGACGCGGTCAACACCCCCGAGGATATCTGGGATCTGACGCAAAACATCAACGTCAAGGGCGTCTGGTTTGGTTGCAAGCACGCCGTCCTTTCGTTGCGGAGACACAACAAGACCAAGGGGTCGATCATCAACACTGCGTCTGTTGTTGCGCTTGTCGGGTCGGCTACTCCGCAGTTGGCTTACACCGCTAGCAAGGGTGCTGTGTTGGCCATGACGAGGGAGCTGGCGATTGTGCATGCCAGGGAGGGGTATCGATTCAACAGCTTGTGCCCTGCGCCGTTGAACACCCCTTTGCTGCAGGATTGGTTGGGCGATGACAAGGCCAAAAGACACAGGAGAGAGGTGCACTTCCCTACTGGCAGATTCGGGGAGGCCATTGAGCAGGCGCAGGCGGTTCTGTTCTTGGCCAGCGATGAAAGCAGCTTTGTCAACGGTCATGACTTTGTGGTGGATGGTGGTATGACCAAGGCGTATGTCACCCCCGAGGGCCCGGCTGCCCCGGCGCCCGTGAACAACGCCTCCAAGGACAGCTTGTAAGATTCTGCAGGCTTTGATGATACATGATAGATGATCTGATGTACCAATACAATGTGATGACTTGATTTTGTGTTTAGTTGGTATCATGTTGAGATTGAAGTCGAAAGATGCCATAGCCAAAAACGCCCTCTTTATGCAATATGCTTGCAAATGCCTCCTGTACATACACGGTCCTCCAACCTCTTCACCCCTTTTATTAACAGTCACCTATCCTACTCAAACTGCCCCTCCGTATTCCCCTCACCCATACTCTTACTCCCTGAGCTGCCACTCTGAATATGGCCCAACACAGCATCAACGTAGCTAGCACCGCTCCATTTTTGGTGTGTCAAAACATCAACACCCAACTCCTTCTCCCTTCTCTGAACAAGCTCCACATAAGCAGCCATGCCATCCTCCTTGAACTTCTTGGCCAGCTCATTGCTGATTGTCGCGGTGCTGTGCAGACCAGCCAAGCTGACAAGCTGAAGGACAAACCCCTCCTTGGCAATATCCCAGATGAAGCTTCTGAGCGTCTCGGGGGTAAACCCATGCGCCATCCAGTTGAACGAGGGGCTGAGGTTATACACCAGCCCCTTGCCAGGGTAGACCGACCTGACAGCCTGACCAAGATCCTTAGCCACCTGCACATTCGGGTCACCAGTCTCAACCCAGAGAAGGTCGGCATAGGGACCAAAAGCCAACGCACGCTTGGTAGCAGCGTTCATGCCGTTGCGGAAGTGGTAGAAGCCCTCACGGGTGCGGGGGACATCCCAGTCCCAGTACACAGGGGCATCAGTGGTAATCGACGAGGCAAGCTTGCGGCGCTCAGAAATGCCCATGTCCCTGTCAGCCTTGACGGCAGACTGGTACCCTGCAATTTTCTCCTGGGGCACGCCATGCTTCTCAAAGTGGGCAACGGCAGCCTCGTCAAAGGTGACCAGCTTGGTTGACTTGACCCACTGGGCCTCAAAGGCGTCAATCTCTGAACCAGAGGCACCCTTTGCTTCCATCGAAGCCAGCGTTTCGGCAAGAGACCCAACAGAGGGGTCCGCAACACCGAGGATGAACTCGTGATCACGGACATCAATAGATGACGAAATAAGCTTGCCGCTCTCCGAGTCGGTACGGGCGATCACCAAGTTTTCAGTTCCCATGACATCCCACTGGAACCGGGCAGCCTTGAGGCGGTTGATGTGCTCGCTCGTTGGGACGAGAACCTTGCCAGCCAAATGCCCGCACTTCTTACCGCCGTGCATCTGGTCCTCAAAGTGCACCGCCGCCGCGCCGTTCTCAGCAAAGAGCTTGGCCAGCTTCATGACGGCGGTCAAACCACCGTGACCGGTATCGCCATCGGCAATAATGGGGCGGAGGTAGTCGGTGTAAGGGGTCTTTGCGCGCTCCTCGGGGCTCATCTTGGAGCGCAGGAACCAGTGCTTGCGGTCGTGCATGCTTTGCGCCTTGAACAGGCGCTGGACCTGGTTGGGAACCGTGTTGTAAGGGTAGTCGCCAAAGTCAGGGGAAACCTCGTTGGTGGTCGTCAAGAGCGAGGAGCAGGCCCAGCCAGAGATGTAGAGGACCTCCTGATGCGGCGCTTGTTGTGTCATCTGGATAGGGTCGATGGCGCCCAGTGTGTGGATGGGCTTGCCAGCAGCTTCGCGCTCACGGACGAGGTTCCATAGCTTGCGCGCCATGACGGAGCTGGGGTAGTTTTGCTGGAGGGAGCCGCGCTTGCTCACGACATCGGCGGCTGTCCAGTCGCGCTTGATGCCCTCAAAACGGGAAGAAGCCCACCAGGCTTCAACCTCCTTGACTTGAGCTTCGAATAAGGCATCTTCGGCCGCTCCGGCCTTTTGCGCCTCGGGCAAGAGCTGGTAGGCCTCAAAAGCTGACGTCGTGGTCAGTGGTGGGTTTGCTGGTGGGAGAGAAGACATTCTGGTGACCGCAGTTGTAGATAGGGAGCGAACGGCGTGCGCCCTAGCTGATCCGGAAGACAAGGCGGAGGTTAGCCGTGCAGTCAGGGTCCGCCGGGGGACGCTGGGGAGAATGGTGCGCAGCATCGGAGGTGTGGTAAGCCAAGAAACAAAGGTAGGTGTGTTGAGTTTCTCCGGGTATCCAAAGCCAGACCAGCTAAGACATACAAAAGGAAGATGCCGTGTTAAAAAGATATGGCTTGGACACACAGTCTGCTCTGCAATGCTGCCGATGTCGGGGTCGAGTACGGTCGAGCTAGCTGACCAGCTACGGGACAACTGCTGAGTAAAGGTGGAAACGGATCGGCCGGCGTTATTTCTTTGTGGAATTCGGGAGCGATGGCGTGCCGGTGCTACCGGGTATGGCTATGGTTAAAGAGCAGGAGCTTCAGGTTGTCCGGGTCACGGTTCGGCGTCATGGAGGTTCTGGTCGACGGCGACATTTCAGTGGTGTGGAGCGTTGCCGAGGGATTTAGCGAGCTTCTGATTGGTCAATCGCTCAACCGGCATTACCCTGCACCGTTTGTCCGGGGCTGCAACGCCCAGAGTGCGGGGCAGAGAGAGCGGCTTCCCTCGGTTGAAGCGCTGTGAAAGTGACATGGCGGGGGTTTAGCGTTGGCGCCAGAATAGGAAGCTGGTGCACATGTTAAAGAAGCGGCGGACGTTGGTCGTGTCCAAACACTGGAAAAAGATTTTGAGGCTGTCTTGTAGATGTTTGGAACTTGAGACGTTTTTTTTGCGCTGTCATAGCATCTGTGATATCTCTACTGCACACCACCCCCACGGCCCCCATTACATCACCAAGAAATCCGGGGGAGCTCCAGCCTTCAAGGGTGCTCCAAAAGAAAGCGGCAAGGATACACCAAGTACCCCGCATTCACGGTCGAGCGCGCCCCGGCCACTTCCCTGCAAGGGCAAACCTCTCCACATCCCTCGGCTGGCGTGGGATAAAGGACCAGAGGAGGTCAGCTTCTCTCATATGAGGCTCTGAGGAACTCGGAATTAGGAGACATTTTCAGATCATCCATACTCGACTTTGGATACCATCAGACATGGCTTTGAACTTTAGAAAGGCTCCCCGCGCATTGGGCGCTCTGCGTGTAAGTCAAATGCTGCTCCACCATGAACTGCACAGCACGCAGCACGCAGCTGTTCGTCTCATCTCTCCAGACTTCATGTTTGCTGACATTTCTGCAGCCTCTTGCTGCCACTCCAGTTAGATATGCCCCAATTACACGACGAACATACTCTACCGCCGAACCCGACCTCAAGACAACGCTCAAGGAGGTGATCCCTGCCAAGCGCGAGCTGTTCAAGAAGGTCAAGGCCCACGGCTCCAAGGTCATTGGCGAGGTCAAGGTTGAGAACACAATTGGTGGTATGCGCGGCCTCAAGGCCATGGTATGGGAGGGTTCCGTGCTCGATGCCAACGAGGGTATTCGCTTCCACGGCCGCACCATCAAGGACTGCCAAAAGGAGCTGCCCAAGGGCAAGACCGGCACCGAGATGCTTCCGGAGGCCATGTTCTGGCTTTTGCTTACTGGCAAAGTGCCCTCTGTCAAGCAGACCCGCCAGTTCTCGCGTGAGCTCGCCGAGCAAGGTCAGCTCCCAGACTTTGTCACCAAGTTGCTTGACAACTTCCCCAAGGACCTCCACCCAATGACCCAATTTGCCATTGCTGTTTCCGCCTTGAACTACACATCCAAGTTTGCCAAGGCGTACGAGGAGGGCCTCAACAAGGCCGATTACTGGGAGCCTACCTTTGACGACTGCATCTCTCTTCTCGCCAAATTGCCCACTATCGCGGCCAAGATCTACCAAAACTCCTACAAGGGTGGCGGTGCTCTTCCCGCCGAGATCGACCTCGAGCAAGATTGGTCCTACAACTTCGCCGCCATGCTCGGCAAGGGCGGCAAGGAGAACGAGAACTTCCAAGACCTCCTCCGTCTCTACCTCGCCCTCCACGGTGACCACGAAGGCGGCAACGTCTCGGCCCATACCACCCACCTGGTTGGTAGCGCACTGAGCGACCCCTTCCTCAGCTACAGCGCCGGTCTCCAGGGTCTCGCCGGCCCCCTCCACGGCCTCGCCGCCCAGGAAGTCCTCCGCTGGATCATCCAGATGAAGGAGGCCATCCCCGCTAACTACACCGAAGACGACATCCACGACTACCTCTGGTCCACCCTCAACAGCGGCCGTGTCGTGCCCGGTTACGGCCACGCCGTGCTCCGTAAGCCGGACCCACGCTTCGAGGCCCTAATGGACTACGCTGCTGCCCGCCCCGAGATCGCCGCCGACCCAGTCTTCCAGCTTGTGGAGAAGAACAGCCGTATTGCGCCTGAGGTGCTGAAGAAGCATGGAAAGACCAAGAACCCCTACCCCAATGTGGACTCTAGCTCTGGTGTGCTGTTCCACCACTACGGCTTCCACGAGACGCTGTACTATACCGCCACTTTTGGCGTCAGCAGAGGATTGGGCCCGTTGGCGCAGCTGATCTGGGATCGGGCGTTGGGTCTGCCCATTGAGAGGCCTAAGAGCATCAATTTGGAGGGGTTGTTGAAGCAAGTTGAGGGGCAGTAGATGGAGAACAGGTATGAGGATATGATGTGATGATGCAGAGGAGAACGGGATCTGTAATTTTTGTGAAAAGATATTAGTGCCTGTAGCATGCTTGTAGCGTTTGGCTTGTGATGGGGAGGAAAGTAAAGCGTTTGAGCAAGCATGGTGTTGTTGGGATTAGTGTACACTTTTTGTGTTTGTGTGTTATGAGAAGGAGTGTAGAACTTGCTTGGAGAATAGACTATTCCATGTTGTTGGTTTCAATGTTGTGATGTGGTCTGATGTGACGTCTTCATTCCGAGTCATGATGTTGGCCGCCTTCTACTTGATGAGCGCCCGGAAGATTCGATCGGCTTGGATGGGGCAAACCATTTGAGGTTTGCTGTTTCTCGTTGAGAAAGCATTGTAGGCCTCGACTATTGGTGAGTGATGATGACTGTAGAAGATAGGTAGACAGAGCTCAGCACCATCCCGGCGTCAACCACCAAGGTCCGGGAGGCGGCCCATCACCAGAACAGACGCCCTCGATTTCCTTTCTCCCCTGGATAAACATTTACACGGATATCCCACCTGTGTCACTCACCTCTTCCACGTTCACCTCCAATGGCAGGCAAGCCGGACGGGACGGAGAAAGGCGTGGTCGATCATCCCCCCCACAGGGTAACATTCCCCTCCTTCTCCCTTACTATCCCGGGACCACCGCCGCATTGGTACTTTGTGTGAGATGCGGCCCGTGGTAGTTGGCGCGGTAGTGCTGGACCTCGGCGGCCGTGATGCCTATCTCCTCCGCTCCGGCCCAGCCACTAAAACAACCTGTCAACACAACAACGAGGACCCTTCATCAGACCATATTTTGAACTGCGCCTCCTCTCGCAACTCAGGCCGATACCTCGACGGTTCATTCGGTGGTTGCTGGCATCAGAAAATCTTCTCATATGTCTATTGTTTACTATACACAAAGCTACATCTCGATGCTACCCTGAGCTAAAGATAGCGGCATCTGGCACAGGAAAGTTGGGGTCGACATCTGGAATTTAGACAGAGATCAATATCTGTATTGCTTGATCAAGGCAGCAGTCGTAGCCAGTCATCTTCCGTTTCTTCTTTCGGCCAGAAAGGAAGCTGGTCAATTGCATCGGAGGTGTTGATGAGACGTCGTCCAGAGTCCAGTACCTGCACATCGGGGGTCAGACTGATGAGAACCTCGATATTACCTGCAGCATGTCCTGCACCATAGATATCCCCAGTTACGAGCAGAACCCAGGTTCCCTCGTGGTACCTAGCACGAATCCTCATATACACTGTTACTATTCCTGTACTCGCTTGACAGTACAACAGGGAGATGGGGAGCAGCAAAGTGACCTTGATATGAAAGCCCAATCTACACGCTATTGCAAAGTGACAGTCAGCAATGTGGATACGATTTTATACTGGGGTCCTTTGAGCACATTCATAAAAGACAAGCTCATGTGTCTTGCATGGTTGGCGGCCATGATCAGGTTGGGTTTTGCCCAAATAGAGTGTTCAAAAAACTGCTGGTGCACGGTAACCTCGCAGGGCCGAATGCAACCGACTCGTGCAAAGGGTGGTCTACATGTGGCCAGTAACCGTGGAACAGCCCAGGGGTTGCGTCAATCGGTTGGTATCCTTTCAGCCTGTCCAGCCTCGCACTGCATGGGAAGGCTGGGGGGCATCCCGGGTTCCTGGCAAGCCGCCGAACTGCGGGAATGTGGGTCGCTTTTTCTGGACCATCGCATTCAAGGTAGATTGTAGATAGGTAGCACAGAGTTATGCGGCCCCATGGTCTGTTACTGTCAGTCAACCCTTCACATTGACTCTGTATCATTCCTCTCGGGAGGAAATTGCCCGGAGGGTAAGTTAAGGATGGACCGACCCAAAGCCATCGCAGACAGAGCTCCTTGACCAGACCAAACTGCACGGTTCTATTTTCTCAACCCGTTTACTGTGAAAGCTCGACAAATGCCCTTTTGCCACCCGCTCGGGTTGCTCTTCCTGCACCACAAGCGAAGAAATAGCCGAGAACTGATATTTGACAAGTGAGGAACTTCTTGATTCGAGATGGGACGATGTGGGGAACGGGATCATGAGAATAACAGCGATTGTTAGTGCAGGTGTGTAGCTAAAGCAAGAAGTCTTCGCCTTGCTGGGCCAATCGTAAAAATTCGGAGCATCTGGTTCCTCATCCTGTGTGGCGGAACAAGGGGGTAGTTTGGTACCCCAGGGGCACTCCGGCAACGCTAGTGTTGGTCCATGGCACGGTTGAAAGGCATTGGCGGGTCGAGCAAATACCTTATAGTAGTGGCTAGATTGAACAACCGTACTTGGTCTGTCCTTTTGATCGATGGTGAAATGCCTCCGGGCTGTGCTTCACCGACGGCGTGTGTATGTGTTGGCAGCCATGATGGAGCTTCGCGGTGCATCGCCAGAGGACTCCGTCTGGCGGGCAATGTGGTGGTCAGCTGACCACCGACGCAACGTCAACGTCTCTCGAGTCGCTATCCCCGATAGCAGCGAGATGCAACCACCACGCCACGACCCAGGTCCGCGATGGCCCCGTCCGGGAACAAAGGGTGGGTCCCTCAATTAAGCTTAATTAATGACCCCTGAACATGCCACAAAAATAGCAATGGCGACAAGTGTCATGTCTGTTGGGTAGCACTGGCTTCTGGTGCAAGTTTCCAGTGGTGCGCCTCGTCGTGTTACAAGATCAGCGCTGCCAGCGGAGTGGGAGATCTCAACAGGTGTGGCCCTTGCCAGTATCCCGGGCCGCGGTTCTCGGGATTCGTCCATTGTTTTGTCTTCAGGTTGTCTTGCTGATCGGGGAGTGCAACAGAATTTGCTTGTTGCATCATCGTGGATCTGAGCTTCGTAGACTAGGGGTGACTTGGAGAACAACATGTCTACAACATCAAGACAGCCATGATTCCTGGTTGTCGTGGCCAGTTTCTCGAGTGCATGTCGCAATGTGACACGGTCCTCACCGCATGTTAAGCCGATATTGCCAGCGACGGCCTGAATTGGACGTTCGCAGTGTCGAGTTTGTCGAAATCTGGAGAGTGGCTTCTATAAAAAGAATTATGGTTACTGGAATATCCACAATGACATCTAGAGTAGATAGAAGCGTCAACAAATCGAGTAACGCGAACGCATCGGACTGGGTCTTCGTGCGGCTCTGGTAAGGGTCATGTACCTTGGTGAAGCGAGCCATAAGAGCTCGACGTCCCGTCTTAATTTGTAGTTCATTTATCCTCACTTCATCCGTAAATTTGGCTGCTGCGACTGTGGTGCTGGAGGCACGCGAGAACCTCGGAAACGAAGACCCACCTTGGCCTCGAACGCCATGGACAGACAATGTTTACATCCGGATGCAAACTACTCCAAGTTCCAAACGGGGAGAAGGACTCGGAGAACCGCGAAGAAGCTGGGGTCTGGGAGACGGCTGCACAATCTGGGGACCAAATTAACAACACCAAACCGACGATGTCAAGCGGGTCTCGCTCGAACGAGAAACGTCTTTCCCGTCCGCGGCCGGGAATATGGAGTTTGTTCCTCGGATAATGTGAAGTCATCACGAGAAAGAGGGACGTTCGAGCCCGAGAGACGAGTATAAGTATCGAGCCCTTCCTCGACGATATCGACCTCTTTTCCTCATCAACTCATCAGCCTTCAAGCCTTCAGCATCCTCCAGCCTTCAGATCTTCCGATCACCGCCCGCACCATCTTTATCTTCGGTTTCCAACCAGCTTTTTCAGCAACCCAATCATCAAAATGAAGGCCGTCGCTTTCCTCCTCCCCGCTCTCGCTGCCGCCAGCCCCGTTGCTCAGGTCGTCGGAAACGACGGCTGGGCCAACGCCCCCGACCCGAAGCAGATCCAGATCGACAAGGCCAGCTTCTCTGGCAACGGCTGCCCCCAGGGCTCCGTTTCCACCTCCATCTCTCCCGATAAGACTGTAAGCTAGAAGCAAGGCGGCAAGACAGAAAAGCAGGACAGCAGATGCTAACCCATCAACAGGTTGTCACCTTCGGTTTCGACCGCTTCCAGACCTACATCGGCCCCGGCTATGACCCCACTGCTAAGACCAAGAACTGCCAGCTCCATCTCTCCCTAAAGGTAGAGCCTGTGCATGCCCCCATTCCTGTGAATGTCAATGAGACAAAGGCCAAGGCTAACACGCACTCCCTACACAGTACCCCAGCGGCTTCCAGTTCGCCGTTGTCGAGTCCACCTACCACGGCTACGCTCAGCTCGAGAAGGGCGTCACCGGCACTTTTTACAGCACCTACTACTTCAGCCAGGACGCCAGCGCCACCACCACCACCCAGACCTCCATCACAGGCGGCGGCATCTGGGAGTCTGGCCAGGTCTACACCAAGGCCGACCGCATCCCCACCGCCAGCTACATCTACTCGCCCTGCGGCGCCAGCGGCATCCTCAATGTCAACAACCGCATCGCCCTCACCAGCAGCAACCGCACTGCCATCGGCGAGATCACCAACGACGACGCCACCGTTGCCTTCACCCAGCAGGTCAACATCGCCTGGCGCACCTGCAAATAGATGGCTTTTCCATCTACCACAGCATTGGGCCCAGGGGTTTAGGCTGGCTTGGTCTTCTTTTTTCTTCCTCCGAACACGGAAAAGGACTTTGCGGAAATGGCGGGTGTGGAAACCAAAAGGGATGCGGGCTCGGGGACCTTGGAAGGCGGCAGGACGTGGGGCCAGCATGGTTGAGTGCCTGCCACGGATACCCTGACCGAGGAACTTGGCTCAGATCCGGAATTTCTCGTTTTCTCTTCTGTTGGCTTTTCTTGTGTGGTCTTTCTCTTTTCCTCTCTTGTCTAGCATGAGTCAATCAAGCCTTTCCGAAACAATTCCGGATGCCCCATCGTGATTGCTGTGAATCTCTTTGCAAAAAGCTACCCATTGCTGCAGTGTGTGGCAAGTGACAGAATGTCGGGTCCAGCCGGTGCATTTTTCCAAGCCGTATCCGAAAATAAGACTCTTCCCCCCGGGTGGTAGGCAATACCACTTCGGGGGCCACGAGCAAATGGGCGGTTCCACAGCCAACAGCTTGAGCTAGAGTGTTGAGCAAGTCGGCTTGATCATCTGTAAGTCACTTTCCCATCTGATTGAGTCGTCTAATACCATGGTATTGCATGCTGCTTGTTGGTGCTGGTGCTGGTGCTGGGTATCCTGTCGGACCCGGATTTGCTGTTCTCACGGTGGTCGTCGCATTCTGCCGGTGCGGCAAATGTCTCCGATCGGGACAACAAACTAAAAATAGCCTCGACCAAAAGCGAAATGCTGTACAATAACCAAGGCTTCTGAGGATAGGTACCAGTTAAGGAACGTGGGAGGCAGAGACGAGGAGGCCATTATCCGGTATATTGCTGACTCTTGTCCCATCACAGGTCGTCGTATCGGGTGCCGCAGAAAGACTCGACTCGCTCAGGCGACCGGCCGAAGACTCCGTTCAAACTGCTCAACGAGGCACAACGCATTCCCCGTCGATACTGGGTCAATATGTCCCGAGATACATGGCGCGATGATGGCAGTCGAAGGGCCGCCACGTCGCGAGGGGTGGTGATTGCCTCTCTGGCTGGGCACAGCATCTGCCAGAGCTTGCGAGCTGTACCGGGGCGACTTGCCAGCTTCAACAAAAGTTCGGCTCTGTAGCGATGGCCGTATCAACCGAAGTTCGTCAGCGAAAAATGTCGTTGGTCAGCGATCGAGCGATTGAGCAGGAGGATGTGGAAGCGTGTCTTGGTCTGCTGATCTGCCATTGGCTGGAGGCATCATCAACACAGCATCCGGTTCAGCACAAACTTCGGATAATCAGGCTTCGAGGCTGGTTCAGTAAAGTGTTGGTTCGGAGCAACTGTGGCTGGGCAGTGGGCATCTGTCGGTAATAAGGTGAGCAAGCTGACGATGGGACGCGATACAGAGACACGACGTTAGTAGCGGGGACCCAAGATAATATAATGCCAACAAAAAGAAACCCGTCATTACAGACAAGCCACAGACATCAAAGGAGGGGTCCAAGAGAACCTAGAGGGTAGGCGACGAGCAAGATCACGTCTTGTTCAAATAAAGTTACCTACCATGATCCAAACGGGGAAGGTGGTGCGCGCTATCGTCACTCGGCGCCTGGTCCATGCGTTCAACAACTGGGAAGCAACCTCAAAAGGCCAGCTCTGGAAGGTGTTGACATCTCACCACGGCATCAGGAAGGTGACTTGTTGAATACCAATATCGGCGAGTTTGTATCAAGCTTTGAGGATTGTTTGGTCAAAGCTTTCTGTTGTGCTTAATGCCATCTCGTCGGCCTCCGCCAACTGCGCCAAGAGAGGGGTTAGGGTTGTTGGTTCCTGACTTTCCACATGTCGATCACCTCCCACTGCGATCAGCAACCCCCACTTTGCAGTTGACAATTTCCCGATGGTAAGGCGAGCATGTGTAAATCGATCAAGATCCATCAGCAACATCAACTTTGTGACTGAGGAGCACCAACAACGACAAATTTCTTCGGCTTGCATATGACGTCACACTTACGAACGACAATCCACAAACAATATGATCGACAATCTGCCAAACTCGACTTGACACGCGCCTGAGCATTCGAGCTTTTTCAGACCATGAGACGAACGAGAGGGAAAAGGCACCAGGCTAACCATGCAGCCACGGCAGCCACAACAGCTACACAATTTCAGGCACGCCTTGTAAGGCGCTGGACCGAACGCCACACCATCCAACTCGATCGATTTCAGTTCGGCCAATGGGATTCGGTTTTTTTACGTCAATCCGGTTACGGTAGGATCACGGTGAGCATAGTGAGCCTCAGGAGGAGGATGTGATCCAGATCACTATTAGGGGACATGATCCAGGTGATCCACAGATATATATATACGGAGGAACTAGATAGCTTGAAGATAGTTCCGCAGTATGCAATAACAGATTGTATTCACGGTATCTTGTGTTTACATTGAGACATCTTGTTGTGCACTGTTTAGCTGCACCGGACCAATTGTCAGAAGTTACCTTCAACCCGTATCCCTTTCAGAGGTTCTGTACAGGGGTTCGTCACAAATACCACCGTAAAGGCAGTTAGATCCGTGTTTGATAGCACGCTAGCCCGTTTTTCCGAGGCCACCTTCACGGGAGTGACGGGATAAGACCCATCTTCAGACAATATTGCCTCTCTCGGTGGTCTTCTCTTCCTATTTCTGGTATTTTCATGGGGGTAACTTTCCATGTCATCCATGCAACTCACCAGAATGAGAATGGTCAACTGCAAAGAAGCGTTGGAACTGGGAATGATCACCTTGGTGAAATCCCAAGAGAGTATGGCCTCGGTGAAACACTGCTACACTGGTTTTGGTCGTGCTGGGGGGTGAAGCCCACTGTCCATCGCGTACAAGAACAAACATCGAGTCCATCCCAAAGGGTGCTGTGACTCTATGCTTTCTCGGTTCAAACTCAAGTCGCTCGCTCACCAACACGTTCCAACACAAATCACACCATGTGTGACTTTATTCAGCGAGGGCACTTTTGTGGCAACTTCCACTTTATCGCTTCGAAATGGTGCCGCGATTACACAGCCACCCACATCCGATGAATCCAAATATCTTATACTTTGAGAGGTACCCGAGCCATCCATTCCAACCTAACCTGTTGCAAGCCACCACATTCTCTAACCAACTCCCAACGATAGTGTGGATGCCTTGTGCGGGGACTGCAAGCTGAAGGAGGCGCCGCCCTGCGATTGGGAAAGCATGATCAAACGAAAACAAAACGGCAACCTTTCCTCTCTTTAATTGGCGTTTGAGTGGGCATCTGGGGCTGGTGTTGGGCGCTTGCGACTTGGATATGCTATTCTGACATCAAGGCAACAAGAGCGTCGGGCTTGGTAGGGAAAAAAGGGGGATCGGAACGGAAAATATTCGTCTATCATGCTAGGCACGGGGGGAGGCTACCAGGCCGAATTATCCTGTTTTGGGTATGTTTTAAAGGGATAGAATGCTTTTGGTGAACCTATAAGGACTTGGGATGTACAAAGGCAGAGACAAATACAAAGATCACGTAATTCAGTAGCTCTTCTCGGAGACTATTGCCAAAACTGACATACTCAAAGTTTCTGCCCTGGTTGTTGTCGTCCGGATCGGTGTGTAACCTGGGGTGCAGCTGCTACATCGCAGTGGTGTTCAAGTCAATATTTTGTCACGGGTCTTTGCACAATCGGGCCCGGTGTGACGGATCTGGCACGGATTCGGCATATTTCACAGTTTCTGGGATCCGGTTGCTCGAACCGTCCTGATAGGTGGCAGTCGAGCAGCGGAAGACCTGTTCATCTTTGGGCACGGCCCGCGGTCGTCAGTCTTTCAACCCGAGACGGTCCCGCATGTGCCAAAAAAACGGGACAATCTGCTGCATCGAATCCTCGGATCGTGACCTTGGTTGGAGAAGCTGCCGCCGTCCCGAGGGCTTGTTGTTCCTCCCGAAAATACTACCTAACTACTTTGACTGGCCGCGCCTGAAGTCAGTTGACCATTTGAATAAGATAGCCAGTATCACTGGAGCATCAGGTATATTCCCAACATTATATACACTGTACTGGGCGCTAATAATGCAATGCCGCCGCAAATAGTGTCGGATGTTGACCGCTTTCATGAAAGACTTTTTATTCCGTTTTGATCCGTACGTTATGGATCGACGGTAATATTAGACAAAAAGAGATCACCTGGATGGCTCACCCGGCACACAATCTTTTTGCCGAGAGAGGCAGCTAGCCAAGGTGGTGTTGGGCCTTCCAGAATCAAACTTCCCCCTGACAGTTGCTTCCAGGCCTTCTACAGCAGCCTCGACCCAGTCATCTTGCAGATGCTTTTTTGGCTGGGATGGACGCGGAAAGAGTCAACTTTGATCCGAGGTTTGGGCATCTAACCCCCTAAGGATAAGTTGGCGAGTGATATATTAAGGGCATCACGGTGTTGGGTGTAATCCGGACTTCGTCGTGTTCGTGACACACGAGACTACTACACCGTACCTTTCAGGGTTATTTACATAGCATGGGTTGAGAAAACCGCAGACAGAAATATGTCAGACTCCTCCTCCACTTTTCACCACCACCAGGCATCATGGCTTCCCTCCTTCTCTGAGCTCACTGAGAGCATAGCGCACTCCGCTGGCGACGGGGCCCCTCCCACACGCCACACCACCCTTCCACTCCTCGGCGGCCGGATCCCGTTCCGGTCACCACACTCCCCCGAAGCTCATGAATCTCCTCGTTACGCGAGTCCATATTACTCTTCTATTTTCACCGCCGGGCCCTGGTCACCCTTGAGATTGGACCCACTCAGCGCCAACCGCGACCCATTCCAGCATGCCGACTTACCGCGGAAACCATCGTCTGCCTCCAGAGCACCCACTGCCGATTACAGCACCATCCATGTCAACACCGGCAGTGACCAAGAGAGCACCGAGGGAATGGTGGAGATTCCTGCCAAGCTGAACTACACCGAAGCACTTGAAGCAGTATGTTCTGTGTACCTAGGGTAAACAGCCCATGCATCTAGACTCACTAACTATCACAGATCGCCAACTCAGCTTTTGCCCTCTACGACTTTGCAAGACGCTGTACAGCCGACTGCCGCCCTGGTGATGATGACTCAACTCTGCTCGTCAAGCTCCCATCTAAGAGAGTGGTCAACATCATGGTAAACAACAGCGACGTGATCAAGAAGAGGATGGACGACATCAAGTTAGCGAGAAAGTGGGTGGAGGAGAGCACATCTGGCTCACACTCCAAGAGCCTTTTGTCCCATCACAACTCAGAGGAGACAGTACAGAAACCTGGGAGGGGGAGGCGGAGGATAAGAGAAATTGGGATTGATGCTCATGGGAAGGTTAGTGAGGTAGAGAGATATAACTTGATGATGGCTGACAATAAGAACAGAAAACAATACCAGCACGAAATGCGGCGGGTAAATGCTATAATTGTGACTGTATTGAGAGTACTGAGTGGAGGAAGGGACAAGAAGGGGCGAGGACGTTGTGTAATAGGTGTGGATTGCAGTACTCCAAGAGGAATATGCCGATCAAGCAGCGGTCATGACATTGGCATAAGGCCCGAGGTGGTCACAAAGGTTCATGGGGCGAGGCTGTACGAGGGTGGGAGACTCAGAGCATCTTTAGTCATTTGGTCAGGGGTTCGATTCAGGGGCTCAGGGGTTGTGTCTTAGCAGAGGCGATCTGCACTTTCCTTTGATCACTCACATATCCTGATGATCAGGTTTACAATTCTTTTCTTCATCGTCAACAACAACCAAATTCCATTGCGGTGGTAATGTCTAAGACTCCTCCCTTGGTGCAGCGTCGTTCAAGAGTTTTGGTGCCTCTTTTAACTTGGGATGATGTCACTGAATTCCTCAACTCGGGCGACTATTTCTCAGGCACGCAGTTTTCTCACCATCGATGTCTTCACCGACAGGAAAGTTTTCAACGACAAATTCCCAAGCAGTTGGAATGATAGACATGTACTGTTTTATTTTGGATGATCTGGGTCAACCTCACAATCGGGAGATTCAGGAGGTTGACCTTTCCATTGTTGTGGTGTTTTATCCCAAGAATCTGGCTCGGAATCGATCAATTCCGAGTTGCGGTGAAATACCACTAATCTTCCTGGTCAGCTCATGGTAGGAATCAGGAAGGTGGCCTCGGAGGAATGTTACCGCCCCGTTGGCGAATGCCTGCAGGCTAAGATCTTCAGATATGTGACCCGAAGACGGCGGACAATCCTGAATATTGACTGGACAAGAAACAGTTAAATATCACGCTTTCCCTTTTCATGTCCACATAACCCTCTTCTGAAGCAGGCAGACAGAAAATCAGATCTCATCCCTCAAACTCTACACTCCTTGACTCAGCACACTCATTCACCCAGACCATCATTAGTCTAACCACCCAAAAATTCGCCAAAATGAAGGTCAGTACCCCCTCTCTCCCAATCCCTAATCATCACTAATACTCCCCCAAGCTCACCACCCTCACCCTCGTCTCAACCCTCACCACTCTCTCTATCGCCACCCCCGTCCTCCACTGGCCCCGCCAAGCCAACGACACCACTCTCCCCATCACCAATGGAACTGCCCTTACTGCTCCCACCACCGAAGCCGCAGTCGATGCCGAACCCGTTGACGCAACCACCGACCTCACCATGGCCACCAACACAAACATAATGTCCAGCCTCATGGTCATCAAGCTCCTAGACGCTGTCCTTGGCGTGGCGCTCGGTGAAGTTTTGGTTCTCAACCTGGGCGCCTACGTCCAGCGGTTCAACGCTATGATGAACGCTGGGATGGGGATGGTGGGGCAGGCTGGGGTTGTTGAGGAGGAAGGGAAGGGGGTTGTTGAACCTATGGAGCCGGAGGCTGTGGTGGGGGAGATTGTTGATGAGGTTGAGGCTGCTGTTGAGGATGTCGAGGTTGAGGCTGCCGAACCTGTGGTTGGGAACGAGGAAGGTATTGAGGCTGGGGCTGAGGCTATGATGATCGGGGCTTAGGGTGGTAAAGGGGGATGAAAAAGACGGATGTTTGTTACTGGCTGAGAGATTGAAAGTAATGGGCGAAACGGGTGGTGTGACAGGACTTGTTCTGGGTTGTGATTTACCTAGGTAATTTGTCATGGGGGGAAGATTCTTGGCTGCTACGTCTTCTGGCGATGGGCATTTTCTCAGTTCCATTGGTAGTCTTATTTTGTAGACGGGCAACTCTTGCTAGGGGTTTCATTGAGATAGATTTCTGAGAATCTACGAATATCATAAAGTCTATTTTTCTGTGTTTACATCTTGGCTGGCTGAGAGGTATTTGATAGATATCAAAGAGCATTGAGGTATTTGGACTATTCTATGATCCGAAACATTCCATACAAGGGTGAAACATGAAAGGTGTCCATTTCACAAGCACTGAGTATGTCAGGAGTCAGGTGGGAATGTTTACGTAAATATACCACTGGGTCTGATTGCCTTTGGCCTTGCTCTCCATACCTTTTATTCCATTGTTTGGCAACTTTGGTCCCCATTTTGATCATCCCGCATTTGGCGTTGTTGCCCTTTCTTTTTGCAGTCCGTCGGAACTGTACATCGCCAGCCAACATGAAGGTTTGCATACCGTCCTTTTCTACTACCTATGAGTTTGTAAGTAAGGGTGTTCTTTGGGCTGATCTCACCAGTTCATAAACATGGTCGCCTTCTCTTGGCTCACATTGACTCTCGCCGCTCCCACAGCTCCCATTAATCCCAAAATTGAAGCACGTTAACAGGTGCCTCCGAACTACGATATCATCGACGGTGGCGTATCTTGCTTTGTATCTTGGATTCGAAACGATTGGCCCAATGGTTGTTGGAAACGCAAGATCATTTGAATGCCGGTGTTGATCAAGGATGCTGTGTTGTTGAGGAAGAGTGAATTAGGGATAACGGTGGCCATGCAGAAGCTATGTGGTGTACTGGGAGCTAGGCACCGTACCTACCTACATAGGTTCCTGATTGGAGAGGACTTCGTGTTCGGGTTCATCCTGTTACCACCTACCAATCTTCCCCACCATGCTGCCTAAAATATGGAGTCCTCAGACTTCAAGGTGGTCTTTAAATCAATTACTTGCCCTGCTTTCCTTTGACACTGAAGAATAATTCTCCCCATCATCTCCAATATGGTCGACACCATGGCCTCATCTTCTCCGTTGACAATGGAGTCCATCAAATCCTCGCTCAGCGAGCAAGACCTCTCCAAGGCCCAAGAAGTCGTCACCCTTTTACTCGACATTTACAAAACCCTTGTCCACATGCAATATATTCTCGCCTCTGATCTCCGCCCCGGTCCCCACGACCTGACGGCCATGCTCCCGCTATACCAGGACCTCCAGCTGGACCCTCGCATCATTTACCTCTATACCCTCCTCCCCTATATCGACAACCACGACCGAGCCGCCTTCTACAAGGGAGGCATACTGATTGACTACCGCAACAAGCATCACGTCGAGGAGGCACGTGACCCCTTCTTCCACACGGATGATAGGCGTGCGATGATGCGCCCATGGATGACCCCCCTGTCCTTGTGTTGCGGCCTCCAGGTCGTGCTCATATACGACGCAAAGCGGCACGTTGTTGGGGTCTTTGAACAATGTTTCCTGGAAAGCCGGGATCCCGCTATGGTTGATAAAGCAGCGAACAGCTTGCCATGGGCGGAGGATTTACGCCGGGCTTGCGAGGAAGACAGTCATCCCAGGTTGGGGTGTGGAGAAAAAGGAGGGAATGTCTATGACAACATGCCCGCACGCGACGCGGCAGACGTTTTGCGGGACATCAAGAAACAATATGAATTGCTGGAAGACGCTCCGTGGCGGCATGAGTGCGGTGAGGGTGGGGGTCCATGGCCGGAGGGGGTTGAGGCGCTGTTTCACAAGCATGGCTGGCCGGGGTCCGACTTTGACGTGGAAGGCTTTCACGTTGATCGTATCCGAATGAACGCAGTGGAAGGTACGAAGCGTTATGCGTCAGAGGCCTTGAAGAAGATGGAACGGGAGAAGAACGGGTTGCAGCGTTTGAACCAAGAGATGCTGGAGTGTGAGCAGACCCTTGCTTTAGCGGACACGCTTGACAAGGAATGGATGACGAGGTTTGAGGTCTGGAAGTTGGAGAGCACGATTGAGCTTAAGAAGAAGCTCTTGGAAGGGGCTGAGAAACTGGTAGCTAGGTTATATCCTCAAGGGAGCAACCCTGGTGATATGCCAGAAGATGTGATTTTGTGGGAGCTAAGGCATCTAATGAATGCATTTAGACAGGCTGGAGGATCATTGGAGACAATACAGACGGAGAGAATTATTAAAGACAACGAACGGCATCTGGAGCGATTATGGCAAGCGGTGCAGGCCTGTCTAAGGGATGCGGACAGACTGTGTCCCGAGAGAGAGGAGCTGCCCAGGGATGACAATGACATCAAAGTCGTTGCTTACGCATTCAACCGAGAGTGGCAGGTTGGGAATCTTACAGCGAGGAAGGTCAAGCTCCAGGGCTTCCTCGCAACCATCCCTTCAACTTGTAAGGAAGGGCGGGAGGTGGTTCAAAAAGAAATTGATAATTGTCAACGAGACATCGACAACCGCAACAAGTTCTGGGATGAAGCTGATGCTAGACAGGCGGAGGCGAGGAAGAGAAATGAAGCGACAGCGGCGGCTGTTTGATAGCGAGCACATAAGGTCTTGTACACGTAGCCTTTTGTGCATTACTTGTTCATGTTTTTTTAAAAAAGCAACATAAAGTGGGGTTTCTTCTCTCCTGCGTTGGGAGGATCGACGGATCTACCTGTTAGTTGGGATGGAGGTGGCTGTGGAACGCCCACCCAAGCTTTGAGGTCTTGCCTGGCCTGGTACATGTAGGCCCCATCACCTTGCAGAGATTAGACCTCCGTTCTTACAGATCAGTGGCTTGATGAAAGCGCTCATCTGTGACATATCTTTCAAAATGTCAATTGATTTGGTCTGGATAGATAGCCCATTGTATTTTTTCTTTTTCATCAAGTCTGAGAAACTTCCAGGTTGTCTTTAACGCCATCTGGTGTCCCCGATGAACCGTTATGTTAAGATGTGTTGCAAACCCCAGATGACCGCTAGTATGTTTGCTTAATTAATTAGCAGACCCTTTGGAAGGCCTAGATCTCTATTGGCTGCTCATTCTTGATTGTCTGCGGCAGTTATCGGACGAGGGCCGACTTGGGGGCCGGTGACCATGAGGCGCCTTGGAGCAATCAGACCGCAGACTCCAAACAATCAAATCGTAGTGAAGGGTAAAATACAAGAACTCAGTATGGCACAGTAAGGGTTGCGTCAAGAACACAAAATGCAAATGGCCCCCGCGATGTAGGTGAATCAGTGGAATGTTTTAGTTTTCCTCTCTGTTAGATTCAAACACCCAACCTTGGTGCTAGACGTTCATTATGGCTCCCCAGAACCCGGATCAAAGTTCCCAACATATCAATACCAGTTTTGTCCCTGAGCTTTGTCGATCAGAGTGTTGTATGTTGCCCATATGCTTGAAATATAGTCTTGGTGAGTGACGCTGACAAGTGCACAGACAGAGCATACGAAGAGACTCAGAAGTATCGAAAGACGCCTGAACTCTGCAGAACGGACTCTGTATTCACCAAAGACTTTGCTGCTTGCAGGACATGCATTTTGCACCAGGGCAAGGAAGGTGATGACTGGACTAATGCCAACAAGTTTTATCTGCAGCCAGCATTTGGAGAATACGTTGAATACTGCGACAGTATTCCCATTCAGAGTGCGCCAAGGACGTCCTCAACCTCGACAAGATCCATCATAACAACCACCACAAGCATTGAAAGCTCGACGACTACCCAGATCACCACCACAGTCCTGGTAACAGAACCACCTGTAGCGACGAGTTCATTCACTTCGACATCAACTACGGAGATCGCCGTGACCTCCAATCTTGCAGTAGAAACAAGCACACTTGTTATACGAGTCAGCTCCGTGGTGAGAAGTAGGATCACAATCCCACTTCACACGGGCCAAAAAGATACTAATGCCTTCACCAGGCCCAGTCTCCTCGCCCGCCTCAGCTGGACCGACCACACCCCCCACACCAACTCCACTACCTGGTCCACCCTCTCTCTCTCTAACAACAACAGTTACCATCATCGTCATCCCAATTTTCTCGGCCATTCTTCTGGTGGCAGGGCTTATATATCTCTATTTCCACTTGCGCAAGCGGCGGAAGCAAAAGAAAGCAACCCTATCCGCCTTCAAAGAGGGAGACACGCTATCCAAGACTTCGACTTGGGAGAAGGGAGAGATGAGTGCCCGGATATCGACGTTACCACGGCAAGAGATGGAAGACTGGAGAGGTGTGAAAGATTTGGGGCCACATGAATTGCCAGTGGGGGCATCTGCACAGGAGATTATGGATGTAAAAGATGGCGATGGGTTTGATGAGGGATCCTCAGAAGAGGGCAAAACGGTGGCTGATTCGCCCACTCTTTCAGGGAGTGAGATGGTGGGCAGTGAGACCACAGCTGATTCTCCTATTCTCGAGTCGAGTGAAGTTGCGGGCACGAGCTCTTCACCGGTGAGTCGTGGAAGTATTGGGTCAGGCAGATGATGGGTTAAAGAAAAAGCAGTCTCCGGCAGTGAATTTTTCGTATTTACCTAGGTATCCAATCTAACTCAAGTTTTCTAATCTACTAAATGTCCATATCAACATCTTTGCCGCTTCCGCTGTCTACCACCTCCAAGACGTTTTGCACAAACGAAATAACATCATCCATCCCATCCGGCGCCTTGAACCAGTGTCCTCCAGTCCCATACTCTTTCCACTCCAATCTCTCTGCCCCAAAATTCAGCAGCACCTCTCTCAAGTTCCTCCCACTCTCAATCCTAACAAGCGGATCGTCGATACAATGCTCCAACAAAATCGGCGTCTTCCTCAACACTTCATTCCCCTGTGGCGTCCCAGGCAGTCCCAGCACAGCTCTCATCTGCTCCAGCGTCTTCTTCGACCCAGAAAACGGGCATCGGCAGCAAAATCCCAAGAAGGCACCGATCGGCTTCTCGAGGTTGAACAATGTGTGAATCAACGTCGCGCCCCCCATACTGATCCCCGCTACCAAAATCCTGTCGTATCGACCTCCAAGCATCTCGGCTTCTTCGTCGATCATTGCCCTGATGCCACTGACCGATTCTCTCAGCCCCTCAGCTTGGAGCTCTTCATTGTCGGAAAAGTCGTTGGTGTTCCAGACGTCAAACCACTGGTTCCATTCAAGTCTTTCGCCCTTTGCGGCGGCTGCTGCTGCGACGGGGCGGAGGGGTGCTTGAGGGAAGACCAGGCGGAAGGTGGGGAAGGCAGTTCGGAGCGTCAGGGCGGTGGAGGACTCCCATGCCGAGAGGGCGGTGAGAAAGGAAGGGACTTTGTCACCGCGCCCGTGGAGGAAGATCAGGGTGTGGGTGTGTGGGTGTTGGTAAGTGTGGGTTTGGAGCGGGGGGAAGTTGATTGCGGGGCTTGATGAGGGCATTGTCTTGTTTGGAGAACGATTTCTGTATGCAGAGAAGAGAGAGCTCAAATGTTGTCTCTTTATGTGTGACTAGGAATGGTTGGTTGCCTCTTATGCTTGCCTACGCGCCAAATGCACACACACGATTGGTCGGAAATGGCAAGCCCCTCTTTGGTGAGCGGCGAAGCCATTCGCAAGACCTCATTCAAACACTGTGTTTGGTGCATGATGCATTCCTGTACCAATCGAGAGTTTTCCCTGTCCAATTATCATTTAAGCAGAGACGTAGATACACGCTTGTCGTTCAGACGATGTCCCCCCGCCAGTGTCTTCTCTATCCCCTCAACCTTCCTAAACGCGATTCTCATTTCCCTCCATTTTCTTCGCCGCAAACTAATATTCCAACCTGCCAAAGATACCACCAGTATTGTCCTTGGACGCCAAAAGAGAAACACGTCTCTCTGATCCGAGTGAGGTTGGACAAAACTACCTCCCGTCGCGGTAGTGAGTGTCGGAGGCGATGATGGCGCCGCTGATGTCCAGGCCCGTCGTCGATAGAGAAGCGGCGGTAAGGATGCCGGGCTAAAAGTTTTGGTCAGCACTTTCTTGTTGCAGACATGGGTAGCCGGGGGAGCACAGGAACACACCTTCATTTTTCCTATCAATCATGGCGAACGCTGTGTGATGGTTGATCGAAGCGCCAGAGCAGAGTATAAGTTCATCCCGAAACTGACGCGAAAACTTCTCAGCTCTTGCAATTTCCGTCGCGTCAGATGGGTCCGCGGTCAGACCCTCTCGGCGAAGTAGAAACAAGCTCCAGTGTTGGGGTTGTGATTGTGATGATCATCTTCAGCTGACTGAGACATCACAGCACAAACTTGCAGTTCTGCAAAAGAAAGTTACTCCGGACTGACTCTGGCAATCACCGTAGTCCGTAGTCCGTGGTCCGTGGTCACGACGCTGGAAGACTGAAGATCTTACGGCAACACTGTGTCTACCTACCTCGCTGGCTTGATTCTCAAAGATGAGGGATAAAAGCAGCTTGTTCTCCCCTCCTCGCAGCAGCCCAACCAGACACACCACTCACCAGCTTTCTCCCCATCATTTGAGTTCATCTCCAGCAACACCTCCGTTTGGCACGTAGCACATCAAAACCACCCGTTACACCCAAAGACACTGACACGAAGACCGTCAACATGAAGGTAATACCCCCTTCAACCACTCTCAAGGAACCAGCTACCTAACCATTATCAGTTCGCTTTTGTATTCACCATCGCCCTCTTTGGCACAGCCATTGCTGCTCCTGCCTCCCCCAGAGCGGCAACACCCAGCCATTTGAAATCCGAACGCCAGGTGACCACCCAGGCCGTCGATCCATGCATTGCTCTGTGCCTCATTGATCCCGTGGGCTGTGTGTTCAGTGGGGAGTGCGAAGTTCTCAACATCGACCCCAACTCCTCCGTCGTGACCACATCCGTGGGGGGTGTCAACATCAAGCGCCAGGAGCAGGACGACGACTGTGAATTAACCGACTTTTTGTGTCCTTTGTTGGGCAGAAAGGCTAGAAGGTCAGCCCCGGTCCGACGCCAGGCTGAGTGTAATGCCATCAAGGACACAATCCTGCGCGGTGCCTGTATCGCTTCACTGACCTTGGTGGAGGCTTGAGCTTGGCACTGCGATCCCCAACGCGGTTTTTACGCGATTGGGTATAGGAGGACTTCAGAGAATGGTGCGTCTAATATCCCGTCACTGCTATGCGAATATCGGGCAGTGAAGGTTGGTTGAGTGAAGGTGATAATTCAAAACGGTGGTCGTTGGGTCTTGGATGGAATTAATTACAGGGTTAGGGAGGAAAATAAAGGATAAGACTCAGAGTTGTACTTGTATTTTTTTTTTTTTTTCACTTGACATGGGACTTTGACGTCTCTTTTCTTTTGTTGGAACATATCGAAGCAGATATCTCAACCATCTTGAGCTCATCCCTTTGTAAACATGTCCCAAGACTTAGTACACCCCAGGTACTTCTGTTTATACAAGCTCGAGTGGGGTATGTGGCTGATGAAACGTGAGTGATCATCGACGAAGATTATCGTCGATAGACCCAACAACAGAGACTCGGCATTGTAACGCGGTGTCGTGGGAGAATACTATCCAGACCATAAAGGTGTAACCAGCCACCTTACTCAGAAATCTTCCAGTCAGCTAATGAGTGGTTGTATTATATGGCAAAGCGACCCCTAAACCCCTAAATGTCGCCACTCCACCAGACCATCAAGTGCTGCCGGATATGTGGTGGAGATTTGCTCCCAACAGATATCTTAAATCACCAAATACGGCGCGGTTAGTTTAGTGGTTAGAATCCTCGCTTCCCATCTCATGTGGACAAGCGAGGGACCCGGGTTCGAATCCCGGATCGCGCAATTGCGCCGTTAGTTTTTTTCAACCTACCTTCTACAGTAGGTATACTACCTACTCTCTTCACAGATTGTTTGCTCCTTTTTGGTGAGTTTGTGCTTGATCATGCCGGTGTATTATATACTATCTCCAGTTCAAACCACTCTACAGCACTGAAGGCCCCTGTAAATTGGCAATAAAGATCGCCAGAAGGTTGGACGGCAACCGAATTCCGCTTGCTGATCCGACAAGTGTTTCCTTGTGAGACAGCTCGAGACAGTCGCCGCCTATCCTATGGCGTCGCCCTAACACTATACCTCTCCGGCGAGAACCTCAACAACCCCTGCCTCTCAAGCGTAGCAGGGTCCACAAACAGCCTGACATCGATCCTGTCAGTGTAGATGTTAAACACTCGAAAGATAATGTACACAGCGCCTTTTTGTTCGCAGATTGCCTGCATCTAATTTCGGAAACAAAATGTCAGTTGTTTGTGTGACATCTCTGTCTCTCACGAATCTCCGAATGATAATGTTGACAACGAGGAAAAAGAAAACGTACCTTGTTATACTGGCCAGAGCTCATGTAAAATGGCTCGTCACAGCCCTGAGATGTGCACTTCACTTCAATGTAGTACTTCTTCGGCTGCATCGGGTTCCCGGCTTGCTCGCCGGTGTTGGACGATCGAGGAAGGTACCCTTTTTCGGTCAGGAGCGTCGTGAAAGCGCCAGTGTCATCGAAATATTCAAGGTCGGATGTCTCATTAAACCCTGACCAAGTGTCTAGGTTGGCATAGGTTGGATGAACAGTGACACGGTCTCGGAGCCTGCTCGTCCAGTTGACCTCTGCGCAGAAACCTGGCAGTTTGGGCTCCAGTGTCTTGAGAAGTTCAAGAATCTAGCCGCATAAGAGAGTAAATGTCAGCGCAGTTCGAGATATAGTTAGATATCAGGCAGCCAACTTACAAAGAGCTCACCGGCGGCACCCTGTTGCCAAGTCAAGAACCTCCAGAGCGGGTTTGCAGTATCTTTGGTGGGGGGGAGTTGGCCTCTCAAAGGTGATATGTCGAGGTTGCCGAAGTCTGGGAATCGCAACTGCTGGCCAGCTGATATCATGTGGCTCAAGAGTTCCCGATACTGCTGCGTGCTTGAGCTTGGAGTAGAGTTTAGTTCCCGGGGTCCTGACCTCCAGTTTGGGGATGGCTGAAAGTATCCTGTCTGAGGAGTCGCAAAATCCCCGCTCGGAGACCAGCGCGCATTTCGGGGGTTGGCAGGGACTCTGAGAGGTGTTTCGGGTTCCGTTCCAAGTGGTGTGTAGATTATGCCACGACCCGCAGGTGTTGATGGTGAGGATGACAATACCGCGACCGATCTGGGGGGGGTGCGTGGTTCAATGCTCAAACCATCAAGTTCACGCTCAACTTCATCCAAGATCTGATCCGCATCAGCGTACTCGTCCTCATCGACAAACCCGTTTTCGTGTGCAGCAAAATCGTCCTGAGCAATCTCGTCATGATCAGAGTATTCGACATCATCAAAGACGTCGTCTCCCTCAAACACGTGGGCAGCCTCTTCCGGGCCAATATTAGACAGCCCCTCGACGCCATCAAAGACGTCATCTCCCTCGTATACATCGCCTTCCTCATCATCTCCAAGGCTTTCCTGAACGTCGTCTTCGAGGACACCAACATTCTCCTCAGCCTCTGGGACACTCTCATCCTCGTCTTCATCAAGGTCTTCTACCAAAGCAGGAACATCAACATCATGAACTCCTTCACGCTCCAGAATTCGCGGCAACGACGCAAACTTGGCATTCAAAACCGCCGTAACCACCCTGACCGCTCTCCCATCCACCGGCTTCGTCTTTCCCGTCCCGGGATCCGTCATAATCCACTCCATCAACTTGTAAGGCAATTTGTGCTGGATGCAAACATCCTGATCAGTCTCGTCATGCGGGATATAGATCGTCAAGCAGGATGGTGGAGAGGTCTCCCCTTCCTCGCCTTCTTCGGCGATGTACATATCGCTCTTTTCCAGCGGCACAACATAGCTTTCCCCATCCATTTCCAGGACAAGCTGTGCGGAAATGTCGTCTGTCTCCCAGGTCTGTGCCCCACGCAGCTGCGCATAGAGCTTACACCCATTGCCCTCTTGATACCGTGGACTGCGAAAGAACTTGGCCACCCTACAACAGGGAGTCAGTATGCTGAATGTTCGGTCAAAGGTTGATATAGAAGGTAAATCTCACCTCAAAATCTCATGTGCCTTCTTTCTGATATCGAACAAAGGGTTGCCGATGGGAACCTTTGGCCCAGCCCCAAGACAAGGCACCTCCCGTACCATCTTCGAAAGGTACCGCCCCGTAAGACCAGCCCACTCGATAAAAGCCTGCAAATCATGCACCTCTTCCATGTCAAAGTCCAGCACCCTTACCTGGTGCCGAAATTCTGCCATCGGCCCCTGGCGGTCAATAATCATGAAATCGGTGGCGGCGCCGACAAGCTTCTCTCCCACATCCGGACAAGTAACTGGCAAGCAGTTTTGCTTCACAAGCTTCTTTGGCTTCATGGTCTTCAACAATTCTTCTGGTGCCATCGGGAGAAGGCTGCTGAAGGCAAGGAGTTGCGTCTTTGCTTCTTGATAATCGACGCGACTGTTGGTGTCTAGTCGCAGGAGCAACTCGTATATCATGTTGATTTTGAGCAAGTCAACCCCAATCAGGTCCACGAAGAACTCTTTCAAGTCAGGGTACTGCTCACGCAGATTGGCCTTACCGCGGAGTCCCGCCTCGGTCGACCAGACACAGTCAGCTGGGCTGTACCACGTGGGCTCGCCGTCATTGCATGGCTGGTAGAATACCAACGCTTTGTCCGCAACCCACTTCCTGACCTCCTCTATATCGTCTTCTTTCGATGAAATACACTTTCGGAGCCTCTTGTAGTGGCTTCGAATGAGTGGCATATCCATACAGTTGTTAACCTTCAAGTGTTGCAACTCAAGGACAAAAGCCATATGATCGCAGGATGAAACTTTGACAGTTTCACGGAAAAATGTCAAAACTGTGGACAAAGACTTGCTAGCATCATCCGAAAAGGCCTGGCTATACAATGCGTCAAGTGGTAGCCTATGCCTCATGTCGGCTGGCGCATCAAGCAGACAGCTCCGCGTCGCTACCACCCATTGCGGAGAGGTGCCAAATTCTCCGGGAGTAGAAGGAATGTACGTGAGAGGAGAATCTGCGAAAACGCGCCTAAAGGCTTGTCAGCGGGTTCGTTGTTGCGGGCTGGTCAACGATGATAATCTTACCTCACATGTTCAAGGGCCTCGGAAATATCATTGCTGACCAGACACTTGGCTTGAATCGCCGCATATAGCCGCAGGATCCGAGAAGGCTTCATCAATAGAGATGCTGCTTTCAACGCTATACTCCTCAGTATGATCAAGTAGAAAAGCAGATCATCATCCATAATGATATTGAATTTGGCCAAGAAATTCCAGCTGCCTATCGTGTTGGCCAGGCTAATCTCGAGTTGCAAGAATCTGGAGCCATGGGATGGCTCCAAATATCGCTGAGACAATTTCCTCAACTTTGGGGTGGGCAAAATAGTGTTTTTGAGAGGCTCTCGACTACCCCCTTCACAGAGAACCTCCAATCTACCCAGGTGTCGACAAAGGGTTTTATTGGACGCTAGACCTTCCCCATCGTATTCCCAAAGATGGTGAAGTAACCCGATGAATTTAGTTGGCTGGTGCTCTGCAACATGTAAAATCTCCTCTGACAAGGCTGGTTTCCCATTTGGGACGTCTTTTGTTGCTAATCTCAGCCGTGTTCGGATACCAATGTGTTGTTCCAACCAATTCCTCCAGCCTCTGGCCGCATCTTCACCAGCGCGAGTGGCGTCTTCGGGTGTTTGCGGGGGTTCTTGTAGGTAATGTGGGTGAAGAAAGTTGACCTTGAGCCCAAGGGCCGCAGGACCGTAGGGATCTGACTCGTCTTCGAAGTAAACGTCGTTTGCCGTCGGCTTAAGATCCAAGTAACTGGAAGATTTCACCCAGATCACATCGTAAACGCCCAAAGATGCATCCGGAGGGTGTGTCAAATATAGAAACCGGAGCATGTCCACAGAGGTCTCACGAGAGGAGGGCCTGTGCTTAGCTTGGAACCCAATGACCAAAGATCGAATGTGGTCAGATGACGCAGAGAGAACACCAAGAGCCTTAAACAGTGCATTCCTTTCAGGTTGAACTGCGGCATCAGCTTTGATGAACTTGAGACCCAGCTCCGCCGGTATTGAGAAACCCTCTGTTGTCGTGGGGAAGTAAACACTTCCTCCTTTGGTAACGCTTGTCCAACTTCCATCAGAGAGTGGCAGAAGATCCAGAGCCTTGATTTCCCCCTCGTACTCGAGATTTCTCAGCCCCCTTTTCAGAAGTTTGGCAGCCAGCGAATGCCACTTAGCGTCCGTCTGAGGGCTCTTCATCTTTGAAGAGCGACTCCTAAGGTCAGCCTCGGCTCTTGAAATGAGGTCGACCGAAGACAGATATTTCATCCCGTAGTCCCTGAGAATAGAAAGGTCAGAATCCTGATACTCAAGTGAAACGTATGCCGCCTTCTTTTTAGGCAAGTCCTCGAAGACGGGGCGTTCAAGGTGGCCCAGCCACGAGATCTTAGAGGGCCACTGTTTAAGAGCAGTCAGGGGCCGAGGGGTCATCGACGCAAAAGGTATGATCACATCCACCTTCTTGATCTCTTTCTGCAATATTCTAGAGAACTCAGACCAAAATGAATCCCAATGGTTACCCGATAGACGAGGTAGGTATCGCATCCACTGGAACTGAAGCTGAGGATGCTCGCACATCTGCTCGGCTGCGGTAACGAAGGCCTGAGCTAGATACCGACGTAAATCTTTGTTACGTTGTGAGCTCGTGACAATGTCTTCCCGATTTGCCATTGTGACAAAATCAGTATGAATCAGAAACTGTAGGTAGAAATCGGGGTCAGATCTTATCGACTTGGGAGCCTGCTCAGCTGTGGGGGACTGACATTGAACCCAATCTTGCGGATCGGTAGAAAAGCAAAAATATCCTGAGGCTCGATGATGGGTACGGACTGGTCAGTCAAAGGGAACGCAAGGACGACCTCTGTCCGAGAGTAAGCTTTCGAGGACTCCTCTGCTGGTGAATATTTGCGGTTCTCGTTCCTGGCAAGGCCCGTTGCCCACAGCTTTGTGACATGGTAGTGATGACTGAACGTCTTGGGCTCAGAACTGTGAGTTGTCTTTGTGGTTGTGAGGACGGCTCGATTCGATATATCGACTGGCGCAGACAGAGACATGGCAGAATGACTCTCCTTGGTTCCCTCGACATCGAAGAGATGTACTTCTATGCGTCTCAACTTCTTTAGGAACAGCAGCATGGCTGGCTGAAGGTCTTTGAACTCGTTCACGATGCTTTGACGTTGGGCTGCCTGTAGCTTCTGATCAAGGTTGTTGTGCAGGGTGAAGGTCATTCTGGTGATGCCGGTAGGAGGCCTCGTCGAGTCCTCGGATTGATGCCACTCCGGTGAAATCATGCCCATACCGGAGTCACCTGATCTGTGGATAAAACAAAAGGAAAAGGGTCCCGACTGAACATGAACTTTCCAAGCAACCTTGAAGACGGACTTGAATCCGATTCCCTTCTCACCAATGTATCCTTGAGCGCCATGCTTCGAGCTCTTACCGACACTACAGATGGCCCGTAGGTTTTCTTCGGTGAAGCCATCTTCGTTACAGTCGATGACGATTTTGTCGTGATAAATAAAGAAAGCGACATACGGTTCTTGCCCGCTGGATTTCGCATGGTTGAAGTGATTGTCGTCAGCGTTCTGAAGCAGTTCAAAGATGAAACGAACATCCTTGGAGTACAGTTCTCTGGCCAGGCTGTAACGTTGAGAAGGTAAGCCACTGCCTTCCAATAATGTACCATGGGAAGATACTTGCGTAATAACACTCTGACCAATAAGTTGGTCTTTTGCCAGCAAAGCTCTCTCAACCTTCAAGCGGGTGCCCGCGTTCATTGTAGCGAGTGTTTTCTCATCGAGATGGCCATGGTCGTCGGCAATGCTCTGAACCAAATGGATAGCTTGCTGCTGGGTGAGGGTCATGCTGAATCGTTACGTTATCCAAACGAGGGAATAGAAATGGATGACAAGATAAAATTTATTGACTTGAATGATGCCTAAGGTAATTTGCATCCAGTGCAAATCTATTGATGGTGTGCGGTTGATGGGTGAGTTGCTGTGTTGAGGAAAGTGGGGTAAGTCGTGAGATATATGAGAGGACTGACTGGTATTTGGCCTCGGTGGCTCAGGGAAAGAACGCTCAAGATAATCATCAAGGTAGGAATGGCAACCCCGCACGGATTGGTGATTTGGTCTCGTTTAGTGCATCCCACACAGTATATCACACTACATGCACACTTTGAAGCTGCCGCGACTGTCGTTTGGCGCCTGGGAAAGGGCGCGCTTGGCCTCCAGCAAGGCGGCCATATATGTTGCAGGCGTGCTCCCGAAGCAATACTTTTTACATGGCGGTTGTTGAAACCCCCTTAAAATGAAGAAGTTTAAGGGTATCTTTTGGTTACCAACTAGTCAAACGCTCGAATAGAATGCATATGCTGTCTTGTCCAACTCCAGACTGATGATGCAAATAACAACCAACACCATCTAACCCCATGTTCCACCACCACCACCACCCCTGCCTCCTCTCTTCTGAGCGCTGAGACGCCAATCATCCTCCCCGCCATACCGGTTATGGAGCGGCTGTATCCTTTCTGCCGCCTTCCTCTTCGACAGCTTGTCTGTTGGTGCCAACTTGAAGAAGGTAGGCGCCGCGTCAATAAGCCACTTGGGCTCAATCGCCGTGGTGAAGTGCATGTACTCCCTGGTGGTGAGCACTAACGTGTGGTAAATCACCCATTCCGCCTGCTTCCCGAACAGCGCGGAGCTCGGGTGCAGGTACACGGGTGTGCCTTCTGTCAATGTCTTGTATCCCTCCTGAGGGTCCTTGCGGGCTGTGTTGCGGAAGAAACCGCTGCAGAGAGCTTGGCGGACCCTGTCTGTCTCGCGTCCACAGCTGACGATGGGGTGACGATGACGATTCATGATCTTGACGATCTGATCCCGCACATCCTTGGCACGGCGCATCGAACGGGCCTGAATGAAGTTCTCGTGACACCAGGTTGAAGAGAAGCCGTGATTCTTCCACGAGTTGTACACGTTCAACAGTGTCAGATGGTCGCCGTGTGGGTCGTGGAACTTGGCCTTCTTCTGGTCCGCTTGGTTTTGCTTGTCTTTTGGCCGGTAAAAGATGGTGCTGAGGTTGAGCATGGCAACAATGCTCACAACTTCATCCGAACAACCCTTATCGACTGAGGAGATCAAGACCTTGGAAAGAGAAGGCTCCATGGGGAAGTCGGCCATTTTTCGCCCGAGGCGAGTCAGCAGACCTTCGTCGTCCAGTGCTCCTAGGGCATAAAGCTCCTCCAAGGCTGTAAGCATAGTGTTGACGGGTGGAGGCTAAAGCACAGTTAGTAACCCAATAAGTCGGAGCTGTGGGGTTGCAACAACATACATCCATAAAGTCAAAGCGGATAAGGTCGTTGATGCCCATGGCCTTGAGCATGAGGATAGTGTTGGACAAGTTTTGTCTTTGGATTTCGGGAATAGTCGTCGGAAGCATCTCGGACTGGTAGGCTGCTTCGGTGTACAGCCGGAAGCACTTGCCGGGTCCTGTGCGGCCGGCGCGACCTGCTCGCTGATTTGCCTGCGCTTGGGAGATAGGGGTGACGATGAGCGAGTCCATGCCGAGTTTGGGATCATAGGCGTTTTGTTTGACGAAACCAGGATCGATGACATAGTAAATATGATCAATCGTAATCGACGTTTCGGCAATATTGGTAGCAATGACGACCTTTCGGCTGCCAGGCGGTGCAGGGTCGAAAATCCTACTCTGCATTTCGCTGGGAAGGGCAGAGTAAACAGGGAGAATGATGAGTTCCGGCACTGACGGTCCTAGTGCTTTCATGCGTTCAAACAAAATCTCACAGGACGTGTCGATCTCTTCTTGACCTGTCAAGAAAAGAAGAATATCACCCATGGGTTCGCTCAGGTGGATTTGCATGACGGTCGTCAGCGCAGCATCGAGATAATCAGATTCCCTAAAGATCGTTAGCACCCAACTCACATTGCACGTGGGAGATCCTGACTTACGGTTCACGAGAGTAGAGAATCTCGACAGGGAAGGTTCGTCCTGGAATGGTAAAGATGGGACAGGCATTGAAGTATTCGCTGAATTTATCGGCATCCAACGTAGCACTGGTGACGATGACCTTGAGGTCCTTCCGGCTCTTCATGGTCTTCTTCAACAAAGCAAACAGAACGTCAGTGGCAATAGTACGCTCGTGTGCTTCGTCCAACATGATGACTGAGTATCTCCCCAGTTCAGGGTCGATCAAAATCTCACGTTCCAACCTAGAGCATGTCAGCAGCTATTGGGGTGCTAAACAAATGGGCATCAACTTACATGCCGTCCGTCATGTACTTGATCTTCGTCGCCGGGCTGGTTACATCCTCGAATCTGATTGTGTACCCGACCTCCTCACCCAGTCGACAGCCAACCTCCTCAGAGACACGCTTGGCAACCGAAACGGCAGCTACACGACGAGGCTGCGTGCAGCCAATAATGCCATTGCTGGTAAAGCCGGCCTCGGCGAGGTATTGGGTAAGCTGAGTGGTTTTTCCGGAGCCAGTTTCACCAACGACAATCAGAACTTGGTTCTCTCTGACAGCGTTGATCAGTTGTTCCCTGAAAGCGAAGACAGGCAAAGACTCTCGCTGCTCCTTGATGGTCATGTCGGACCTTTTGCCCGTGGGCTGATCCTTGGGCACCACGGCCCTCTTCCATTCGGGCACAGAATCAGACTCTGCTTGGGTTGCCTGGGCACGCCGTCGCAAGTCGCTAGCAAATTGTCGGTTCTCGGGATTAGCCATTGGATCCTGCCATTGGGACAAATCGACCTTTGTTTTTTGCTGCTGTTCTTCGGCTTCCTGCTGCTTCATCTCCTTTCTTTCCTTGGCAAGGTTGGTGCCGGCCATAGCGGCACGATTCATGGAGCCATCTGGGGCCTTGACAACGCGGATGGGTGATAGCTCGAGAGACTGTTTGGTCTGTCCGGCCAGAAATGGGGGTTCTTCGTCACGTATCTCGATGTCGACGTCCTCTTCCAACTCCATCTGCCCTGTACCGTCAAGGGTTGACTTGTACTCTTCCTCCAAATCTGGGTAGTCTGAGGCCTTTGCAATTCCAGCAGCAATCATTTGTCGAATCTCCCATCTTTCAGGCGAGGTCATTCTCTTCTTCTGTTGCCGGGCAATAGCAGTCGCCATGAACGAACCTGTCGGGTCGTTTCCTCCTGTTGGTCCACCACCCAGGGCCATCATATTGGCGCCCGATCCCATCCTTATTTGGGGCGCCATATCCACGCCTGTCTCCTGGTCGATATCCTTCATTGACAAGCCTACCCTGTTGCCCTCGATCTTGACAACTTTGACCTTGACATTTTGCCCTCGCGTCACGACATCTTCTGGGTGGTTGACTCGCTGACCAAACGCCGAGATGTGCACCAAGCCGTCAACCTTCCCCTTCACACCATGAATGTTGACAAAAGCGCCAAAGTCCTTTACACCTGTGACATGACCGTCGTACACCTTGTTGAGCTGTGGAGTATCGTCGAGATCGCGGGGAGGTGGCCGTCGATACGCATTGTCGTCGTCTCGGTAGCGGTCAATTCTCTGCCGTCCTCGTTGTGGAGACCTCGATCGGGATCTGGACCGTGACCTGTACCTGTCCTTGCGTTTTCGCCTCGAGTCCTCGCGGCGGTCATCTGGTGTTCTGCTTCGTTTCCTCGGCGGTCTTTCTTGATTGCCATTCGATAGTTTTGGCGCAAGGCTCTCGAGCATAGCGAATGTGTCATCGATAGCTTCCACTTCTACCTCCTTGTCGGGAATCGCGAGCCCTTTGAAGACCTTGGTAGTCTCTTCGGCGGATCGATCATGGCGCTGGCTGCTGTCGTCGTTGGTTCGGTTCTGTTGTCCTTTGAACTTTGGATGCATAGTCCTGACTAGCCTGTCTATGCTATCGACCAAACTCGGCGGGAAGTCGCTGGCACCGACCGAGGCCAGCTTGGCCTTGAAGCCATCGAGAGAATCGCATTCGAGGCGCTGGGCGATGAGGAACTCGGCCAATGTTTTTTCGCTAACGCCTAGATGGTTTTGCAATTCCGACGTGATCTTGGAAACGAGCGAAAGCAGCTCGAGGGACTCCAAGTCGTCCATTTTGTCGGTATTGGGTTGGATAGTCTGAAGCCAAGGTGATGGATCACCAAGAGCTGTTGGAAGTTTGAGTACCACCTATCGCATGCTCCAAATCAAGGTCGCGTCGCTCGCGCTGGAGATTCTGCCATCAATTTCCCGACCGCCTTTTGCAGCAACCCTAACCCTCCCAAACCTTGCTCCCCAGGCACGCCACTCCAATGTCCAAGCCCAGACCAAAAACAGTCAAGCGTCATACAAGTTACGCAAGCCCCCCCTGGCACAGCTGACCTCTCGGACCCATATTCTTGCATCACTGACGCAGCTCCGCGCCCTCGAACCATCATCACCCGAACACACCACTTCTTGTCATTCCTGAGATTCCTCACCAGAACACCGAATTCTACACTACAACAAACACACTCACTTCTCCAACAAAGCCCTCTTTTACCTATCCATTGCCATGTGCTCGACCGACCTCTTCCTCGGCATCCTGGCCATCCTCTTTCCCCCGCTCCCAGGTACGCGAACCCTGCCCCACCACTATGTCATGTCATGATGGTTGCCTTTCGCGCTGCGTCAACACCATGGCCATAAATCTCAACGGTCAACAGTTCCAAACTAACGATACTTTTTACTCACTAGTCTGGGTAAAGCGCGGAATTTGCTCTGCCGACTCCCTAATCAACATCCTCCTTCTCTGCTTGGGTTTTGTAAGTCGCCTCCCCCGATCTAGCTCCATGAATCACTCTCCTAACCATCCTCAAGATCCCTGGCCTAATCCACGCCTGGTACATCATCGCCAAGTACCCCGACATCCCCTACGACTACGACTACCAAGCCCCCTCCAACGCCGAGCACGGCCGCGTCTACGTCTTTGTCCACGACAACAACCACCGTCAAGGCCACCCTCACCAAGGTCAACCCCGTCTCCAAAACCAGCAACCCAAAGCCCATCCTCAGCCAAACTACGGCACCACAGCCCACAACAACAACCACAGCAGTGGTCACGAAGAGGGTGTCGCCCCTGCCGCTGGCCCCTCCTCAGGAGGTCCTCCCCCAAGTTACGCCCAGGTTGTCGCCCAAGGTCCCGGAGACCACAAGGTTCAGACCCAAGATTAGAAGTTTCGTCTTCCTTCTTACCACAGTTTCACTCCATCTCTTCAACGGAACGCAACCACCGCTGCTGCCAAGGTCACAGCAACAATCAACCCGATCAAATGGTGGGACTGGACCTAGGATGTCCCAGATGAGTCGGATCTCCCCATGCCGCCACGGTGCTCGCGGCCTTGTTGCGCGGAGGACTGGAGGGGAAGTGTGACCTGGAGCAGGAGAAACTCGAGGGCTGGTGACGCCACCACGGCTTCGGGTTGGCGTACACGCAGAGGGAGCAGGAGGGTGAGCTGGATCCCGTGGAGGGGAAAGCTCTGGTGATTTCTTTGGACACGGTGGCTTTGATGTTTTGGGTTTGGGCGGCTTCTTTTGTTTCATTTTGGTCAGGCGTCTACGTTGTGGGGTCATGGATGGGCTGGGTGGCACGATGGGATGGATGTATGACAAATGCAAGAGGGTTGAAACGGAACCGCTATAGGCTTGTGTAAGTGGGTATGTACAGGGTACAAAACGAATATCATGACACCTTGAGCGACCTCTCTTCCAGGACTTCAGTGTCTTGGATTTTTCTTGAGCGATGGTGCCGATTAAAACAGCATGACGCTGTCCATTATATGGAGTTGTAGAGTTTCATATTAGTCACGCATAATCTCAGATGCCTTGAACAAACAAACATGGAAATGCTACCTACAGGTCTCTGTGTAGCTTCAAATATTGAAATGAACAGACGGTTATTGACTTGATCACCTATTAACCTTGCAACAGCAGTGACATTTTCCCTCCCTGTTCACATCCTGATCACATTCAGGTCACCGGAAGCAGGACTCATAAAGATGGCATTTCTCGACGCACTAAACTCAAGTTCTTGTCCCGAATCCTAACCCGAAGTCAACGCCATGCCTCTTCATATTTCCATCGCAGATTCCCATTCATCTCCATACGATGTAACCCCAACGCCATCCATTCCCCCTTTTTTTGCAGCGAAAGTACCCCAAAAGGAAATCAATCATCCGCCTCATCCTCACCCACCGCCAACTCAAGCAAATCATGCCTATCATGAATACTAGGCCCAGGTCTCTCATTCGGCACCGGCTCCTTCCAATACCTCATCAAATCCTGTGGCAAAAACGTATAAAAGCTCGGCTTGATTCCCTTGACATAGCGAATCACCTTGAAGGTCCCACCCCCAGGAAAAGTGCAAGTCGAAACCCCAATCGTCACCTTCATGCCCACCCTCAGCTGCTCGAGAATCAGCTCTTCAAGAATAAACGAGGACTCCTCCTTGGCTTCTTCATCGGTGAGCTTGTCAGTGACGTCCCACCCGTCTAGGACAATAACTGGGTGACCTTGCATTGTGCCACAAGCCTGGATGGGAGGGGTGGATGGGTTGGACTTTCTGAGGTGCTCGCTGACGACGGCTACCCTTTGGCGCATCTCTTTTGTGGGTGGGGTGATGGATGTGATCTCAAAGGTGCGCTCGATAGGGTTGGTCACCTCCATAGCGTTGACATTGGGCGTGCTACTACCACCAAGAGTGGGCAGGACCAAAGTCGCGATGAGAGCCACGGTGTGGAGGGCATGGTTGCGGTCGAGATTCTTGTTGTCAACAAGAAGAGAAATAGCATCGCCGTCCTCTTCCTCGCAGTGGAGTGCCACAACCGAGCGGTTGAAGGCACCCGGAACCAGTTCCAAAGCGTTGCTCACGAGACCAATCTCCTCAAAGGCTTGGTCACAAAGCTTGATGGCTCTGTGGATATCGTCGGCGTGCTCGGGGCAGACATCATGGAGGATCAGATACTTGAGAAAATTCTGGATGGTGTTCGAGGCGATCCAGATCATTTCCATCTCGCCGCCAGACATGTCAAGGACTTTGTGAGACCTGGTTGGGTTAGTCAATACCACCCAGCACCCGAAAGCAACAAAACACTCACATGAACCCAGCCACAACCCCCGTAAAGTCCACATCCCAATGCTCAGAACTGGCCGGATGATAGAACCGACCACCACCCTCCCCCCCACGATGAATCACATCATCTGACACCATGTCCCTCAGCTCGCCCTTGGTAGACTCCCGGATCAGGTCATCAGGCAGCTTATCCGCCCCCTGGAACTGGCGAGCAGTGGCATCGACACCGCCAAGGATGAGGTACTGAGTAAAGACCTGGTTTCGGACGGCATCCAGGCGGCGCCGGGCACGGTACCGTTGGATGCCCTCTTCGATGCGCTCCACAAAGGAACGGTCGGGAGAATAAACCAGGTTCTTCTCATCCCAAGCCTCGGCGGGAGTCATCACCGGCTCACAGTAATACTCTGTGATGGATGTTAACTACATGGCATTACAAAAAGGTTGGAGTGTATTATGATGGTGCACAGCCACCTGGACAGTGTCGACTCACCCTCAAACCCGGTCGGCTTGGTGGCCTTAGATTTCTTTTTCCTCTTCTTCCTGTTCTTGCCCTTGTCGTCAGGCTTGCCCTCCATTGCTTCATTGAATAGCTTTGTCTGTTCAGAGATATCCGGGATCTTGGCGTCATGGCTCGCGTAGACCTGGTCGCCGATCGAGGCGGTGACTATCGGCGAGGAGTCCATGATTGCTGGGATACGGCTGCAAAGTATTGAGGACGAAGGGGTCGGGTGAGGGAAATGTGGCCGGGTTGCCCGAAAAAGAAAGGTTGGAATGAGAAAAGAGGCTTAGAGATGTGATATTGACGCGAGATCCAGCCCTCTAAATTCAAAAAAACAAGAGATTGAATGGGGAATGTTCTGCGAAGGCAACAACCTGGAAACAAACAGGCGGGGCGGAAGAGTTGCTCTGAGAGTTGCGAGGAAGGAGCTCAGCCCAGTCACGTTGATAATATACCGTAGACTTTGCACTTACTCCAAGGTATGAATACTCTGGTAAATTCTGCCCAGTTTCATCCCCTGTAACTGGAAGCTTCGCTTTGGGAAGGAGCAACCAGAGGCAAGTGCGATAAGAGGGAATGACAGATGGTGATATCGGAGCAATCTGGATCCACATCCGAGATGCCAGCCTAACATTCTCTTGCAAGCACGATATTAGGCAGCCATTGAAGCCTGTAGAGAAGCCGTGTGTTTGCTGACTGCCCGGTGTTTCGTTTGTTCCATGTCAAGTACTGTCAAACCACCTCAGCGGTTGCTCTCTTGGGCGAGTTTTGACCTCATCTTCAGAGGCCACCAAATCCCAAAAAAGAAACCTCTGCTCTCGTTATTGACGATGGCAGGGACCCTAGAAGCGCCAATCTCCGCAATGTTTCATAGAAATAACCCTCTTTGCTTTCTCTCAAGACATCGTCAAAGATGTTGGTGATGTTCTGCTTGGAGGAGGCCTGTCGTCAAACGGTCCACAAAACTAATGCATGCAAGCGACCCAACTGCCGGCCATCAGCTCACTCACTTCCGCTGCACTAACAGTTCTTGGTGGGTACGCTATGCAAAACCTGGTAAGGCGCTGGCAACACAGCTGAATGGCGGGGCCTCCAAGCAAGTTCAGCACCATCTGAACGGAAAACCGGCCATCTTGCAACTTGCTGACCTTTTTCATGATACGATCCAAGATGTAAGGTAGTAGGTAGATATCCGTAAGCCTCGAAGATATGAGTAAAAAATGATTCACGGTATCGCCTTGCCATCACAGAGGAACTGCGCGTGGTGTTTCTGGAAGGGTGAATGACACCCACCATGATCTTGTCGAGTCCGTATCAGGAGACAATGCGAGATGGGAGATCCTGTCTGACAGGTTGATAGCCTAGGTATGCAGGTCATGCCATGACCCGAATCCACATTGCCTCTGCAGGACACTGCGGTCAGCAGGGAGAATGATGAATGGACAAGCCTTTCACAAGGCAGATTTCGGAAGGTAAGGTAGGAAAGGGGTTGCGCTGTGTATGGGCCGTGGCTGGACAGGACGTCTCCGGTGCCGAAGTTGTGCCTGTATACGTGTGTTTCCGCCCCCCGAGGACCGCCACAGCCCGCGGGGAGCGGTGTTGATGATTTGACGGGAGACATTCACAGTTCGGGCGAGTGGGCGCAGTGACGAACAAGTCCTCCCCGACCCCTGTTTGCAGTTTGCATGAAGAGGACCCTGAGGGATGCCATTGGTTGCCCAATCCTTTGGCGCTGGCGAAGCGATCCACTATTGTGAGTGCGGAGAGACCCCTCCCCTTCATGAGATGAGATGCGCTTTTGGGAGTTGGAGGTTGGCAATGCGCTCCGCCTCTGCGATGCGCCGACCACCAACCCCCATGCCGTTCCCCCCCCCCCCGATCCGCAAAACTCCGCGTCTTGTAGAAAATGTCCGCTTTTCCCATCTCATTGACCCGCTGCTTTCCTTCAACCAACATCTCCAGAGACCATCATCGACCCTTGTTTTATGTTTTGACAGACCGACGCACCTCGATGCACCCAGCTCTCACAATTGCGGCCCGACCCCTCCCCCTAATACAAATAGGCAGCCCGCAGGCAAATCCACACACATTTGATTCGCATTTTCTCCTTGGAAACTCTGCAATCATAGAGAATCGTCCCAAAGAATCGCCAAAATGATTAGCAACAGAGAGATCCCCAAGCACGCTGATTTGCAGCCCTACAACTTCGCCGTCGCTGGACAGTAAGCGCACAGCCCCGCCTCGTCGCGCGCGCATGGCGCAAAGGTAACTGACGAACATGTTTTTTTTTTGTATAGCGATGGCACACTCTGCGATCCCGAAGGCGAGCTCTTCATCAAGCCCTGTGTCCAGCAAGAAATCGACTTTTACGAAAAGGCCTTCAAGGACCACCCCGCCTTTGCCGACTTGATGCCCGAGTATCTTGGCACCCTCGTCCTGAACGACGCATCCGATGTCCACGATATCGAGGAGCAGATCCCCGCGGCTGTTGAGCATATGACCCAGCACTTCAAGGAGGAGGCTGTCCGCATGGCCAAGCAACACGCTGCCGACGTCGCGGCGGCCGAGGCTGCCAAGGAGGCAGATGCGCTGGCTGCTAGCAAGGACAATGTCTCCTGGAAACCCAACAAGAGCCGCAAGATTGCCACGGACAAGTCAGTGGTGTTGGAGAATGCTGCCTACGGTTTCAAGCGCCCCAATATTCTGGACGCCAAGCTTGGTCAGAGACTTTGGGCAGACGATGCGCCCATGGAGAAGCGCAAGCGGTTCGACGAGATCACCAAGGTCACCACAAACGGATCGCACGGTTTTCGCATCGCGGGAATGCGCGTATACAAGGGGGGGGAGAACCCAGACGAGTGGGACCAGGAAGGCTACAAGGTCTATAACAAGGACCATGGCAGGCTGGTGGTCAACAAGGACAACGTTGTGGATGAGATTCGCAAATTCATCTTTAACCCGCGAGCGAATATCGACGAGGACCTTGGGCGGGCTGTGGCCGAGGCTTTCGTCAACGACCTGAAGAGAGTGGAACAGGTCCTTGCCAGCTCAGAAACAAGAATGTACTCGGCCAGTCTGCTGTTTACATTTGAAGGAGACGGTGATGCGCTCAGGGCGGCCATCGAGAACCAAACGCCAACAACCCCACCAAAGGAGGCTACCGAGAAGGAACCTGTTCCCCTCGCGTCCCGCGTTGACAGCGGCATCGTTATGGACGGTGAAGGAGAGATTATCCTGCCGCAGGGGAATGGTACCACGATTAATGGAGTCATTGAGGGAGACGTCAAGGTCCTCCAGCTCGCCGGGGAGGCGGAGAGCGATGACGAAGAGTTTGCCTCACTGCCAAAGATCTACTCGCTGAAGCTGATCGATTTTGCGCATGCCACCTGGGTTCCTGGGCAAGGGCCAGATGAAAACAGCCTTTTTGGCGTTAGAAGTCTTATCAAGATTTTTGAGGAGTTGGCGAAATAAAAGGAAAAGAAGACCATAGACGAATTTCCGGCGCATAGAAAGAGTGGTGCATATGCATTTGGGAATCTCATGATAATGACCGGGGGAAAGGTAAACATGATCTCGGGATCTTGGAGACAGATAGCGTTGAATTTCGAATACCCACTGCCGTACATATCAGCGCAGATTTACTCTTCTCAATCTTTTGGTTCAGTCTGTGTCACATTTCGGGAATGTTAAATGCGAAGTTGCGCGCAGAATGTAGAATTATTCCCGTCTGAAAAGAAGGTACGGCTGCCATCCTCATGTATCGAAGAGCTTCGTAGCAATAGCTCATTCTTTAGGCTGACCAATTTAGACGTCCAGTTTTCCTGCTGATGTTGAAGACATTAGAAAAGTGAGTCTGTCCAAGGCCTTTCGTTGTGTGGGATCCTGGATGACGGGAAAGCAGAGCCCCCACTAATAACCGCTAACTTTCCAGCCCTGCAGCCCTACGCTCAGCTCTCCTTCCAGCACTCAAAGCTAAATAGAGCTCAGGCGTCAGACGCGTCTCCCAGCAAAAAAACCACCTTACAAGCATCTCGCATCGAATCTTTCATCTCGCTGTGAACCTACCATCCAAATTCCAGCCACAATGTCCATCCCCGGCCTAGGGCACATATCCGCCCAGGTATGTCTCTTAGGTCTCCCCCTCCAACATTTGCTAACACTCTTCCCAGCAAGCCTCCCTCCCATCAACCCGCACTCTCACCCTCCACCCCTTCTCCGAATGGCGCTTCCAAATATCCGCCACCTCCACCGCCACCTGCCGACTGCTCTCCGGAACCGCCGAGCGCGACGGCACCGAGCTCGCCCAGACAAAAACCTACAACCTCACCCGCTGCCGCTCCAAGATCGTCACCTTCACGGGCGCCACGCTCGAAATAACGGGTGAATTCGAGTCCGAGCACGTAAAACACTACCCCCATTCTGCCGACTCGTCTTTTGTCACCTATCTGAACTTGCACTTCCTCCTCCAGGCACGGAGGTCGCAGAGCAGCAGTGGGAGTGGTCATGGGCCGAGGGTTATGATCTGTGGCCCGCCGGCGAGCGGGAAGAGCTCGCTGGCGAAGATGCTGATTGGTTGGGCGACGAGGCAGGGGGAGCAGCCTGTGCTGGCGACGGTGGATCCGAGGGATGGGATGTTGGCTTTGCCGGGGACGTTGTCGGCGGCGGTGTTTGGTACGGTGATGGATGTGGAGGACCCGGAGGGGGGGGTTGGGGTGGGGTGTACCCCGTCTAGTGGGCCGAGTGCGGTGCCGGTGAAGTTGCCGGTGGGGTATTACTTTGGGAGGGAGAGGGTGGAGGATGATGAGGGGCTTTGGAAGGATCTGGTGAGACGGTTGGGGAGCTCGGTGAGGGCGAAGACGGGGGGGGATCAAGGGGTGAGGAGAGGAGGTGTAGTTGTTGATACCCCGGCCGTGGAGGTGAGGAAGGGGGAGGTGAAGGTAAAAGGGGAGGATGGAGAGGAAGAGAGGGAAAGGGGGGGAGGGGTGGAGGGGTTGATGCACGTCATTAGAGAATTTGCTGGTAGGTTGGGTGTGAAACGAAGAAAAGGGGAGAAGAAGGCTGACGTGGTGATGCAGTCAATATCGTTATCGTGCTTGGGTCACCAGACTTGGAAGCTGAGTTGAGACGCCGGGATAGGAAGACACCACTAGGGGAGCCGGTTGAGATTGTGAATCTTGACAAACCTGATGGAGTGGTGGAGCAAGACAGACAGCATCTGCTCTCGTCACGCAAGGCTCTGATCAAGGACTACTTTTTTGGCGATTCCAAGCGAGCTCTTAGTCCTTCGGTGCAGTCGTTCAGTTTTGACGACGTCGTGATCTTCAGGGCCGTTGATGGTAAGCGTCCTGGATCTGAATGATCATACATGCAACGGCTAATACATAAACAGCCATGGATCTCGATGACCCGAACCAGGTTCTGGAGCGCGCAGAAATCTCAGAGGAAATGTCACACTGGACGCTGGCGGTCATGGATGCCTCGGTCAATGACCCCCTGGAGACAATACGACAGGCGCCTGTCATCGGTTGGGTTTGCGTATCGGACGTGGACAAGGACAGACGGAGACTGAAGATACTGTCTACGGTTAGCGGCCGGTTGACTCGGCCGATGGTCTGGGGACGGTGGCCGGAGCCGTATGTCAACCTGTTGGGTTAGAGCAATTGGCGGTAATACAAGCAAAGGCCATCTACAATACATATTGTCTCATGGTTCCCCTTATGTCTTTCTCCCATTATGTCTTTCTCTAGTCTTACTCCGGCAAGGCGGCTAGTTCGATGGACAGGGCGGCCATTGAATCCGAAGCAGATCAATTTCAAGGTTCTTATGACGGACTGCCTCCTTCGGGGTGACTAGGTGTATATTGTATTTGCACAAGTTCCCTTCTCTTCCTTGCCGTCTTCGTTTATATAAAGTTGCCATGACGCGGGCTGTGATGGATGTCTCGAGGGATTGCCCTTGCTCCGCCAAGCGAACGTTGTGTGGCCAATGCCATCCCAGTTAGGAAGGTCGATGAGCTTAACCAGACTGCCGGATCCTTTCATGCCACACCTACATTCAACGTCAATGTTCAAGCATTCGGGGTCTTCTCCCACATCTGTTGCTTCGTATCCATCTCAAAAGTCAAACGCCTCCTCGCACAATTTACCTACACCTAGCCACGGGCAAGAGGAGACCACGAAGCAGGCCTCACCAGCCATCTTCACCCTGGCATGTTGGTTTCCCCGCCCAGCAACAAACCTGGAAAAGGCCAATGCTCCTGCAGCGGGACAAAATGCAGGAAACTCTCCATGCAGGCAGCGGGAATGTCAAACAAAACTGGGTTGGCAGGGTCCAGCCGGTGAATCAACCCAGCCGCAGACGGGCAAGCAGTAGGAATGTCAGTTCCGGCGTGCATTTGGGCTGGACGGATGACACGTCGCCCGAGAGAGAGGCAGTTTTCTCCTTGTGGCATTTGGATTTCAAAAGTCAAACGCCATGCGGGGTTTCCCTCTCCCACCGCCAAAAATGCCAAATCGGTTTGTCGGGAGCAATCTCCGAGAAAGGATCGCTTGAACAAGTTTTTTTTGCGTCAGCAAAGCGCGTCAAAAATGTGATACTAGCAGAATTCTCTTACGGTATTCCCCACCGTATCCAGGAGAGACAATATTTTCCGAGCTGCTGGTTTGTAACAGAAAAAACCAACCCGTCATCTTCACTTTCGTACGATGGTGTGTTCAAACCTTTTCAGGCCAGGGCGGAAAAACTCACCCCGGCATGATGAATTGGGTTCAACGGCGGCGGGAGCCCCCGCGATGCACAGACCGCCCAGGGCAGAGAGGCGGTTCAAGGAGGGCACGGATCAGGCAGATCTCCGAGGGCCTGGAAATCCATCGTGCCATATGCTCTCTTTTCTCCCAACAGGTACTTTTTCATCCCTTGAGACATGGGCCTCGATAATGGCATGCCGAAGCAGAAGTCTTCGGACACGGCGACGCCTTGACAAAAGCAGGTTGTTCCCTCGGCAGCGCAGCACTTGGAGCTTATGCGTCCGGTTGGCTGGTCGGGCCAATGGCTGGGCATTCTTCCAACACCCACACACCCACACCACTACGACTCCGCAAAGCCAAGAGCCCAAGCAGATCTCGGTCTCGCTTGTCATTGACGGCCGCCCGCGGCTCATCATGCGCCAGATCGAGAGCGCCCCGATAAATTACCCTGCGGGTGATCCCACCATCCGGTCCCGTCACCTGGACTGGCGCCAACCTGAATTCTTGGAATGTCAAGGCATCACGGACGACTTTATGGTAGATGACCTCATGGCCATCCTCATCAATCAGCGGGCAGTGGAGAAGCTCACCTACTGGCAAGGAGGGAGACATTCACACACTGGAGATGGGACTCTGGTAGGTCTGTCGCTTCTCACTTTTCTTTTCTCTGCGGCGCCTGCACAGCCAGTCACTGTGAACCACATTTTGTGACGTGGGCTGAGAAGAGTGTGACCGGTCTCGCAAAGAGCAAATGACACCCCCACCCGTCCCAAAGTTCCATTCCCTCTCTCTGATCGCAGAGAGAGAGGGAGCCTTTTCTTTTGTATGTGCTACTGTTCAGAGTTGAGTTGTGGTCAGAAAGCAACTCCGGGGAGCCAATCCCGACCCAGGTCCATGTCCTGGATATGATCATGTTGATCGCTTCCACCTCGACCGCCCCACGGCCCATCGTTCCTTGTTCCGGGCGCCTGCCACCTACACAGGTGTGCATTTTTGTATTTCTTTTTTTTCCGGAAAGATTCGCTTTTCATTTCCTTGGGGCTGTTTTTTGATACCCATCTTGTTTGTGATGCCGCATGCCCGTGTCCCTTGAGAAAGATTCCAAGTTCCGAAGGTCTCTGGTCTTTTGCCAAGCTGTGTGCTGCGTAGGCGAGTCAACAACAAACATTCCACCGCTCGCGGCTGCCGTCAACTATTTCCTGGCCAATTCCTTTTCTTTCTTTGAAAACAGCTTTTTTACCGGCCCTGTGCTGGTCCACTTTGCCTCCCCAGGCACTTCATACCTCGTACCTTATATCCTCGGTAGTTGGAAGCCACACCTCTGCTCACTCTTCCCTTTTCTACTCTTTTACGACACCCGCAGTTCTGGCTGCATTTCAGCATTACCTCTTTCTATCTTGGCTCCATGGACCCTCGACTCTAGGGAACCTGCTCGGCGACGTTTGCTGACCACCACCACCACCGAAGCCGACGACCCAATCCCAACCAAATATGTGCCGCCGCCTTCATGGACATCATATTCAACGGTAGCTGGACCTCTCGTCTAGCCAGTGGGTGGAAGGATGGTTTTTTTCTCTGCCATGATGGAGCTTCTCCACGGCTCGTCTCCAGCGAGCGTACGGAGCTCCGTGCCGGTCGACCTGATGTCACCGATCACGAGCCGATACGTGGCCGATGACCAACACACAGAACACACAGTCTACATCCTGACAATATTGTCTCTCACCTTTGCTTCGGTCAGCGTCGTCTCGACATTATCCACCCTCTACTGGTTTGTCAAGATGAGGCGAAGTTTCCGGCACGAGCAAGTGCCCATCCACGTTTGGTTCAGTTATTGGAACATGGACTAACAAAGAATGCAGGTTGATCTTGTTGCTGGTCCAAAGTGACTTTGTCAAGTCCGCCGCCTTCGTTGTCTTTCCGCTTGTCAGCTTATATCAAGGGACCATCGAGTCGGATTCAGCTTTCTGCCAGTTCAGCGGCTTTGCCCTCGCCATCGGCATTGAATCCTCAGATGTCGCCATTCTACTCATTGCGCTGCATTCCGTCATGTATATATTCCGACCGAAATCCGGCCTCTACCCTTACCGACACTTGGCATACTCGGTCTTTTACCTGTTTCCAGTTTCCACCGCTTGTTTGGCTTTTATCAATGGCAACGGGTTTGAGAATGTGGGACACTACTGCTACCTCCGGACCGACAATGGTTGGTCCAGGCTGGCACTGAGCTGGATACCACGGTATCTGATATGTGCCAGCATCATTGGTATATACGCTTTTATTTACATCTACATCAGGAAGCGGATGGACGACTATGGGAGAAGGAGTTCCACTAGTCTGCCGCCTCCACGGCGAATGAGCGGTGCGGATCAAACATATCAGCAACCAGACGGACACCAGCGACAGCTCAGCTCCCCCGCATTAACGCTACCGCGAATCTCTTATCACGGACTTATTCCATCGACACCCAGTTCGAAACGAACCTCTACTACTGACACGATCAACCTCGTGAAGACGCGGCAAATGTCCGCATCCTCCGTCGGCACGTTGCGGGTGGAGGACACAGGAAACACCGATGCGGGGGGCTCCCCGTCTAGAACACCGGTTTCTCAGCCCAGGCGGTCGATCCAATGGAACTGGGGCGGCTTCAACCAGGCAACCACATCACCAGACGTGTCAATCGACGACATGCATGACCCTCTGTCGGCGGTGGATCCAGGCTTACCCTCACCGCCACCAGCGGCTCACGCGGCCTCTCCTGTCTCCGCCGTCCCAATAGCAGGGCAACAGTCTCTCCGGCGCGCCACGGTGCTCGGCGATCCATACCCAGCATCCTCACCGAGTGACACTTTCTTCGACCGACCCCTCTACGCGACCGCCCCCGGCAGTCTCGACCCTACCGGGGGGCATTCTCGGTATAGCACCAGCACCTCGAGAGCGACCAACAACAGCAAACGGGTCCTCTCCCTCCCTAACATCTTTACTATGCTCCGCCGCGGACCCTCCAACCGTTCCTCCGCCGCGGGCACACTTTTGTCGGGTGGAACTCGCACAACAACACAGACCAACACGGCGGGAAACTATCCCGTGGGGGCGACCTACCTAAACGCCTCCACTCTAGCGTTTGAGCCCGCCGGCGGCAGCGACGTGAGCAAGAACCGGGAGAAAATCCGCCGCCAATTACGGTCACTTTTCGTATATCCTCTCGTGTACATGATCATCTGGACCTTTCCCTTTGTGAGCCACGTCATGGGGTATGATGACTCGGTCAAGAAGAACGACCCGCAGTGGTTGCTGATTCTGGGGATTTTGAGCCTGAGCGTGCAAGGAATGGTGGACTGCATGCTTTTTGCGGTGAGGGAGCAGCCGTGGAGGCATGCGAGTGGACGAAAGGTGGGGGAGGTGGTGAGGAAGCGGTTGGGGTATTATTTTGGGTGGGCGGGGAGTAGCACGAAGGCCGGGGGGGGGACCACGGCGGGCAGAACGAGGGAAGAAATGCTGGTGGATGGGAGGTTGGCGAGGGAAAGGAGGGAAGGGGAGATTTTGAGTGAGAGGCGGGCTATAAATAGGGGGGTTAGGGCGGTTCATGCACGGGAGAGGGAGTGGTGGGATGTGGATTTGGAGAGGATAGGGATAGATAGTGATGAGGAGGAAGACGAGCCGGAGGGGGAAGAGATGACGGCGAAGTCAACACCGATGAGGGTTCATTCTGGAAGGAGAAGGGAAAGAGGGGAGAGGAGTCAAAGTGCTGCGGTTTGAGGGTTACAGGGTGCATTATTCATTTTCACTAAGGTATATGGGGAGGTTTTTTAGGGGTGGTTCATGCATTCAGCTTTTTTTCTTTGTTTTTTTGTTTTTTTTGGTTTGTTGTGTTTTCATGGGTCAAATGGCGTTATAAGGGCAAAAAGATGGATCTATACCGGTATACCCCCATTGTTCTTTCATGGCGTTTTTCCTTTTCTTCTCTAGGTGGGATGAGAGCATTTGCATAGGTTGAGGTGGGAAACGGTGGATGGAACAGGCTGGGCTGCGGTAGACAGTGTTAGCAGTCAGTCAGATAGGAATTACATTGGCCTTGAAGCCAGGCATTTACGATGATCGTTTGGGGTTTGTGCTATGATCATGGGTAGTTGAGGATGAAGCAGGTGGGCAGGCTTGAGTTGAGGAATACCGTCAGTCATGGTCATTCTTACTTTGGATATACCATGCCCATGGCAGAAACATCACATCAACATCAACGCTTCACTAGGTATCTACCCATTCAAAGTCAGCTAGGCACCACGTCGGTGATTTGTCCTCTAGTGCGTGAGGTCTTGCTTCGGTGTATCTTACATTCAGCAACGCATCGACAGCCGAGCAACCTATTCGCAAGTTATCAGTCCGGAGCAAAAGCGGATGGTGTGATCGTCAGGGTCCACCAAGACATATTCTGCTCAATGACATAATTTGCGGAGGGGAAGGTTGGGTCTAGACTTTGAAAAGAGTGCGACATTTGTGCTCTTTGACTGAGACATGCTGCTGTTGCTGCCTAAATAGAGTCAGGGGACAAAGAGATAAAAATGGAAGGTGGGAGGTGTGATGATCGCGATCTATCTTGGGGCGCGGAGATGGTGTGGGCGGGTGATCGGCGGAGGGAGATCTGGGGGTGTCAGGGGGGGTTGTTTAGTGGGGACAGGGGGTGAGACTTGAGCTTGGATACGGCACCTCTCCATCAATCTGACCACCTGAAGAGAGGTCTAATGGTAAAAGGACTGTGAGGTGATGGAGGTATTGTGGCAACATGATATCGGTGTGAAGTGCTCTGGACTGAATGCGTAACCCAAAAGCGTTTCTTTTTCACTCGCACTACCAAGTACACGGTAAACAGGGAAGATACGTGTTATTCAGCATCTTCGGCATGCATTTCGAATCTGTCGCTAGGTAAATGTGGAGCCTTCTATTTTTGCGCTGGATCTTCTTCTTCATCGAACTCGCCCTGAAGAAATTGGATAAACACTTCGGTGACATCCACCCCGTCGTGGTGATCGCCATTGCGCTGCACGCCAGACTCGTACACTTCGTCAGTAAACAAGCCGGTGCCATGCCGCAAGACGAGGACTTCGTTCATGATTTCAGAGGTGAATTCCGGGTGGCCTTGGATGGTGATGACACGGTTGGGAACGAGGAAGCCGTGGTTGGGGCACTTTTCGGTGGAGGCGAGGAGTTGGGCGCCAGCGGGGATGCCGTAGACTTGGTCGCGGTGCATTTGTTGGATTTTCTGGTGGATTGTTATTAGAATAGGTGAAAAGGATAGGGGAGAGGGGCAACGTACAAGACTTTGGTGGTTTCCAAATATTTGCTTTCCCTTGTCTGTGAGAGTCGTTTCCGTCACTGAGACCTCCCACCCCTTGTCACTTCGTTGAACGAGACATCCCATTGCCCTGGCCACGATCTGATGCCCGAAGCAGACGCCTATTACTTTTACGCGGGGATGGATGAGAGCTTTGCGGGTGAATTCCACCAGGGACAATATCCAGTCGTCATTATCGAACGAGTTGTACTTTGAGCCGGTGATAAGGACTGCGTCTATCGAGTCGAGGTCGGGGTAGGCGGTGGAGGGAAAGGCGACAATGTCATGGCCCGTGATGGTCAAAATTGATTCAAGAGGTTCAGGGTCCACAGCACGTCTGAAGAGGTGAGTAAAAATGCCGAGGTAGCCCTTGTACTTTTCGTTGGCTTGGGGGACCGGAGTGTCAGCTTCGAGGATGGCGAGGCGGATGGGTGCCATGCTGCTGGTGTGGTGTTGACAGTAGGTATGAGCTGAGATGTGTCCAAAAAGAAAACACAGCTGGTTACTGAATGACTATCATGAAGCGCTATCACGACAAAACAAATGGTGTTGGGTGAGATGAGATGGCAGCTCAACGGCGGGGCTTATCAATGACACCGATGAGATGATAAGGCGCGAGTGGACCTTCCCGTATTCAAGCTCGGCCGTTGTCGGAGAAGCGGCCCCCACCCGCCACGGCGTTCCAGGGTTCTGTCGGGCCGTGACAGCGCCAAGAGCCGTTGCTTGCCGGGTCCTGGGTCCCTGGGTTCCTCATGGGGACTTCCCTGTTTGACATCTAAATTTACACTGACAAGGCAAGCAAGGCTGTTGTGCTCGTGTGATACCCGACGGCTACTCTTGACGGGAACCTTAACACGAGAAGGGCAATTTTCTCCGGACCTGCCGTTGTGCTACGTACGTATCTTTACTCCAAGTCGAAGGAGCCTCTGAAGGAGCCAGAGGTTGACATATAGGTCAGACGAGCTGCAAGTTCATTCATCTCAAGTCGGAGAATCTTCACAGAATCCTCACCAAAAGTGCAATTCACCATGGCACAGAGGGTGTCCCTCAAGTCATTTTTGGCTACAGCCCGCAAGGCACTCACGGCACCTCCATCTCAAAGACCGAATCCTCTTACTTTTGTGGTAGGAAATGAGTCTGCTGGTATGCCCCCATCATACACACACCTTTATACCCATCTTATCTCATCTCACTGACAGTCTTTGTCAGACCTGGATTCAATTTGCTCAGCCGTCCTCTATGCCTACTTCCGCACCCATGCCCCTTCATCCCAGTCAGCTCTCCACATCCCGCTCTCCAACCTTCCCCGTGCCGACCTTGCCCTCCGTGCTGAGCTCAACGCAATCTTCCCCCCCTCCTCCAATTCAGTCACCCCAGACGACCTGATCACCCTCTCCGACCTCCCTTCACCTTCTGATCTGCCACCATCAGCAACAAAATGGTACCTAGTCGACCACAACGTCCTCACCGGCGACCTCACTAAGCGCGGTTACGACAAATCCGTCGTAGGCTGCGTCGACCACCACGATGACGAGGGCATCATCCCCCCCGACGCCCAACCAAGAGTATTCGCCAAATGCGGCAGCTGCATGAGTCTCGTTCTCTCACAGTGCGAACCAATCTGGGATCAGCTCCAAAGCCACCAAGAAATCGACGAGGAACTGGCCAGGGTGGCCATGGCTCCCATCTTGATCGACACTGTCAAACTCACTTCAAAAGATAAGACCACAGACTGGGATGTCAATGCCGCAGCGTATGCGGAGGAGAAGCTTGTTGCCACTCTCAGTGTTGCCAGGTCAAACAGGCCAAGATACGACAGAGAGAAGTATTTTGATCATCTTTCGGAGCTGAAGGATAGTATCCTTCACCTGTCCTACCGCGACATTCTCAGAAAGGATTACAAAAAGTGGACCGACGGGTCGCTGAACTTGGGGGTATCAACCGTTGTTCAGGGCTTTGAGACTTGCTTGGCTGAGGTAGGGGATAAGCAGACGTTCTTGGCTGCTCTTAAGGACTGGGCCAAGGAGCAGCAGCTGGATATTGCGGCGGTTATGACAGTCTCCAAACCGGGCGGTGTCTTTACGAGGGAGCTGCTTGTTTGGGGGTTGGGTGGTCAGGACGCTGTGAAGGTCGCGAGAAGATTTGCCGAGAAGAATGGGGGGTCACTGGGGCTGGAGAAATGGAACAATGGAGAACTGGATGGGGAGGAGGGTGGTGAGTGGAGGGCGTGTTGGAGGCAGATGGATGTTGGGAGTAGCAGAAAGCAGGTGGCTCCCATGTTGAGAGAGGTCATGAAGGAGTCTGCGAGGTTGTAAAAGAAACAGAAAATTGAGTGTGACACAAAGCCTTCATACCCAGAGACTTTTTCACGCTGATTTGCCAAGGACATGCCATTGTTGTGTAACAAAAGGTTGCATGCAGACACAGTGCAGTGTTGTAAACTAACCATTACAGCTCACATCATACCTGGTAGTTGCCTCAATGGGTCCTCAACCACGCCCATTCCTGAACGCCTTCACCGCAAGAGCCCCTATTGTCCCTTGAGGTACCGCAGCGGTAGAGAATTCGCGAATGCGTCGAGGACGATATCCCTCTGACCTGGTACGACGACCGGCATACGCCTTGTATCCACTGAAGTCCCGTCGGAGGGGCGGTGGGCGTTCGTAGGTCTCAACAGCCTCCCTACCCATCTCTTCCCAAAGATTTTCCAAATCCAACTCTTGGCGCCTGCTCTCAGTCAACATCTGAACAATAACCGAGGCCCCTGTCGGGGGCACGCCAAAACCCATGGACCTCCCCTCCTCGTCTACCATCTGAACCTCCCTTCTCGACCCACCAACGTTTCCCAGGTTGACGCAGATCCAACCGGTGGTGATTCCATCATCACCGGCACGAGCACTCCTCGCGGTCCCCAGCATCTTGGCCTTGCGCGCGATACGGCGCAACTTGATCTTGAGCTCATTCCTACCCAAGAGACCATCCGCGTCGGCACCAATTCCACGACCTCTCAGCCATCGCACCAACCGATCAGCAGAGACGTGAAGATGGCGCTCACTGCGGGCTGTGCCGACAATCATGATGACATCTTGGCCTATCGCCGCTGGAGGGTCCCTATCACGCAGGTCGACCAGGGACAAATCATCCATGCCCAATTCCTCTGAGATGTACTTGAGGAGAGGTTCCATCACTTTGGGCGAGTCCTCGGGGATGTCTGGCAATGGTGGCGGCTCATGCATCAGCGTGGGATGTCTTGGCGGCTCAACCTGGAGGTACCAAGGGACATCGGATGGCTCGCTGCTGGTAGTAGTGGTGGTCGTGGTTGTGGTTGCATTGTTGCTGTCGAGGTTCGATGAAGAAATGGATCCGTCGAGTTCTTCTCTTTGAAGAGTTTCTTCCAAGGCGGGTCCTCCCCTCAGTGGCGGGGATGCTCGAAAAGATGAATGATATCTTGAGCCAACAGCCGGGGTTACCAAACGTTGGGAACGAAGTGCTGCTTGAGGTGTCCGGGATTCCGCGATGCTTCCAATTAAGCTTCGAAAGACAGACCGGGTGCAAGATGAGCAGCGGATGGCTCCGGTGACAGAGGGTCCGGCCATGATTGTTTTGTTTTGCAATTGAATGAGCCGTGATGTTGATGTTGATATCGTGGGGGATGTTTTCAGGAGGAGTCCGTGCCCGTTGAAGACCAGCTCCGTTTCGCCTTCTGGAAAATCTTGTCTCACATCTGATTGGTCACGGCAGAGCTCATCCCCACTGACTGCACCAGCGTTGGGACTGGTGGGCAAAATTTTGGCTGTGGGCGTTATCAGTTTGAGGCGATCATCACGTATCGCTGCACTCGATTTTTCTCTTTTTCTGTTGACCATTTCGACGCCGGCAGCCCTCTTTTGACCGGCCTATTGCATCAAAACACCCCTCCTTTTGCGTCTCGCCATCTATAAACGCCTGTTTCATGTATCATTGACCCGCCCGCCCGCCATTCTCGCGGACCGCGCACTCTTCGCCCACCACCTCCCTCGCCCACTTTCCGAAGCTCCCCAGCTCGCACACATAGCAATGCTCGTTCGGTCGCGAGTAGCCACCCGGCATACACTCCCAGTCCGGACCCTGCTGACGTCCAGCTCGTCACGACACCCCTCGAGATGCCCACTCCCCTCCAGCTCAAGCCGTGTCCCCGCCGAGACGCAACGCTTCCTTAATACAGGCCCCGTGTTAAGACCGTCAACCAAGAAAACATACCGTGCTCTTGTTGGCTTCGAAAGAAAGCTCGCCACAACAGTCACCGAACAACATATCGAAAATGCCCCCCTCGACGCAATTCCGCTCTATCAGCTGCGGCCCATTGATGTCACCAACACAGTCCAAGTCCCGGACGATTTGCCGCGCCCCCCCCGAGGTCGAATGAACCAGTCCGGCATTCCTGGTGATCATGCCGAGCTCCTGTCCATGTTCGATGCCTGCATCAAGGTCGGGAGACTGGAGCGGGCCGCCATGGTCGCCAGACGTCTCGAGGAACTGGGCGGTCTCTCGGTGCTCGAAATGCTTCAGATCCACCACGCCTATTTGAGGGCCCGAATTGCGAGGATAGAGATGGGCGGGGAAGATGTGGAAATGTCTGGCAAGTCGGCAGGCGAAGACGTTTTCTCTCTCTACGAAACCCGGATTCATGGAGTGCTGCCGGCCAGGAGCGAGACCATCGGGTACATGCTGAAGCTGTCACTGCTTTGCTGTACCGGCTCCAGATTGCGGACCCGGGTGAATAGGTTTATGAGTCTGCTACCCGAGAACACCACGATGGATCTAGGCGACATCTTGTCCTCTGAGGACCTGGCCAGGATAGCAAAAATCAGTCCTTCCCTCACCTACACTGTGGCCGAGCCTTCCCCCATCGAACCCGAGCCGGCACCCAAGATCAACGATGAAACAGCCCAATTCTTCAACCAGACCAAGTCTTCCATCGACTCCAAGTCGACCGTTCCTCCCGAGGTCCTTGCCACAACACAAAAAGGTCTTGGCCTCACATCACTAAAGAAGACCATTTCACTCTTCAGTGAGGTCCCAGATGGCCGAGACATCAGCTCTCTTTCTCCAGCGGAGCGGAGGGAGATACAGTCTCGCTTGGAGAAGGATACAATCGATGCCGCCGTCGACCGTTGGCGCAAGGAAAGTCAGGCAATGTCCGAGATGGGACTTGGCTTGTCGAGTCCTGGTCTTAACGCCAGGCTTTTCGAGTGGCATACCGACTTGCAGCGTAGGATTTCCCAAGAGATAAAACTGGCGGTCGAGTCCGAAAAGAGACAGAAAAAGACGAGTGACGACCTTGTTCGGAGCCAACTGACGCCGTACCTCCTCCAATCAACTCCTGATCGTCTTGCGGCCGTAGTCATCCTCTCCTTGCTCAGTCTGGTTTCCACATATGGTGTCGATAAGGGCGTTCCTCTCACCAGGGTCGTGCATCACCTCGCGAGCAGCGTCGAAGAAGACATTCGAGTCTACAAGGCAACGCAGAGCATCCCAAAAGAGATGGCTAGGACGCAAAAGGCTCGTGAGCAAAAGGCGAAGACGCTCTTGAAGGTGGCCAAGGCGCGCGACTACTATGCGGCCAAGAGAGGAGGCCAGGAAGAGCCAACGCAAGCGGTTAATGATGGCAAGGTCTTTTCCTCTGACTTGCCATTGCCGATTTTGGAGCCAAGGTGGCCTGCGACCACCAAAACCAAATTCGGCGCTCTGCTGCTGGGCGCTTTTCTGGACACGGCAAAGGTGACCGTCGTCAGGGAGCACCCGGAGACCAAGGAGCTCGTCTCGCAGATGCAGCCCGCCTTCTCCCATTCAACCCAGCTGAGGAGGGGAAAGAAGGTTGGCGTCATTGTGCCCAATCGCGCCCTGGTCGATATCCTGAAGACGGAACCTCGAGTTGAGGTGCTTGCCCGGCATCTGCCCATGGTGGTCGAGCCTGAGCCATGGACAAAGTGGGAGAAGGGCGGGTTCATCGAATATCCGACATCCGTGGTTCGAGCCAAGGCACAGGAGAAGGATCAGCAGATCTACACCGAGGCCGCCATCGAGAGAGGCGACATGGAGCAGATGATGAAGGGGCTCGATGTGTTGGGGCAAACAGCTTGGAGAATCAACCGCAAGGTGTTCGATGTCATGCTTGAAGCCTGGAACAACGGAGCAGAAGTCGCCAACATTCCAGCCGTGAACCCCAACCTGCCGATGCCGCCCGAGCCTGAAAACCTGGACGACCCCTTGGCCCGACGTGTTTGGCTCAAGGCTGTCAAGGCCGTCGAGAACGAAAAGGGCGGTCTGCACTCGCAGCGATGCTTTATGAATTTCCAGTTGGAGATCGCACGAGCCTTCCGTGACCAGACCTTCTTCTTCCCTCACAATCTGGATTTCCGTGGGCGAGCGTACCCGGTTCCGACCTACCTTAACCATATGGGTGCTGACCACATGCGAGGCCTGCTCAAGTTTGCCAAGGGAAAGCCGCTGGGCACCAACGGGCTGCGGTGGCTCAAGATCCATCTCGCCAACGTCTACGGTTTCGACAAGGCGAGTTTGGCCGAGCGTGAGGAGTTTGCCAATGAAAACCTTCAGAACGCGCTCGACTCGGTTCGGAACCCGCTGAATGGCAACGGCTGGTGGCTCAAGGCCGAGGACCCATGGCAATGCCTTGCGACCTGCTTTGAGCTGACAGACGCCCTGGAGCACCCGGACCCTACTAAGTTCGTGTCCCACCTCCCAATTCACCAAGACGGCACCTGCAATGGTCTTCAGCATTATGCCGCTCTCGGTGGTGACGCGTGGGGTGCCGAGCAAGTCAATCTCATTCCCGGCGAGCGGCCGGCCGATGTCTACTCGGCCGTCGCTGATATCGTGGCAAAACGCATAGACCATGACGCCGACGAGCTCAAGCTTGACCTCGCGATAGCCCTCAAAGGCAAGATCGTCAGAAAGGTGGTTAAGCAGACCGTCATGACGAACGTCTACGGCGTCACTCGAACAGGTGCCAGAAAGCAGATCCTGAAACAGCTGGATGCCCTCTATCCCACCATTGAGGCTGACACCGGTATCAATCCCAACGTGCTCGCCTCCTACTGCACTAGCAAGGTGTTTGACGCACTGTCTAGCATGTTCAAGGGCGCCCACGACATTCAGAAGTGGCTAGGTGAAATAGGCGGCCGTGTATGCCAGTCACTGAACGCAGAGCAGCTGAGAAGGATTGCCATGGAGGAGCAGGATGAGGTCGAGCACCAGCAGGCCCAGCAGGCCTTGTATGAAGCCGATTCGCACAGACCACGGCCCAAAAAAGCAGCATCTGACGAGGTTGCTATCATGGCACCCAAGCGGAAGTCGAAGTCGCTCAGAGCGGTCAAGAACGAATCCACGCTTGAAGCTCTCAAAGAAAAGTTTCTCTCCACCATCGTATGGACAACGCCCCTGCGGATGCCTGTGGTGCAGCCATACCGTAACACGGCCAATCGTGTGATCGCGACCTGTCTTCAAAATCTCAGCCTCATGGACACGAATCGATCCGACCCTGTGAACCGACGTAAGCAGCTGCAGGCCTTCCCGCCCAACTTCATTCACTCTCTCGACGCCAGCCACATGATGCTGTCGGCGTTGGAGTCTGATGAGCGCGGCCTGACGTTTGCGGCCGTCCACGATTCGTTTTGGACACACGCGTCTGATGTAGACATAATGAGTGACATCATCAGGGACTCGTTCATTAGAATCCACGAAGAGGATGTCATTGGCCGCCTAAAGCGCGAGTTTGAAGCCCGCTTTGGTGATTCCGTGTACCTCGCCACCGTCGTCAAGAACACACCGGCCGGGAAAGCGATCGAAGATTGGCGGAAGGGCTTTCGCATGACAGCCCGTCAAGAGTTGTTGCTCGAAGTGAAGCGGCTCAAGCTTCTCAAGTCGGAGGTTCCCTCGGAGAGACTCGAAGGCGAGGAAATGGTTACGCCTGCTAGCATCCTTGAGAAGTTGGGTTCACCTGACTCGATGGTCGGCGCCGCCGAGGCGGTGGAAGCGGAGGCGGACACAACGGCGGCACCGGAGGATGGCATGGAGGACGGCATGGAGCACGGCATGGAGGGCGAGGCTGACGCAACAGAGCTCTTGGGAGAGGGAGAACAAACCGACGAGTCCGCCCAAGTGTCTGGGAAGAAGTGGGAGAAGAACCTTTTCTCGGCAAGAAAGGACAAAAATTTTCCTAATAATACAACACAGCAACAAAAAGTCACTGTCTGGCTTCCACTGACCTTCCCCGACATCCCGGCCAAGGGCGACTTTGACATTCAAATGCTGAGGCAGAGCAAGTACTTTTTCTCATGATGTTCTACACAAGTATTTACAACACTGGGGTCATGCGCATCGGGCGGCGTTTTTATTTTTATTTTGGCAAGGATCTTTCTTTTTTTGTTGTTTTTGGTTTCATGAATACTGCGTGGCGTTGTAGATGAACTGGGTTTTGGGAGAATGCGGATAAAAAGACTTTGGCGAGGGGAGGCGTGATGGTTTGAGAAAATGTAAAGTAGAGTACAGATATGGTTGGGTAGCATGTTTGTGTGATGTGAAAAGTATAAGAGGTGAGGTGCATCACTTGCTCAAATCTGATGTTTTGTCGTGGTGTCAACGTGCGAGAAATGCCTTGAAAGATGTAATTGATACACCCTCAACTCTCATAAGACACCTGTCTACTGAAACTCGTATGGCTGGGCATCAAGAGATGGGCGGAAAACAGCAAAGTAAGAATGAGATGATGGATGAGCCGGTTCCATTGCCTTCGACTCCGAACCGGCGATTCAGCACCCACGGGAGCGTGTTTGTCGGTGTGATAGGACGTCCTGCTTGCAGAAGAGAGATAAAGTCAACAACAGAAACCCCAGTTTTGAGAGACGGAAGTACCACAATTAGTAACTGGAATGCTTCCGTTGCGGAGGAGGTTGAAGGGCCAAGGCCAGACGCTGTCACCATGCCGTTCCCGACTCTCCATGCCGAGACCAATTGATCGGCTCTTTCCCCAGCTTTCCCAAAAGCAACGTCGAGTTTTGCCTTGCCCCCTGGATACCTTATAACAGTACCACGGTTATGATTCTGTGTTTTTGTTTTTCGGTCTGGCTCAAATCCACAATTCCAGGAACCCAAGGAAACATAAATAGAAACTTTCTCCCACTTCCCGGGATGGTATCTACCAGAAAGCAGAGTTGCTTGTTTCCGGTTCGTATCCGTTCTGTTAACCCCCATGTTTTTATGGACAAACCTCGGTGGTTTCTAAAAGACCTCGGGAATCTTACGAAATCCTCGGAAAGTTGACAGATGTTTGAGAGGTTGGATGCCAGAGGCTTCCAAGAAAATAACGGCTTTATATCTGCCGCGTCTACCTGAACGGGCATCGTTGTCTTGGCTTTGGGACCTGAACCTGGAAACAACATCCGCGAGTTATGTACACCCCCGGTTTATGGGTTTTGCTCGCTCGCCTACTGTTTGTTACGGTAGCAATCAGTTAATATAGGTGTAAATTAACGCAGCCGGAACGGGAGAGAAAGTCGCAGCTGGGTATGGTTGAGTGCAGGGAGGGTTTTGGACTGTGATATGATTTTATGCTGGAGCTTCAATTATGCCTATGAGAAGGACAGCATAAAATGTCATGGGGTCAAGACGACACACACAGTAGGTTGGGTTGTGTATGAGTACAGGCAGAGCATACGTCCGGCTCGGAAAGCAGAGGGCCGTCGGGTATCTTCAACACATCTGTCACTCATCGAAGCACATGCATCCCATCGGAGGCAGTCACAACCACCTCAAAGTGTAGACCCCTTTTCTGCGTTGTATCCATGCCAATCTCTGCATCTCTACCCCCGATCTCTCTGCAGAAATCACCAGATTGAACGTGATGCCAAGTCAGGTCTAACCCCATCAGCTTGTCGCTGCCGTAGCATTGTGCGCTGTTACCGTTTCGTTGTTTCTACCTCTCTGGGAGTGACACCGTCGATCGCACATGTCACTGAGGGTCTGATTCAGGAACAGAAAACGACAGGAGAAACCAAAGTATGGCCGGCGTGAGAGTATAAAGCTCCCAGACTCTGACCTTACCCCTCGTGCTTTCTCATCCTCTTCACCACCAGCACCCACCAGCTCATCAAGCAAAGGGATTATTAGCCTTCTACCCACACACACCTCTCCAATCAAAATGCAACTCCCAGCCCTCCTCCTCCTCCTTGCCGGAGCAGTGTACGTCCCCCTTTCCCCCTTCCCTCCTCCCACCCCCACTGACTTACTCCCCCCCCCCTTCCCCGTTCAGCTCCGCCATCCCAGCCGGCACCTCCCTCCCAGTCCTCACCGTCCCCGGCGGCGGCCCAGCCATCACCGCCTCCCTCCCCGTAATCACCCCCCCCAGCAAACCAACCGCCTGCTCCGCAAAGCCCTCCTGCTACACCCACACAACCACCACCACCCCAAAGGCCTGCGCCACCGCCTGCCCCGAGCCCAAAGACCCCATCATGTGCCCGGCCTACATCAAGATCGAGCAAAAGGAGGTCCCCTGCCACGACGACTGCTGCCCCAAGACGTCCACCCAAACCGTCACCGCCCGCTGCCCCAAGTGCGTTACCGGATGCGTGATCCCCACCATCACCGAGTACGTCACTACCGGCTGCGCGCCGACTCACACCGGAGCGTTCCCCACGGCGATTTTGACCAAGCCAAACTAAGTTGATCCATGTTTTTATAAAAAAAAAGGCGGGGGGAGGGAAGGAGACGGAGAGACGGGGGAAAAGAAGAAGGGGAGGTTTCATGACATTTTTAGTTGCTTTTATTTTCTCTCTTTCTTTCTTTCCTTCTTCCATAGGCAAATTACAGGGAAACAGCCTTTTTATTCTATTTTCCTCCATCGTTCCTGCACACAGTGAAACAACCAAACACTCAAAAGAAGAAATTACCTAACCTGCGCACCCGTCAAGCTCTTCACCTTGCAAACCCCTCCGCTCTCCGTCACCAACTTGCCCAACCCCGTCTTCCCCTCCAGCGCCTCCACAACCCCCGCATCAAACGCAACCTCCAAGTCGTCCGTAGTCGTAAACCCAGGCTGGAACGTCTCCCAAATCTTCTTCTTTGGGTTCAGCACCTTCTCCGGCTCGCCGGCCCACCCCTCAAAGTAGACCCTCTCGCCAGCCTTGGCATCGGCAGGTGGGTTGACCAGCTCGACGGGGCCCTTGTGATCGTCCACCTCTCCCTCCTTGATCTTGGGCGAGGCAGCCAGCACCATGGCGCTGCTCTTGATGCCCCTCATCTTGACCGGCTTAAGGTTGCACACCACCACCACCTTGCGGCCTTGCATCTCCTCAAGAGGAACCAACCCGTTCAAACCCGAGCAGACAGTGCGGCAGATTTGACCGTCGACTTCGGTGGTGTCGTCGGTGCCGGGCTTGTCGCCCATGGCGATGGTGGAGACATAAAGGGAGTCAGCTTCGGGGTGCTTGATCGCCTTGAGGATGTGGCCAACACGGAGGTCGATCAGGCACGGCGAGAGGACCTGGGGAGGTGGGGGAGGGGCGGGCTCGCGGCCCTTCTTCTCCTTCTTTTCCTTCTTTTGCTTTTGGGGCTTGGCACCAGCGGCGGCGGCAGCGTCGCCAGTGACAGCCTCGACAACGGTGTTCTTGGCTTCGACGGCCTTTTCAACGACTGTTTGGGCAGCCTCCTTTGTGCGGTCGACGAGGGTCTTTTGCTCAGCGTTACCACCAGCGGCGGCGGCAGCAGCAGCAGCAGCAGCCTTCTCCTTCTTCAACCTCTCCTTCTCGGCCTTGGCGTCAACGACGGGCTTGACATAGCGAATATCCTCAACATCGACCTCGACCTTGTCCTTGACGTCGAGCCCGAAAAAGGGTGAGTTTTGCACAAAGTCAACGAGGCGAACAATGTTGGGGTGGCCGTGCTCGCCGGTGCGCTGCTCGGGGCCCCAGGACTTGACGAGGGGCGCGAGGGACTCATACAGAACAATATCGGCTTTGGAGGGCTTGGTGCCGAGGGCGGTGGTGCGGGTGGCGAGGGTATTGTTAATCTCGTCGAGGAGGGAGGAGTTATCGGGAGACACGGAGGAGGCCTTGGAGAGCCAGGATTGGATCTCAGTTTCCTCGGCGGGGGTGTATTTCTGGGAGTCGAGGTAGGCCATGATGCGCGGGTTCGACAGGAAAAACAGGGGGGAAAGTCGTCGTGACTGGAATGGTCGACTGGTGGAAAGAGGGATTGCGCTTCGGAGAGCAGCAAAGGAGGGGCGGAGGAAGGACAGCGTGGTTGGTGTATCCCGTTGGTCGGGAATATGATAGACTTGATTGAAGCTGTTCAATGTTCAATGCGGGGCACTTTTTTCTGAGTCAAAAGGAGGGGCAGCTTGAGCTCTAGCATTTTCTGACCTTGGCTTTCAGGCAGGAATACGGGGGGGCAGAACGGTTGTCTTGGCACCTTCGTCGCTTTGGGAAAAGCGCGTGACTGCGCGTCGTTGCTTCTTTGACGCGTGCAGAAATCGATTAAAATCGCCATCGCCCGTCGCGTGCATCGACGCGCCTCTGTTAATTGATTTTGTCAAAACTGTTTTGCCTTTGGTGTTTTCTCACCATTTTGGGGGGAAGTGCCACTCTTGTCTCTTCTTGGAGGATCCCTTGAATTTTCTGGACGGTCAAGTCCTTTTTTACTACAATCTACTGTCTGCTTAATATTTGGGCCACTCGATTGGCCTTCATTGTTCGACTGCTCGACGATTTCTGCGTGGTGGCGAGTTGCATTCCGCCGTGCTTTGACGACCGGGACATCCCTCCCACCCCTCGCTCCCAATTGCGACTTGCGACCGCACTCTTTCATCCGGACGTGCGATAGCAGCGTTTTTCGTCCGATCACGACTTCCCTAGTAGCTCTCCATTGCGACACCATATCAGCCCTTGCGCACCATCGCTCGCTTCCGCCCCGATGGCGTCCGCCGATACGATGGAAGCCGAGAAGCCCAAAATGAGCTACACCAAGCTGAGAGAGGAGCAAATACTCGCCGCCGAGGAGGAAAAGGCCCACCTCGCGAATCTCAAGGCTGAGGAGAAGCGCAAGAAGAAATGGAAGCGAAGACCCTTGACAAAGGAGGAGCGTGAGGCTAAGGGAAAGGACCTGGATGCTCTTCTCGCCCAGAGTGCAGCGTTTAGCAGCATTCTTACAGACAAGACCAAAGTCCTCGGCCGAGTTGGAACAGGCTTGGATGGCAAGACACTGGGAGAACATGACTTGACCATGGCCAAGCAGCCCAAGTGCTTGGTTGGCGGCACCATGCGAGACTACCAGTTGGAGGGTCTTACTTGGATGTACGAGATTTGCGTACAGGGAATGAGTGGCATTTTGGCTGACGAGATGGGTCTCGGTATGCAAGCACTTACACGGCTTCGTTAACACTGACATGCTAATAACCTCCAGGCAAAACCATTCAAACCATCTCCCTGATTGCTCTCCTCCGCGAGCAAGAAAATTACCTCGGTCCACATCTGATTGTTGCTCCGTTGAGTACACTATCGAACTGGATGAATGAGTTTCACAAATGGGTCCCCTCAATCCCTGTTTGCATGTACCACGGCACCCCCGAGCAGCGTATCGGCATTTTCAAGAACCAGATCAACAAACATCTCGTGGGAGGCAGACCTACGAATAAGTTTCCCGTCGTCTGCACGACCTATGAGATGGTCATCCGTGACCGTGCCAACCTTTCCAAGATAAATTGGGAGTTTATCATCATTGACGAGGGTCACCGGATGAAGAACTTTGACTCCAAGCTGTTCCGGGAACTCAAGACATTCACCTCTGCCACCCGACTCCTGATTACCGGCACTCCTCTTCAGAACAACCTCAAGGAGCTGTGGTCATTGCTGAACTTTTTGTTGCCCAAGATCTTCAGTGATTGGGAGTCCTTCGAGAGCTGGTTCGACTTTAGTGACCTCGAGGATGAAGAAGGAACCGAAGAGTTCATTGCTGATAAGGCCAAGCAAGAACTCGTCAAGAAGATGCACGTGGTGTTGCAGCCTTTGCTTCTGCGCAGAGTCAAGGCTGATGTCGCCAAGTACCTGCCCAAAAAGAGAGAGTATGTTTTGTATGCGCCGATGACCAGGGAGCAGACAGACTTGTACAACGCTATCAGCGATAAGAATATCGACACTCGGGCCTACTTGGAAAACAAGGTCGTGGAGAGGCTCACAGCTGCCAACAGCTCAGCATTATCGCCCAGTCGCAGCACACGCTCCTCTAGGTCAAGCAGCGTGAAGCCAGACACGGAGAGTGAGGTCACATCATCGACCGCAAGGACAAGCCCGATGTCAGTCAAGATGGAAGAGCCACCAGCTCCTCCAGCGAAGAAGAATGCCTTTGCCCTCATGATGGGAAAGCGACCTAGTGGGCGTCCTCCCAAAGCAGCAACCCTGGCTAAGAAACAAGGTGCTGCGGCAGAAGCTGTCCTTCCGATTCGCGAATCACCACGGAAGGGCAGCACCAAGCGCAAGGCCTCACCAGCACCGCAGTCTCCCGCCCCCAAGAGCGTCAAGTCAAGTCGTCAGTCCACCCCTAGTAGTGTCCGCGGCCGACCACGACGAGGCCGCAAATCCTACAAAGACGCCGATTCAGACGACGACATGCTCGACGACGACGCCTTTGAGGCCAAGTTGGCCAAACAACTCGAGGCGGAAACCGAACTGCAGGCACATAATGGCCTCGACGAAGACACCGATGAATTCGAACGAGCCAAAACCCTCGAGCTTGCCAAACGCGAGATCTCCCTCAAGAAACTCGGCAACCCCGTCATGCAGCTCCGTCTGGTGTGCAACTCCCCCCATCACTTTTACGACTGCGAAGCGGACGAGTCCATCGTCACTGCTTCAGGGAAGATGCTGCTTCTTGACAGGTTACTCCCCGCCTTGTTTGAGCGCGGCCACAAGGTACTCATCTTCAGCCAGTTCAACAAGCAGCTTGATCTGCTCGAGTCGTACTGCGCCGACCTGCGCGGGTGGCCGGTATGTCGCATCGATGGGTCAGTAGCGCAGGAGGACCGCCAGGCGCAGATTGAGGATTTCAACAAGGACCCTGAGCTCAAGATCTTCTTGTTGACCACGAGGGCAGGGGGGCAGGGCATCAACCTTGCTTCGGCTGACACCGTCATCTTGTTTGATAGTGACTGGAACCCGCAGCAGGATTTACAAGCGCAAGATCGCGCTCACAGGATTGGTCAGACAAGACCGGTGGTTGTGTACCGGTTGGCTACCAAGGACACGGTAGAGGACGAGCTATTGGGGAGTGCAGACGCAAAGAGACGGTTGGAGAAGCTGGTGATCAAAAAGGGTGGGTTCAGGACGATGGGGCAAAAGATTGACATGAGAGAGGACTTGGACAAGGAAACACTCAAGGCGCTGCTGCTGAAGGATGGGCAGGTGTACAAGTTTAGTGGGGACAAGGAGGTGCTCAGTGATGCTGATATTGAGGTGTTGTGTGATAGGAGTGATGAGGCTTATGAGCGGGCTGCGGCGGGTGAGGGTAATGCGGGTGTGTACAAGGTTGTTGAGACAAAGGCTGATGGGATTACGGAGACGGGGAAGCAGTGATTGCGGTGGTATTTTGGTATTGTGATATACCCTCCGCTTTCTTCTCTTTTTTGTCTTATGAAACATGGCAGGCGGGCATGGCGTTTGGTTAAAGTATATTGGTGGTTCATTGTTGGTTTATTTGTGTGGTATACATGTCAGAGTATGGTGTAATAAGCAGTGGGCCAGGCTTCGGCCTATTTGCTGTCACAGCAAGTTGAACGGCCTCTCGGGACAATGTGTGTTCGTTGATCAAATGGTAGCTATCTTGCCCTGTCTAAAACACGTCATCCTAGTACACTATCCTCATGCCCCATCCTTTAGGTAAGCAAAGATTCGCCAAAGCTACAGTGGCGTACCTGGTGTCTTTGCCTGGTTCAACCTAGTCGTAAATGATGTCGAGACCAATAAGAGATAGCTGTTCGTCGAAGTCGGGCTTATTTGCCAAGTCATCTGGTAAGTTGAAGTCCGGAACCCTGAGGGGGTGTGGTAGGCTTGGGGGTTGTAGTAGGCTCGGGGGGCGGATGAGTGTCAGGGAGCGCAGTGGGCTCTGGGGGCTTCGAGTTTTCAAGGTCGACGGGTTTCTCAAGGCGGCTGGGAACAGGAGTAGGTGTAGAGGCCTCAGGGTGCTTGGGGTTCTGGGTATCGCTCGATTTCTCGGGCAGCTTAGGGGTCGCAGGACGTTTCAGGGTCTCAGGATTGCTGAGATGTTCGGACTGCTGTGCAACACCAGTCTCGTTCGGGTCCTCGTACGAGGCGTCCGAAATGGTAACCTCGCCGTCGACCGAAAAGTTGACACTGCAATTCGTCCGGGAGACAGCAGATCGCTCATAGAAACATCAGAGTCGCTGCTGTCCTTACGCCTTAGAACCTCGAATGCATCCAGCACCGGCGTTGGCTCCTGCTTATCGTCCTTGTTACCCCCTGTGCCGGTCTCTGGGCTGCCGCCCTCATCCTGACTATCCTCTCCATCTGTCTCGTCACCCGTCTCGTCACCTCTCTCCCTCATCTCAACATCCGAGCTATTACCCGCGCCCCCCCCCCCCACCCCCGCACAAAATCTCATCAATCGCCCTCTCCAACACCGCCCTCCGGGCATGAATCTGCACCCGTCCCAACCGATACCTCAGTTCAGCCCTCGCTCTCCTCTGCCCGCCCTCATTCTTGACCAGGAACTGCACCCGTGACTTCAAACTCTGAAGCCTAGGGGTAAGGCTCACGTGGATGATCCTTTCCCTGACAGGCTCTGGCTTCGAGATGGGGAGCGGGGTGCGCGAGTTAACCACTGTTGACATGACGGGCTCTCGGGGGAGTTTTTCGACGGTGATGCGGGGAGGGGGTTTTGATCCGGTTTGGGCGGAGGATTGCCTTCGGTTGGATTCTGGAGTGGGTTTCGCGGGTGAGTTGACGTTAAGGGGGTTTGGGTTTGGGTCCGGGTTTGGGTTGGGGTTGGCTGTCCGATGAGGAGGAAGAAGAAGAGGTAACTTCCTCGTCGGGGGGTTGTCAATTCTGGCGAGGGCGACTGTCTCCTACGGCCGGTGTACCGGTCCCGATGAGAAGGATGTATTTCTGTTGAAGATGGGGAGGCCCTTTTGAAGACGCCGGGTTTTAATGGTGGTGGGTGTGGTGTGGGTGTTGCTGAAGAGTCGGTCTCGTAGACGCGAGCGACCGAAGCTCTGATCGGGCGTGTGGCATCACGGTGGTGGTGGTTGTCAGAAGTTACAGGAAGGCTGGACTTGCTTTTGGACCACGACGACGACGACTTCTTCACAGAGGGAGATGTGGGACGAGGGGACTTGTCAAAAGACGCTTCACTGCGCATTGAAGAACCAATATCTATTGTTTTAGCTAACTGCTTTTCTGCATCACGTTGCTTGGTAGAAAATGATGATGACGAAAATCACGAGACCTACTAGAAACTGTAGAGGCTTGATTCAGTGGATGAGGAGTAGCGGGAGTACCGCTCGGAGTCGGCCCAGTTAGGAGACACCCCAGGCGTTTCATCAATTGTCTGCTTCAAGCCGCGAACATTGTCAGCAATCTCGAGCAGGGAAACAAGAGCAGTAAAGAAACCATTAGTATGAGCTGGGAAAGGAGCCCGGTCAAGATTCTGAGGGTTAGAGTCGGACCCAGAATCACTAGGAGGCTTGTTGGGAGAACCGGGAGAGCTGGGGTTCTTCTCAGAGTTAGAGCCACTGTTGAGAGAACTGATACCACCGGTGCTGTCACTTTTCTCGCTTCCCGCGGGGCTTGCAAAGTTGGAGCTGCCAACGCTGACAGAACCAATGCCACTGCTGCTGGTAGAAGAGTTCGGGTCTACCTGGGTTACTTTCTCTGTCTGAGTAGCCGGGACCTCTGTCTGAGTAACCGGGGGTTGACCCACCTGTTTCTCGGTGGGCGTTTTCTTAGGACTAGAAGGCGACTTTGGTGCGCGGCCATTCCTCGCCAATTTTCTAGGAGGCGATTCCAAGTCACGAGGTGTTTCGGTGGACGCCTTTCTCTTGGTGGGTGGATTCAGTTTGATCTCTTCTGTGCCTGGCGCCTTTGACGGTGTTACCTTGATCTCAATGGTAACCGTGGTGTTGGTAACCGCGGTGCTGTTAACCGTAGGGGTGTCAACCGTAGGGTTATTAACCGTGGTGTTAATGACCGTTGGATTAGTGACGGTGGCTTTAGTTGTCTTTCTTCGGGTTCGAGTCGATGCATACATGTCAAGAGAGACCAACTCCTCCCCAGACTCACGGGCTCTAGAGCGTGTCACACGGGTAGTGATAGGTGCCTGCACCTTCTTGACCTTGGAGGTGGTTTTGTGGTTTTTTGGAGCCTTGGGGGCCTTGGGGGCCTTGTTGTTATACCTCTTGGGGGCCATTTTGCTGTTTAGGTAGTCGAAGATTGGTGGTAACGATGGGGAAGAGCGATTGATATAGTGTCAGGGGAGAGTGTAATAGACAATAACGGCTGCTCTCACCAGGAGAGTGTGGATGAAACGATAGGGTGTAGTAACAAATGAAATAGAGTGAAAGATGCCGAAGCGTTGGTGCTTGAGTGAGTGAGTCTCTCGGTCTACCGTCTTTTCTGAACAAGTTGGCGGGGGTTGTTGTTCTGATTTATACTGAGTTCAAAGACTCGGCCTTCTTTGTTTCGTTGGTTGGCGGCAGCTCGGTTTGCCAGCCAGCCATCTACGGGCTGTTGTTGGCACAAAGAAACCGTGTGTTATTTTTGTCAGCCCTCAATTTCTGAGCACTCTCCCACTCATCCTCGAGGCGGGCATTGTGATCGACCACACGGCATTGTATTACCCGATCCTCTGCTTTCTTCTCACCCATACTTCTTTGTCCGAGGCATCGTTGGCGGCATCTCGTAGTTGTACCTCCCAGACCTTGAGCTTGTAGTTCCCCCTGTCTGCCCTTCCAGAGAACAGGTCGAAGGACCAGCCATGCTTTGGGCAGGTGATTCCCGCACTCAGGACAATGCCAAAGTCTTCAATGTCAAAGGGCAGGCCTTGAGAAAGCGGGAAGGATGAATGTGGACATTGCTACAGTGTCTCGGTTAGAGAACTGATACAATCTTGAGAGTGGCCACTACTTACATGGTCGATAGCATGGAAGGTTCCCTTCCGTTTGAAAACCAAGACCTGGTCTGTCATGTCGCCAGCGGCTTCATTCTCCGGGACTGGAACTTCATTTCCAGAGGAAGGATCATCTTTTGGTATATGGAAGACTTTGCATCCCGGTGCTGTGTCGGTGTTGCATGTTCGAGTGTGCGCCAAGGTGTGGGTGTCTTCCTCGTCAATGCCAAGATCGGGAAATGACGAGACAAGGCCCACCTTGAACCATTGAGCTTCTAGCCTAGTAGGAGCTCGGAAAGCAGATAAAAAGTTCATTCCGTGTGGGATTTGGGGCTCTTTCCTGGTGTGTGCACGCGACTCAGTGTTGGCATAGGTTGGTTTCTGGTAAAAAGTGACTCGAGTTGTGAATCCACTCCAGCATGGCCCAGAATGAGCATGTGACCCGTCACGTGGGTCCCTGACCCCAAACAATCCATAGCATGCACCATTGTAGTATTTTCTCTTAGCTATCGGGGGTGCAAGCCAATATCGAACTAGTCATGGTTTTCTTCCTTCGCTTTTTCATTCCGCCTTTTTTTCTTCATCAAGTAACTCCCCTTTACCTGTGAAAACATGCTAATCACGTCACAGAATCCTTCTTTTTTATTTATTTACATTTTTCAGCAGGCTTACGATTGTTTCCATTACAAGGCGCCGGAAGTCTTCAACCACCCAATCAACGCCCCGACATAATTTCTATTCATCCAAGTCAAGAAGCGATCCACCAAAATGGACAACCTAAGACACCTGGATGTATCCCAGCGTGAGCGCGGGCGCCTGCCCGATATTAACATGGAAACCATAGTTAACGCCGACAACTTCGATCTAGCTCGCTACTACGTGGAAATCTACCCTCGCGATTACTGGATCCGCTTGGGAGACTACATCAGGATCCACACCCTTACCGGACTCGTCACCTTTCTCATCCTCTCCCTGTGCATCCCCGACGTGTTTTGGTTCGTCCTGTACTGGCTGCAGGTCCCATTCCTCGGGTTGAACGGAGCCAGTCTCGGCAGGTTATACGTGCCCCCCAGAACCACCTGGGACAATGAAGTCAACACACGGCAGTGGGGATGCTCGTTCTATGTGTTTAGTGCTAACAAGTGCAAATGGGAGGTTCTTTTCACCGCGGTGCTGATCTACCTGAGTGTGTATCTCATCACGTATTTTCTTGTGCCCGCTGGAATCGTCCAGAGCACCGCCATCATCATCGCGTCCACCTTTGGTACTTTTGGAAGATCTGGGCGGCAGCCTGCCTGGTACTCTGGACTGCCCGCAGGGTGGTCCTGGTTGTTTGGCATGTTGGGAGCCTTGTCTTGATTATTTTCGACCACCAGCGTGAGTTCATGAAAGAGGCTCTCTGGAGGAGGAGGTATCTCGCCTGTCTTGCGCTCGTGATGCTTCTGGCTTTGTGTCCGAGCTGTCATGGGCGAGGGGGCCTACAGACTTGTGAGAAAAGGCCGGATACTCATGATGGTTTCTGGTGTTTAATCGCTGAACTGATTTACAAGGCCGGTGATAAGGTTAGAGATGGGGCTTCCGTCCCGCTGGACAGAGTTTTGGGTCAGGAAGTATTGTATATTGACAGGTGAGGCTTGATGTATAGATAAATGAGCTTAGTCTAGAACTGAGAATTAAAAAAAAATTTTTGGCATGATGAAAATTCTTACTGTAATACTGGTCTCTTCATGGCATTGTTGTGTTTTGCCAGTACACCTGGTGCATATTTTCATCGGAAGTTTGTGGTTCAGGAGAGCTGGCTAAACCATGGGAGGCCTCCAACAGGGAGTTTACTTGCTTGATAAGTTGCTAGGTAGATTGCAGCACTGCCCTTGGTCAGTCAGTCCCTGGCAGTGAAACATTTCAAGACTTTTCAAGTTGGCCAGAAGTAAGGTAGCTGAGGTAATGAAGGATTTCTTGTCAACCTTCCTCTCACGGCTCACTGATCGTAAGCTTGATAGACGGAGCTGAGCCCGCCTTTCCGTCATGATACTTGATCTCTTTGATTTTGCTTAGAGGGTAGCGTTGTTGGCGCAACCCCATTGTGGCTTTGCCATTGCCGAGGTGACACGGTTATGTACATCCATATGCACGAATCCTTGGTATCTGGCCGCGGACTTCTGTCGATATGATAACATGACTCTTTGACGCGTGGCCTTCTGTAGACTGAGGTTATATCTGGGTAGGTTGTTCAAGCTGCGCTGGGAGGCAGTAGGAGTGCCCTCACTTACCAAGAGAATGAGATTTCATAAGCAACTACCCCCCTGTGGTTACACAGAAAGCTTGATTGTTTGACTGTGCATGGGGACTGATGATTCAGCAAGAGGAATAATATCTGCCGCGGGTAAATCGTGTGAACAACGTGGCAACCTCCCTTCGGATGCCGTTACGAGGGTCGCTTCTGGGTAAGGGGTTCCGTTGCACAGTGGCAGCGGTGGGGTTTGGTGACAATGCAAGTCAGCCGGGAAGAATGCCCCCTGGTCTGCCTCGCCGCACGCGCGAGTGGAACCGGAACCAACATGAGACGGGGATGGAATTCGACGGGCCAGTGCTTCTTGAGATTTCCCATTGATACATAAAATTGAAGGTTAGTGTTAGTGTTGTAGGCGATGTGGGGTGAAGGGGGCTGTGTTTTCATGAGCTAGCGATTTTCATGGGCTGATGCAAGGGTCGAGTTCCTACCCAACGCCAATGGTAACAAAAAAGAACCAGTGCATAGGTCTGTCTCATAGAATGAACCAATATTCGATATGTGCACATTGCCCGAGCTGGAGAATTTGATTAGCAATAAGAATGACAATAATCTTGGATTCCATGTCGAAGTAGGTAGGAGGACAGTTTTTGTGTTTTGTATCTGTCGATGACTTCATGATAAGCAGGCAACAACCTTTCGTGGAATTCTGCTGACATGGCCATCCTATAGAGTCGCGCGAGATGAAGCTGGTAATGTCGATTCCCCTGAAACGTCGTGAGGATGGATAAGGTCAGTCAAGGTAACATTTGGACCTCGGCCCGCTCCAAGACTTGATTAATACGACAGCGGCAACCGATTGGATATCATTCCGGAAAGAAAATAAAGTTTGCGGCTCGAGTTCCAAACATTTGACCGTCAGCGGCGTTAATCTCGCCAGAAGTTGGTTTTGTCGTTGCCTAAGAAGTCTGACATGTACTTGAGATAAGTCGAGCACTTGAGTTGTTGGATTGTAGGAGGAGATGTCCGGGTCGGATACGGGTTACTCTTTTTGAACTCTGTGATGTCAGTACCGTGCAACAAAATGCGAGCTGAATGAGAGCAACAATACGATACATTCTCAGCTTAGGCTGTCAGCAAGGCAGAGTGTGTTCAATGGGATCGTTGCTTGACCAATCAACTCACATGGTTTTCTACCCTTGCTCCTTCCCAATCTGATTGCTTGGCATCTGGAGATGCAATTGTGCAATTCAGGTTTGGGTGTTGATGTTTGGCGGTGGAAGGGGAAGTCCGTTCGTGTATATTCGCTCGGGTTGATGGCACGAAAGTAAATCGTTGCCTGACATCCCTGGATACAGTCAGCAATCATGATGTTGGTCAACTTGGAATAGGTATTGTGATGTTCGGGAGTTGACGTTGACTTTAGGTCTGTTCAAAGGGACAATTAGCCCTGATAACCTGGCCAAGGTGCCACACGCTAGGGCAAACAGAGTTAAGCGCCAGCTTACTACAGCAATTTGCCCACCAAAGTGTTTGTCCCAAATGCTCACGCACCAACATTGTACCACAGTCGGTATGTGACGTTCTTAACTCCATCTTGAAGCCCAATCTCACACCAACCCTGTTTCAGTAATGTGAGGTAGTACCACCCGGAGGTCATTCATCTAACCACAGATTATTGACACATGCATGCGGCCGCACCTCCGCTTCCCGTCCGCTCCTCGACTTGCAGGGCCAAGACCGCTAAAGCGACTAAGCCTCCTTACAACCTCCGCTCATGTGGTAATTGTATGGATTGGCCCGTGGTGTGATGGAGTTTCGATGCTGACATGGCGCTGATTGCAGATTATACAGATCGCTTCGTTGTGTCCCTTTGGTGTAGGAAACGCTCCTCTCATTCGTGCTGTAATTGGCTTCGAGCTTGATGCCGTGTGGTAGACAGCTCGACCGGCATTATGGCAATTACCGGGCGATAGCTGAATGGTCAATGTTCAGACCACCTAGACACCGGTGACGGCGCCATGGTATGGAACAAAAGAACATCCCCCCACACTGTCTGTCCGCCCGGTCCCCCGCTTCCAGACTCCTTGTCATGGCACAGGCACCAAGAAACGGAACGATGTGTCGAGTATTTCGACCCGAATCCACAACCACGTTCCGACCCAAAGTGGCTGTACCTGGCATATACTTTGATCTTTGCTCAGGATCACGACTTATCTCAGCCCCTTGATACGACAAGTACGTCCCATACCCATCCATTGCCGGAAGCTATTGGCACACCCTAGATGATGTGGTGCAACCGTACCCACCAGGCTTCCGCATTTACCTCCTCATGGCGGCAAGGTTTGTGACGTTCGTCTTATCCAACCCGACATGCCGAGCACAGCAGTACCTCTTGGTAACCCGGACCCTGGATTCAGAATCACAAAGCCACCATCTTGGCACCGTACACTTTTGGGTCTGTTTTCCTCAAATTGGACTCGATGTCCCCCCCTTATCAAGAGGTTGGGTGTGTGGACAGGTGATCCGAAGATCTACTCATTCTCTTCGATGCCAGATCATCATCGAATATCCATCATGTCCTCCTCTAAGAGAACTGGCATGTTCAAGGTCAAGACTCCGTGGTCTACTGGGGATAGTAATGTGCCAGAAGGGTGGGTTGAACTCTCGCTATCGCTTGCATGGCCGAAACTGATCTAGCTTACTCGCAACACAGTTCTGGTCCCCAGTCTTTTGTCTTCAGCCTGGATCACCGGCCACGAGCCACAAGGGCAAGCGTACCGAAAGTGCGCTCCGGTTGTGTTACATGTGGGTCACTAGTCTCGAAATGCTGCATAAACGAGAGGCCTATTACTGACTGAGAGTTGCTGCTGCAGGCAAGTAGGTCATCACTCGGCAGCCTGGTTGTTCCAACAGACCATGGGCGTTATATTGACAACGGTGTGCCTTTTAGGAGACGACATGTGAAATGCGACGAGGCCAAGCCTGCATGCCAGCGATGCTTGAAATGGCAAGGATTCTGTGATGGGTACAAGACAGCCGAACTGGCGCCCCCGAGAGACGACAAACGACGGCGGCTGTCTTCCCCATCAGCCCGGTCTGAGAAGAGCGATTCGGGGCTTCCCGACAATTTCGAGGCACTGCAGCTGAGCGACCAGTATGGCGCGGGAGAAAACTCCTCACAGGAGTCTTCCCAAAACAATGAATTTGACGAGCACTGGGAGACATTTTATTGTGACTGTTGGTCCAGTCTGGCCAATAATCTCGGGGGAGGCTGGTTCTCCTCTCGGTTGTTCACCCAAACAATCCCACAGATAAGCCAAGGTGAACCAGCCATTCGGTATGCTCTCATGGCCATTGGTGCTCTTGCCTGCTCACTTTTTCCAAACATTGTTCCAGCAGGGCCCTCAGGAGGGGACGGCAACGATTATCACTACAACGCGGCCCTCACGCACTACGGACAAGCAATCCGACTGATCCGACTTCAACAGGAGCCAAACTCTGCTTCTACTCTACGTGTGGCAGTTGTTGCTTGCATTCTCTTTGCGTGCTTTGAGATTTTGCATGGGAGCCACGAAGCTGCCGTCAATCATATCAGTTTTGGCAGTCTCATGCTCTCAGGGCAAGCAAGCATGGGCCAGCTCGAACTAGAAGACGAGATTCTGCAAGCATTTGAGAGGATGGAATGGTCTGCTTGGTCTATCGGCCTCATGACTGGCTCAGTTCAAGTACCCATCGAAATCAACAGCAGGCTTTCACTAGACGACATGCCCACCAAGTTCTCCGGGCTCGGAGAGGCCAGAAGATGGTGGGACGCGATCCAGCACTGGACATTGTACTTCAGCCAAGCCATGGCTGGGCCAACATACGCGGATGGAGACTTTCTGCCCGGGATCAAGACCATGCAATCACAGTGTCTTGGAATGTTAGAACGGTGGAATGACATGTTTTGGCCGCTTTACAATCCGGCAAGCTCTCCTCGAAAGGGGTCATCCTATCTTCAGGCGACGTCTCTGCTTCTCCAGTCTATCGTGCTTCACGCCTACATCAAAACTTGTGGCTTTCAAGACCACTACGGCACTGAACAGATCACATCGCAGTTCAAAGAAATGGTGCGCCTCTCTGGAGTCCTCTTGGCCAACCAACCCGTCTCCAAAGGATGTAGCGAAATATTCACCTTGGACAGCGGGCCGACTTGCGCTCTCTACATTGCGGCAACCAAATGCTTGGATCCCACCGTCCGAGCAGACGCCACCGCCTTGCTCACACAATACCCACGACGAGACGGCTTCTGGGACAGTCGAGCAGCTCTCGGGATCCTCGGCCAGGACCTTTCATCAAGCGGTGAATATGGCGGTACTATTGATCCAGCACTTCAGTACCTCGACCAATGAAGCGGTTTGCTTACCCAAGCAGCCGGAAGAAGATATTTTTGTGACGACGTTGGGGGAAGATTCTTACCGCCCTGCTCATGTCAGACGGGAGCCCTATGCTGCAGCCCTGTCAGCACTCAGGATAATTACCCTAGACGCAACGTGTCATGTGTGAGGGATTGCTTGTAGATACATTTTGATACCATAGATGTTTTTTGGACAGTTTTGTTTCGTAATCGACCTTGCATATTGCCATATTTTCGCGGCTGACCAAGCCAATATATTCGAAAGCTTGTTTTCCTACGGGTGACAAGGGGACAGATCTTTGTCCGAGGTGTGGGATCTTGTTGTATTGGCGGAAGTACAAGGTTCTTTGCGGCAGTATGCAAGTGTCATACCTCAGATAGATCATAGGGGTTGGATCAAGATCACAAGCAAGGAAACAACCTGATTCAGGGTTAGGGTACCCCCTATAAACCCCTTTTTCCTAGTGGCTTGGCGGTCCAGCCTTGTGGGCCCCAGGCGACGTCAGTGCCCCGCGTTTTCACTTTACGCGACACGCCGACTTTCGATAGCAGTTCAGTTAATTCCCAACCGCCAGAGCTCTCGAATTGCGACTAAAATCATATAACAAACCAAAATACGACATGAAGAGGTGACACTATATACCACAGTACTTTCCGAATCCCACGATACCCACCAGCAACTCCCGCCCCCCATCAACTATTCACAATGGCTCTCCCTCTACCATTAGGCCTTACCCATTCCGAGGTCGCCTTCGTCGCCGAAATGGAGCTCGTCACAGTGGTTCCTAGACAACGATTAGAAAGCATCGATCTGCTGTCGGTATGTTTCCCACCGCCACCACCTCTCCCTTTTCCCTGCCTGGTCTAACATCTCGTCCACCACAGGGCAAAACCCCCCCCCTCCGCCCACCCCACCGAGCCGACCTCCCCCTCTGGCTAGCCCTCCTCCTCAAAAAGCAGCGCCGCGCCAACATCGTCCCCCCACCATGGCTGCACCCCGCCTCCCTAGCCGACATTGTCCACCGCGAGACGAAAGTGCACCCTCACGCTTTCTCGGAGCCAATGCCTACCGCTTCACGAGCGAGACAGTCACAACCTGGTTATGCGGGGAGGATAGGTGGGGGTGACAGCAGCGAAGTAATATTGAGCCCGCCGTTTCGGAGTAATTGTACCAGCGCCGCGCCGGCGGGGTATTTGCCGTACCACTGGTTGGAGGTTGCCGAGGCGCTTATAACGCACGCGAGCGATGATTTGGGGGGGAATACCAGTGAGATTAGGGGGTTGTTACGGGATTTGGTGGAGGTCAGGGCGGCGAAGATGAGAGATTCGGCGGAGACGCTGGGGGCGGAAGGACAAGGGGGTGTGGTTAGTTTGCGTGGCGTGGGAGCGATGGAGTTGGCAGAGAATAGGGGGTTTGTCTTGGGGGTTGTGGATGGGGTGAGGAAGATTGGTGGTGCGGTCGAGACGGCGAGACGAGAAAAAGAGGAAGAGATGGATCTGGGTGGGGGAGATGGGGGCAGGGGTGGTTATGGTGGGGATGGGGATAGTGATGATGATATGGGGATCTAAATACCCGAATGGAAGGCATGAGTTGCGCGAGGGATGGTCTATTCCTGTCCATGTCTACGGTTTTAACACCCTATCGTGTCAAAAAGCCCAAGCATCCAGCCACCGACTCATCATCTCCCCGGTCACAGCCGCCATCTTCCCCATCGTCTGGCTTGTCTTTTTCGCCTTGTCTGTCTGAAAGATGACCGGACCCTGTCTCTCGTCTCTCCACCCCTCAAAGAACTCCTTCAGCTTCAAGGCCGGGTACCGTTCTGCGTCGTTCTTTTCCCCCAAAGCATCCAGCCACTCTGCTACCCCCACCACCTTTAGCTCCCCCCTCTCAGTCTTGCCTGCATACTCCTGCACGGCGCCAACCATCGTCCCCTCCCAATCAGCACAGGAGGGGTTGACAACATTGTAACACTCCCTCCCCTTCCCACTGCCCCCCAACCCCAGCTCCACAATCGCCTCAGCGGCAAGATCAACGGGTATCCAATCCACTGCTTTTTGGTTCCCCCCCAAGGTGGACGGGATCATCCCCATGTTGAGGGATGTCTGCACCAAGCTAGGAACCCACTCGTGTTTATTCCACTGTCTCCCTACACCATCTGCCCTCCCAGCAAGCTGCCCTACCCTCAGAATTGTGCTCGGGATGGGGGAGTTGGCCAGGACACAGGAGGCGAGGTGTTTGGACTCGGCGTACCCTGTTGACAAGGGGAGGTTGTGGTCTTGGGTGAAGTTTTCCGGGACAGGTGAGGTCCCCGCCATGGCGGTGGCGATGGAGGAGATGAAGACGAATTTTGCTGGGTTGAGGGCCATGAGATTGGCTGTGCCGGAGATGGAAGGGAGGAAGGAGTCGAAGGGGAGGTTGAAGTTAACGGGCCAGGCGGAGTGGATTAGCAGTTGGGGGTGTTTGAGGGTGTTGTAGGTTTCGGATGAGAGGCCGAGGGTAGGGTGGAGGAGGTCGGTTTGGAGATATGTAACTCGGGAGGTGTTGGGGGAGATGGGTTTGGAGCGGTTGAGGCAGTAGATGTGGGTTATGGTTGGGTTGGCCAGGAGGGAGGAGAGGAGGGAGGAGCCGAGGGTGCCGGTTGTGCCGGTGAGGATGACTTTGAAGCCTTTGGATTCGGTGTGGGAAGGACGGGGGAGGCGGAGGGAGGAGGTGTATTCTTTGATGAGCGCGTCGAATTTGTCTGCTCTTGACGTGTTGGTGGTGGCGGTGGCTGGGGCAGAGCAGAGAGCGCGGTGAAGTTGGCTGATGCTGGGGTTTTCGTAGACCAGACGGAGCGAGACTTTGCCTTGCAGGCTGGATTGGACGGTGCCTTTGAGGGTGAGGATGAGCTGAAGGACTTGAAGGGAGTCGAAGCCAAGGACGAACAGGTTAGTGTCGTCTGTAACGTCTCCGCGTCGCTTGATCACGCTGTTGACCGCATCCCGAATTTGAGCCAAGATCATGGTCTCGTCCAACACACCCTCAGCTGCAATCCCATTGATAACCATCGCACTGGCATACATCTCTTCAATCTCGGCCTGATAAGCCAAATACGTATTCCTCCTCATCACCGTCCCCTTCGGCGTCCTCTCAAACGGCTTGTCTTGTCGCGCGACCCTCACCATCGACTTCCACACCCTCGCATGAGCCGGGTACTGCTCATTCGCCTCCTCAACACTCTCCCAAATCCTCTCAACCACCTCCTCCACCCCCAAACTCGCATCATGCACCTCCACGATCAGTCCCGTCTGGAACCGCCCACTCCCCACCATCACCGCCCCTTTCACGATCGAATGCCCCTCCACCATTTTCTCAAACGTCACCGGATTCAGCTTCTCCCCATTACTCAGCACAATAACATCATCCACCCGTCCCACATACCTCCACAAATTTTCTTTCAGCGGATGGCGCTCAAACAAGTCCTTCGTCCGCCACTCTTCCGACTCGGGAAAGTTATAAAACACAAACTGGAACCTCCCCTCCTCTCCTCCCAACCGCTTAATCACCAACTCGGCAGTATTTTTGTCTTCACCAACCCCCTCCATGACAACCCCCGCGGCAGGATTCCACTCGAAATACTCCCAATCCCTCGGGTCCAGCGGTGCATACCCGGTCGCGTTCCAAATCTCGGTCGTGCCGATCCCGTTCACCAGCGTGATACGAGGGGAGAGTTCCTCCCCAATGACATCGCCGCATGACCTGGCTAGTGGTGCGCCGCCGGAGTAGATACACTCGATATCTGACGCCCTCAGGGTCTCAATCCCGTGAGGCAAACTGCAGATATCTTCCAGAATAGAAGGGGTGCAGACCATGCCTGTCGGGCGGGTGGTTTTCACTGCGTGGAGCATCAGCTCTGCTGTTGGGGGGGTGCTGGGTGGGAGGAGGACGAGAGGGCGGCGGTAGTGGAGGGATCGAACGAGGAGGTTTATGCCAAAGGCGTGGAAGAAGGGGGGCATGGAGAGGATGAGGGGGGTGGTGTAGAGCGGGTCGTGGGTGTTTAGACGGCCGGCGGGGGTGGGGAGGGTGGCGAGTAGTCTGCCGGCGGTGGTGAGGACGCCGGCTTTGAGGGGGATGGGCTTGGGGAGGCCGGTGGTGCCGCTTGAGTGGAGGATCATGACTGTCTCGTGGTCGGGGGTCGTATCATTGCATTTGCTCTGGTACGGGGTGGGGTTGGTGGTGGTCTCGAGAAGGTGTTCCAGGTCTGGGATGCGGAGGACGCTGAGATGGCCGAGCTTTTGACCGATTTCAGAAGCTTGGTCGGAGAGCTCTTGGCTGTGAAGAAGTTTGGTGCAGCGGGTGGGGGTTAAGAGAGCGCAGTGGCCCTCAACGGAGTTTCTGGGCGATAATAGAAGGCTCTGCTATTTGTTAGAGTTGGTCGCGGTAACCTCACATGGTGTTACCAACCTTGTGCCCGGTCTTCAACGCCGCCAGGATGACTATGGGGTATCGAATGTCGTTGATGCCAGTGTAGGCAAGGGACTCGTCCCGGCCCAAGTCAGCCGGGCCCAAGTGTTTGTCAATCCAGTGAGCTAGCCTGTCCACCGCTTGGCCGAGCTGCTGGAAAGTAAAGTTTTGCCATGTGATCTCTTCAATCTTGGTCGTTGATGATGGGATCTTGACCCAGGTATCGTGAGGGACCTCAGCGGCGAGCTCGTCGACAACATATGTGAGAGAGGACATTGCAAGGTAGATGGGGAGCTTGCAAACGAGACAAGATATGAAGTTGTGAAGTGATGTGATTTTTCGATGGATATAGCGATGAATTCTTGAAGCCGACAGGATCTACAATGTTTGTCTCGGTGTGAACAGTCCGGTAACCCAAGACATGATGGCATCCATCTCAGACAAACTCTGTGATATTTATCGGTTCCCATTCTCTCCCTATGTTTCATGTTTCACCGCCGGAGCTGTAGATGCTTGGCACGTAAAACTCCCCACTCGGTCAACGATGAGGTAGACTGGCTGAGCAAGCAAGGCTGTGCTCTGCCTTTCTTGTGCTTGAGGGTTGAGGTTACAGGAGTTGTTGGCCTTACTCACCCGACAGATTCAAATGCCGTCACCTCAGACGTGGCGTCGGCACCCCCGATGGTTTCCCGCGCTGCATCGGCATCTCCCGTAGTGGGTGCAGATTAACGGAGAATCAGCCCAATAGGGTTATCTCTCGGGACGAAAAGTATGATGTCGGGCCTTTTTATCAGCTATGGTGGGAGTGTAGATTTGGTGGTAGCAAAGGAACCGAACAGCAACATGGATTTGTTAAGAGGGGGCTGGCCGTTTGAATGTAGTATCCAAGGCCACGATGATCATCAGCGTTCCCTGTGGGACGGAGGCTTCCGGGGCATTGTGTTGTCGTTTTGTAGGCCGGTATTTCTATTCAACAATCTATAGTTGATTTGCAACTCTATTATCCAACATCGCCGAAGTTAGAACCAGACAGACCCCTTTCTTCAAACAACCGCCTACAACAAGACCCCCATTAGTCCCCTTATTACTTCCCCGTGAACCCCGACAGCATTCAAATAGCGGAGGCGAACTCCATTTTAAAAACAAACAGACCCCCTATTATTCTCAGAAATACCGACTGCATATTCAAACCTCATCGATAGAGTGATACTTGGACACCCACTGTTCAGACCGACCTTGCGGTATTCTCACAAAAGGGGAAAAACTGAGATCAGCAAAAATCATGATATATTTGTTTCTTAGAGAATCATATCGTCTCTATTATACCCGGTACGAAAATTCCCCAAACGCCAAAGCAATACCCCTGAAATGGTATTCGGGATGGCTGGACTTTCACTTGCCCACTGCCTGCCCCAGACACGAGTTCTCAGACGAGAACAAACAGACGTGGCAGTCCACCGCCCGGATCAAGAACGCAGCGCTCACACCTCACCTCTCGTCATTTTCATGTCGTTTACCAGTTTTTAAACTCCTACCAATGCATGATGAATTATCCGCCAACCCGCATATTTAGACGGGGGCGTGAGTGAAAAGATACGATACGGATTCGCCTACACAGGTCAGTACAGAGCACAGGGATCGGAGAGATATGGCAGTTACCATTGTGAGTACGACGGATGGCCTCGGCAACGGTCGGGCTGATGTCGATAACACGAAGCTTGGGGCACCTCTGCACCTTGTCGCCGAGTGGCACAGTGTTGGTGACCACCAGGGCGGTGAGGACGCTTCCGTTCAAGGTCTCAATGGCATTGCCAGACAGAATACCGTGGGTAACAAGGGCCAGCACCGACTTGGCGCCATTCTCCTTGAGCACCGCGGCAGCCTTGACCAGAGTGCCGCAGGTATCAGCCATGTCGTCAACGAGAATGGCAACCTTGTCCTCAACGTTGCCGACAAGGACCATGCGACCGACAACGTTTGGCCTGGGGCGCTCCTTGTGGATGAGAGCGAAAGCGGTGTTGAGGTGATCGGCAATCGAGGTAGCGCGCTTGGCACCGCCGGCATCGGGTGACACAATGACGCAGTCTTCTGGGTTGAAGTTTTCCCTGATGTAGCGGAGGAAAGAGGGCTCGGCGTAGAGGTTGTCGACTGGGACACTGAAGAAGCCCTGGATCTGAGAAGCGTGGAGGTCGACCGTCACGATGTCTGTGTCTGTCAGCATTGCGCCGCGAGATTGAGCGCGGCTCTCTTACGGTTCGCGCCAGCTGTCTGGAGCATGTTGGCGACCAATCTGGCGCTGATGGGGGCTCTGGACTTGTCCTTCTTGTCCTGACGAGCATAGGGAAAGTTGGGACTGCAATGGTCAGTCAGCGCCCGTATCCGTCATGGTGGGAATTGGCGCGATCGGTTTGAAAGCTCTTACATAACAGCTGTTATCCTCCTCGCACTGCGCGCAAAGCCTCAAGGTCAGCAAACGTGCAGTTCACTCGGTGATGGTCATGTCGTTGCCCACCTAGCAGTTCTGCAGGCCGAGATCATGATCAACAGCTCCATCAAGCCCTCGTTCACGTCGCCGGTAGCGGTGGACTGCACAATGAAGACATCCTCGTCGCGGACCGACTCGCCGACGGTGAAGGAGGTTTCCTGGTTTGAGTAGTTGAGGGAGATGGTCCTCGCCACCTCAATGCCGAGTCTGTGTAAGTGAATCAGCAAAAGCGCGCTCTACTATTCCGTCCGTGTTCTCGTTCTCGTTCTCTCTCTCGTCTGTCTGTCTCGCTGTCCGGGGGGGAGTTCGTACCGCTTCGCAATCTTGTCGCTCAGCTCGGGGTGGCTGCGGCCACTGATCAGCTTGATCTCGTTCGCCATTTCTGCCGACATGATGAAGAAGAAGAATCAAGAGGGGCCTGTCTGCGTCAGACAAGACCCGAACAAATCGTCGAGTTTTTTTTTTTTGGTCTGCAGGTTGCGCTGTTAGCGGGGAACATCGGTTGCGGGGCGAAGTGTGCTGCGAGGATGTACAGGTGCCAAGAGGGCAACGGTGACCGGGGTTGCTCTTACGTACCTGAACGACGGAGAGGTTGGTGGTGATGGGAAAAGGAAAAGCGAAAGTGTGTCGTCAGGAAGCCAGTGAATAGTCTATAAGCTCTGCTGCGGATGTCGGAATGGGTAAAGGGCCCATGGCGGACGAAAGAGAAAAAGTTGAAAGAAACAATGGATACAGTGGAGATGGGTCCAGCCCGAGCTTCCTCAGGTACCTTGCCATCCGTACTCCACTAAGCCGGGCATCCTGTCTTATCGATAGCCGGCTCCTTTGCCGCACGTGAACCCTACTGTTTTCATCAGCTGTTCTGTCATATCAAGCAAGTGAATCATCAAGCAAGTGAATCATCAAGCAAGTGAATCTCCAATGCCCCAGGGGGATACTATCGCATATAAACGGACACTTGATCTACGAAGCCCTCAACTCATCATCATGCAAATTCCCACCAAACACTGACTCTACGTTGATGAATCACCGGCCATCATGGTGCAAACTTTGTTCGACGGCTGGAAACCTTCTGTTACACGGCGTTCTGGGAGAACCCACGTGAACTTATACAGGGACTTGAACCACGAGCCAAAGCAAAGAGTACCAATTTCATTTTCCAACGGAACGTTCACCGGTTATCTGTCAAGGCCTCCAAGAGTTCTTTGACCATCTCAAGTTTCAACTCCCCTGTTGAGGGGCGGAAAGCAACCTTGGAATACCCCTGGCACCCTCGGCTGTGTTATCAAGGTGCCTACACAATCCAATGTTCTGTATTCCTTACCACTGTTTAACCATACCAAACGCCTTGCTTATATCGACATACGCAGCATAACCCGTAAACAAAGCTTACTCTCACTCAATAATGAACCCCCTCTTGGCCGTCTCATCAGCCTTCTCCTTCTTCGGTGGCTCACCATCTCCACCCGCAACCCCATCCAGCACCTCCTCCCCGGCGGGACCGCTAACCTTGACCCCCTTCAAGTCTTCATCCTCCTCTTCCACTTTAGCCATCTCACTACTGTCATTGGAAGGTGCAATCGCATACTCCTGGCTCTTGACACTGCTAGCCTTACTAACACTCGCACTCTCGGGATCCTCCACCCGCAACCCAAGTGTCTTTTGAGCAGTCGGGTTCTCCGTTCCGTCACCCTTCCAGTCCGCTGCCTTCATTTCCGGCACAGGGCTGCCCTCTCCAGGCTCATGAATAACTACTCCTGGCGCTTCACCACCCTCTCCAATATCGCTGACGGCCGCAGTCCTCCAGACAACAGAAATCTTGTCGCAAGCTCTTGTTCCGCGCTGACTTGAGCCCTTGATGCCGTCCATCTTGTCCCAGTCAATCGTGAAGACTCCGCTATCGTCCGGTTTACCGCCTTGCTCGGGACCGTTGCCCTCGAAGAATGTGTTGAACCAGACATGGGCGACAGCCGTGACCATGGTTAACCCAATGCTCCCCGGTGCCTTGTTTCTTCGCTCGACCGAGATGTTGACGTCGCTGTTTGGTATCCGGATCGGTTTTGCAGGCTTAAAGATGACTGCTTGCCCGCCCGGTTCTGACGGATCAGCAAACGAGAAGGTGCCTGCATTCTGTAGACTGGTTGTCGACTGTGACCGTGACTCTGTCTTGGCCGGAAGTGAGGTCTGGTCACCATCCGCCTTTGCAGCAGCCCCCTCAGGCTGGAGAGCAATCGTCTTGCTCTTCTGCTTCTGCGACGCGCCCGTCGCCAACTTGTCAAGACTGGTCGTCGAAGATGCCGCTGATGTGTCCTTTTTCCTGACAGATAACTTCTTCTTCAGCCCCTCCTTCAATTTCTTGGACGAACTCCTCGACAAACTCCTCCCATCACCATCCCCCACCACCCCCATCTTGACTCCCTCCTCCGCCCCCTCCTCCTGCTTCACCCCGCCATACATATCCCACATAAAATCCTTCAACCCCCCACCCCCCGGCGCACCCCCCTCAACCACCACCCTCTCCTCCTTCGTAAAAGTATGAAAACACCGAATCTTCTTCCCCTCCTCCACATACCCCTCCACCTCGACCTTGACCCCGTTCCTCAACCCCCAAACATGCACCTCCAGTATCTCCACCGGCCCATCCTTATACACCTTCCCCCCTCTATTCGCCCACCGATCCACATACCCAACCCACCTCAACTGGCTAGGAATACTCACCCCCTCCCCAAACCCAACCCTCATCCTCCGGTCCGTAAACCGTCTCAGCGCATCCTCCACCGTCCAACCCTCCTCCGCAATAAGATAACTACACGCCATCGTCCCTGACCTCCCCTTGCCAGCCTTGCAGTGCACAACCACCACCCTCTTCTTTATAACTTCCTCCAAATCCTCCCCTTCCGTAGCAGGATTCAACCAAATCCTCATCCCCCCTATCACCACAGGCACCACACAAAACGGCGGCGGGTGATGATCCGGCCAAGGGTAATGCTTCACCCGTCCGTAGACCGCCTCGTCTGGGTACCCAGTCCCCTCGGCCCGAAACTCCCAAATCATCCACTCCTTCCCGTGGCGGGCGTCAAGAAAGGAAACTAATCGGTCGAGGGGGTTGCGGTAGGCTAGCTGGGGGTACGTCTGACTCGGTCCTGATCTGATTTCGCACACATCCTACATTAGAACACGGTCAAAGGGTTGGCGTTGGGAGAGAAGGAGGAAGGCAAACAAACGTCGCGATTATCTTCTTGGTCACATAGCACAGGTCCAGCCCCGTGTCTTGGTGTTTGACGCGGGGCCCGGCGACGAGCTGCCGGAGGAGGGAGGTCATTGTCGTGGCGGGAGGTTGGTTGATTTCGGGCGGTGTTATAATGCCGGCATCAGGAGAAGTGCCAAAATGGTGGAAATATACAACGATGATAGAACAGAGAAAAGGGTCGCGAATACAAATCCAGCGTTGTCGCGTGATGTTACAGCTCAAGTCAATTGATTTGTCGGTGCTGCCTGCCAGCGCCCACCAGCGCGCAGCGACGTCATGGTTGGTGTACCAAGTGGGGTTCAAAGTTCAAAGGGACCGTGTCTTGGCATCAGCTCCCTCCACACCACTTCATATCAAAGCAATCACGCTCATCGATCATAGGATGCCATTCCCGCTATCACACTCTTGCCCCCTAAAGACAAAAACGAACTCGTGACACAAGAGGTGCAAGAAGAAATCAACACCTAAAACCTCATCCTGACCATCCTGTCTCATGCGTATTTCCCCCAGCCAAACTCCTCACCAGAAACAAAACCGCAATACCAAGAAGAAAGAAAGGGAGTCCTTAACCTATGAGACGTAAAAGCGTAAACACCACTACCCCTCCAAGCAATTATCAGCCTACAGCCACATATCCAGCTCTTCTTTGCTTCCTCTGTCCTACTCTCCCGCATCCTGGCAAATGCATATGCTTCACCGTGTTTCTCATCCTCCACTCTGTCCCCAGATCACGCTCCCTATTTCCCCTCTCGCAAGGAGTATGACTCGCCGCCGTAGTTGTTCCATTGTCATGTCGTGCGGCTTAGCTCTCTAGCTTAGTGTTGATCTATTCAAGATGACTTCTTAGGAGCAGCAGCGCCGTTGACATACTTGTTGACGTCAGTCGCGCCGTGAAACTGCCTCGCAACACCCTTGACAGTATCCCAAGCCTGGCGAGCCACAGGGGGAGTACCCTGAGCACCAATCAGGTTGTCAACGCGCGCCTCAAGCTGGGCAAACGAGTTCTTGACATGGCTGCTCTGAGCGTAGCGCGCGCGAAGGAAAGCGGTGTAGACAGCGATCAGGATCCACGAACGGCGCTGGAAAAAGAGGGCAGACAGGAGGATACGAGCCCAAAGAGCAATCTCGAGGCTGGCAACAACCGACATAGAGGAATCGTAGTACTTCTTGACGAAGCTGCCGATGGCATCAGCCATGGGGTGGGGCGCATACTGGGGCTTGCCGTTGGGGGAAGCGGCAGCACCTGGAACCAGCTTCTGGGGAGGAGCAATGGTTGGGATAACGTTGGCACGGGTGTATGTGGCGACGTGGAAGATCGAGTAGATGCCGTACGGGAGGAGCGCAAGAGGGTACTGGGGCATAAAGAGCCAGACGAGGGCCATCACTAGGACTTTTGTTAGCAAGCAGAACCTTGTCACCCTTCCGAAACCAGACATACAGAGGTATTGCACGTTCTCATCCGAGAGATAGCCCAAGGCACCGCCGGGCTGCTTGGCGCCCGTCTTTTGGCGAGCCCGCCATGTCTTGTACACCACGATGCCGTATGTGCTAGCCGCGGCAACGAAGGCAGACCGATAGCAGAACGAGGCCATACCACCGTAGTAGTTAAATCGTATCCATGAGAAGGCATATCTGGTGATGCAGAGGATAAGAACGGCGTGACTGTGGTCCAGGGTTAGCTTCATTTCTCACTCTGCGGTGTCCAGCTCCGAGCTCCATGTTTGGATTTCATAGCGTGGCAGCATCGGCATCGGTATCGGATAAAGGCAGCTCAACATACCCAGCGAACCAAGCAACTACGACACATTGACATGTTAGCAGAGAACTTGCAACGACGTGCAGCAGTCCGGCAGTAGTGGTGATACCGAAAAAGCGACAGCAACGGGAGGAAATGCACACGTACACTGCAAGGTCGAGGCCAGTTTTTGCAGCCTCTGGGGAAGAGGCATGTCGGCCGGCGGCGGGGGAGCCATCGTGACGGTCTAGGGATAAAGGTAAAGGATTTTTCGTCGGAGTGAGCTGGAAGGTTGCGCACTTGGTTGAAGCTGGCGGCGTTTGGTGTTGTCGAGCTGGGAGCTGGGAACTGGAAGCTGGAAGAGGTGGCTGGTGGAGTTGTTTCGTACGTCGTCGAAAAAAGGTGGTGCTTTCCGATGGATGCTTTGTGAGTGCTCGGCAGTTTCAGTGGGACGTGCGTCACTGACGTTCTTCGCTCAGCTGCAGGGGTCTGACGTTGCTTTGATGGGCCGCGGGAAACTGCGTTGGAAGCTCGAGGACCAGTTAGTTGCTACTGGGTTTGATAGTTGTGTGTTTGGATTCGGGTATCAATAATTTACAGAGACAATGAAGCAAAAAAAAAAAAAAAGGAAAAAAGAAAAAGAGCGCGCGTAGTTTCAGGCTGGGAGAGAAGGTTAAAAATGACTGCACACAGACTGTCACCAGATTGTCGTCATCACCGGAAGCTCCCAGCTGACTGGAAACTTGGCAACCTACGGATACCTAGCTTCACGTGGAGCTTGGATGTTTATCGAGAAGACGCTGGAACATGCAGGGACGCCTTGTTTTCTCTTTGACACTACGCTACCTTATCAATGGCCCAATCCATTGTTCCATGCTTTGGGAGTATTGCAGTCAGATATTCCTAGGCTCTGATATGTCAAATTTGCATCTTGTCTTTCAAGCCTTCCGTTTGACTCCGTTGGAAAACGGTAGTTGTTCGTTCTTACCCCACCAACCGATGGCCAATGAGAGCCCCTCAACACTCCACCCAGCGGACAGTTTATTCCGGAGATAAGCCTCAGCCAAAGCTAATATTCTGTGGTTTCTTCTCGGATAAAGGGGCACACGACACCACCATCACCACGAGGAGTAAGCTCTGTCCAACTGATCATAAACCATATCGCAATTCACTGGTCATATGCACAACAGCGACTGCATTACTGATGGGTGAGAAGAACTTCAGATATTGTGGTATATAGCGCTGCAAAATAATGTACATTGATGCTATCACGTTGCTTCGGAAGACAGGAAGACCACCCATTCTGCCCAGAACTCCCAAACTCCCAGGCCTGAACAAGCACATTTCCCCCCTTAAGATCATAACCATGCCTCCTTCGCCGGCAAAGGCCACCCTACATCTTCCCGTTTCATCTTTGACGAGGATTTGGGAAGTGTATTTACCGGCGGCTCAGGGGCCGGCTGATATGGCGCTTCCAGCGGATCCTTCTCCAACGGACTTGTGAGAATATCACCGTATATCTTCTCGGCGCTATCCATAAAGTGAGAAGACGCCGTCCGCCGGCTGAGCGCCCTGCTGATAGCAATCGACGAGGGCGTCATGCTGGGCTGATACCAGGCTGACCCACCAGATGCGTCGGAGGCGGATGGTTGATGACCAAAGTAACCCGACCTCACCCTCGGAGAAGGGGTCGTTTGAGAATGAGACCGCATGTGAGCTGGTGGTGGTTTCGCCATCCTTGGCGACCTGTGGGATCTAGACCGTGGCATGCCCCGAGGCACCCTGTCTAAAGATGACCGTGAGGATGGAGGCTGTGTCGATGGCTGGGGCGAGGGCATTTCTTGTATTGGTATCATGCCCGATTGAGGTGAGGGTGGTGTCGGTGGGAGCTCTTCCACATGGTGCAAGTCTGAGGGACCTGTTGGGGTCGGCTCAGTAGGTCCGGGTGGACTTGGCGCGAAAGAGTTTCCTGCATCGCCTTCCTCTTTGTCTTCAATCCAAAATTGTCCTTGCCCGGTTTGTTGACCTGTCGACCCCTGAGGGCTTGGTAGCTCCTTGACAATGTAGGAAACAATGGCTCGGTCGAGGGCAGCATTCATTTCATTTTCTTCCTCTTGCGCACGTTGCTTAGCTTTGCGACGTCGCGTGAAGAAAAAGAACACGAGCAGAGATATAAGTGACGAACCAACCACCGAGACCGCGACAGCAATGCCGACAATAGCTGGAGACACACTGGACTCATCTCCATTGTCTACTTGTGTCTGTCTCACTGTTAGCATTACTACAAGAACATCCAAGGGACTGCAAAGCCTTACCCGATAGGTATCATTGCTTGTCCTTGGGATTGTCGAGGTGGCCACTGCTAACACCTCGCTGATGCTACTAGCAGCTGATTCTTCCACGGCAGAGAGCGCCTTGGCAGCAGAAGCCTCAGCTGCCGCCAGCGCTTTCGAGGCTGATGCTTCCGCAACCAACAGCGCACTCGATGCCGATGCGGCAAGATACTGGGTTGAAGATTCCAGTTGGTTTATGGAACCCGCAAATTCTCGTGACAGAGACACTGCGCTGGCTGTTGCCGAAGCGAGTGCTTCTTGTAGCGAGTCTATTGACTCAAGAAGCTCACTGATGTCGACAAAGTTGCGCTTTCGGGGAGTCGGGCTCGCAGTGACGGTGACTGTATAGTAGGCTGTTGATGTGGTTGACACAATCCGCTGAGATGGTTTCGTTGGTGTCGGTGCTATTGCTGTTGATGTCCTCGACATGTGGTTGACCTGAGCGTGACCATCTTGACGTCTAGGGGTCAAGGTCTGTGGTCGAGGTTGTGGCAAGACATGTATTGCGTTCGAGTTCTGTTCGACGTCGTTCGAGGATGATGTTCGAGTGGCGGCGCCATCGCAGAGGAATGCTATTGAGCAGACGAACAACCCCAACAACATATCTGGCGGCCATCTTCTCTGGCGTGCCATGTTGAGACCCAGATGCTGAAGGACCGGGACGCCATTGATGGCATCTCATTCGCAGAACAACAGCACTTGGGCAGACTAGATCAAGACGAACACGAATGGATTACCCTACATTGAGCTAACGACGTCAAGTGTGCTGAACCATGCTGGATGGGAAAAAAATACCGGAGAACCGGGTCACTCGACACGGTCATCATACACCAAGACAAGCACTTGCTTGGATGTCTGGTCGACCGTAAAGGTCTGTCTGGCGTAGCACCAAGAAAGCGATAGGGGATCATTGGGCATTCCATGTTTACTTTTTGCCGCTGGCGGTGGACCGGAAACGGCTTGGAAACCTCGGAGGCGTTGAGGAAGTGGGCGGTGGTACGTCGTTCCCTGTCATGAACTTCGGACGACGGAGACAACACTCGGCCAACGGTGTACTCTTCCTGCACAACGCTCCTCCGGGATGATGGTCCGAAATGTCAAGCACGTTGACCACATGGAACTGGATATCGCAGAAGATCAGATAAAATATCTGTCAAGATGTCAGTAATCGTGTTTTGCACCCGTCATCACGTTGTATAATCTCACAAACAACACCCGAGTCAGTCCCTCCCCTCGCCGCCTCACTTTGAAACTCATCGTGTCAAGCCGCCTCCCCGGTCGAAACTCGGGATGATCACTGTCCGCCAAGAGAAGAAAACGTAAAGAAATCTCCAAAACCTGTCTTTCATATCCAGGATTCCATCACCCATCCAAAACAAAACAAAAAATGTCCCAAGTGAAAAAGCCGTTGAAGCTGCAAAAGAGCGATGGTGGTCGATGTTCAGCCTTATCAATCCCGCCAGCTGCCAAATAAGCCTGCCAAAACGCCCTAGCCAAACAAACCCCACCGGCACCGATCCCCACATTTCCCCTCCACGTTCCAGACCGCGCCCGCCCAGCGATTCCGCCATCAAGGTCCCCTCCATCCACAACCGTCTCCCCCCCAAAAAAGCGAAGCTATTCCCAACTTACAACACCCCCTTCCCCCCACAACACAACCCTTGCCCCAACCCCATCCCCAAAATGTCCTCCATATCCATCGCCTCCATCCCCCGCCTCCGCCCCTCAACCCTTTCCACCCTCCTCCTCGACTCCCCCTCCCCCACCTCCATAGCCATTATCGACGTCCGCGACGACGACTACATAGGAGGCCACATCCGTGGCGCCCTCAACTTTCCCTCCCAGACCCTCGACGCCACCCTCCCGACCCTCATCCGCAAGCTCCAAGACAAAGAAACCGTCATCTTCCACTGCGCGTTATCACAGCAGCGAGGTCCCGGTGCGGCGCTCAAGTACCTGAGGGAGAAGGAGAGGCTTGCCAAGCTGGAGGAGCAGCAAAAACAGAAGCCACAAGAAGAGGCGGAGGCTGAGGGAGAAGGGGAAAACAAGAAGCCGGCTGTGGAGCAGAGAGTATATGTTTTGGACAGGGGGTTTGTTGGGTGGCAGGAGGCCTATGGGGAGGATGAGAGGTTAACAGAGGGCTACAGAAAGGAGCTTTGGAAGGATGGGTATTGGATGTGATCACTACTATCATGTTACAATGCTCTTTTGGGGTCAAACTAAGCATTCGGCGTTGACGGGCAGGAAGTGCATCGGCGCACGGAAAGACCAGCATCATTGCTGTCTAAGGTATCTAGCACAAACTTTGTCACCAAAGCAATGCTTTCCACCCACCGTACATGCGTATCATTTCCCATCAAAATCACCTTCCATTGCTCAAATCAGCATGCACGCAAGGGTAATACACCATGCTATTTAGGAATTACTCAACATTCCTCATCGGCTAGCTATACACATTACCTTTAGGCGTACTCAGAACCAACGTCTCCCCAACCACCCAGCTTCAAAACCATCCGCAGGATCAAACGCCCTCTCGGTCCTCTCATACTCGAGCTCGCATCTACCATCAATAGGACGAACCACAAACACGCGTTCATCCTCATCAAAATACGTCCCCCCAGTCGTGGCCTGCTTACGAAACCCATCGCCCCTGCAAGCGAAAATTACAAAAAATGCTTTTTCAACTGTTTCAAAGCATCGCTTGGTACGAGTCTCCATCGAATCGTTGCACCAAAAGAAGCCAACAGTGTTACCATTGCATCCCACAGCCATGCACTTTTTGGGTCCCAGCGTACTCTTGCATGGCGTTGTTCCACACCCCCCTGGCATCTCCAAAGTCGGCTAGACGGCCGACAACAGAGGAGCATTCATACTCCGGGGATTGAGAGATCTAGTGAAGAGGTTAGTATCAATATCAAGTCACCGCCTCAAAGACACACCTCAGTCGGGGTACTGCTCATGAGGCCAGATGTCCCCGCTGGAGGATAAACAAGTGGCAAAAGCTGTCGTTTGGTGTGCTGAACCCGAGCGGCACGTCTGTAAGGGTCCTCTAGGTCTTCGGGCCAGATTCCCGTGTATTTGCCCCGCGTCTCCAGCGTCGTGTCGTAACTCAAATTGCACCCTTGCCCGCGTGGATCGGTGACGATGATGCGTGATTCGTCGTCAAACTGTGTCTGCCCGGAGGAACGTATGCCAATCATGCACTGGATAAACACCTGACCAGCGTATTCAGTCAGTTCTCTCCACAACGCTGTCTTGGTGTTGTCCGAGTCGTTGCACCAGTACGCGCCGCCCGTTGAGCGTTCGCACATGATGGGAACACATTGCTTCCGAGGTACAACGGACAGTGTTGTCATGATTGTCGAGTGATTGAAGCTCGGTGTCCAGGTAAGCCAAAGCCATGTTTGGTCAACGGGCTGGCCTCCAACCAGAACGCAGTCGGCTATCTGTGACCAAATATCAGTACGAAAGCCCAGTGACAACATGATGATATAGGGAGGAAACATGCAGGCTTTGTGACTCTGGTGAACGTAGTATGCGCTGTTGTGTTGGGGCTGGTTGGCTGATCGGAGTCATGTTTCTCGGTTGCTGCCTCCTAGGCAAGGTGGGGATGTAAAGTCTCGTCTTCGCTGGGGGCGCTGAGTGACTCTACAGATTCTTCCGGTATCGCCATGGGCTCTGGCACTAAAGGTAGAGGCTCTGGGGGTGGTGGTGGCAGGGCCTGGAAACCCCAGGTCAGTTGGAGGCAAGGTGAGGCAGAGGACCGGTGATACATACCGCCGCAAGTGCTCCCGTGCTAAATGCAAACGGAATGGCTGCAAGGCACGAGGATAGTTTCATGGTGGCTGTTGGTGTCTGGCTTCCGCCAAGAATATCGCGTTGCTCTGAAGAGATGCGGGTGATGATAACGATACTTGCGTGACAAACCGCCCAAGAAGGTGTCGGATCGGGTGAAGATTGAGCTGTCGTCGAGACAGATTGGAAAAAGACTGGAGAACCCCTCAGTTGTCTGGAACAGACCAAAAGAACGTCTGGATTAGCACCTGACACGCTGTAGTAGAGGAAGGAACATTCGTGTCACCTGGCTAATGACGGACGTGAGCAACTGGCATACATCTGGAAGGAAGTAATCTTCGACAGAAGCAAATGAAAGCCATCATTCAAACACATTGGAAGGAACAACAATACCTTCAAAAATCCAAAAAGAGACTGGACATACTAGGAATCAAACCTGGGACCTTCTCATGGAACATACTTGTATCGTTGGAACCCATATATCTGTTGGAGCATTTAACAGGAGCACAGCAACAACACATCTTGCAACTAAGACATCTTGACCACTAGACCATACGCCCTGGTATTTACTGTTACTATCATCACCAGTTCCGCATCTTATAACTTTGAAACTCAAGAAACCATTTCCCATCCCTCATCACCATAGCAACCTCCGGTCACACACCCAACACACCACCATCCCCGTCGCGCCTCTCCTGCCGTCGCACCTCTTCCCTGAACACATTCCTCCCTTGCTGCTGATTCTGACCCGCCATCATATTCATCGCATTCATCCTCAACCCTTGGATATCCGTCGTCACAACTTTGATGTCCTTCCCTCTCAACCCACCACCACCACCACCCATCCGCTGCCGCTGGCTCCGTCCCTGCCCGTAACCCGACGCGGCTCTCAAACCACCGAACCCTCCGCGACCGCTTCTGCCCATCCAGTTTGTTACCATCTCACCTACCTTGAACGATGGATGTCTTCGTTTGTAGACCATGCAGCACGCCAATGTGATAGCCGTCAAGAAACCAAACAAGATCGGGAGTGCGATGGTGATGGGGCTTGGACCTGTATTCTCACTCGCAGGAGAGGGCGGCACGTTGATCGTCCCTCCATTGACCGAGTTAGTACTCGTAGGTCGTGTGGGCCCTCGAACAAGAGTCACGGTTGGGCCAGGGAAGCGGTCGTTGCCTTGGAGGACTGTGCCATTCCCGTCTGAGTCGGTGAAAGGTTCTGCGATGGAGAGGACGGCGATCAAAGACGGGACATCGATGTCGTCAATATAAGAATCGAGGATTGACCAGTTGAAGGTGCCGAGGGCGGGGTTGAGGACGTTGGAGGTGAAGCCTTCTGTGCCGGTGCTCAGGGTCGAGTTTAGGCGTGACAGAGGGGTGTTGGAGGGGAAGAAGTCGGCTTGGATGCGGATTTGGCGGGGGCGTGAGGTGGGTGAGGTTGCGAAGAAGAGGGGGGACCAGATTACTTTGTGAGGTTAGCCACCGGTAAGGGAGGTGGTGAGGAAGGACTTACCTCCAACGATATTTCCTGTTTGGAGTTGCGCGCCGTTTTCGGGAGCGCAGAAAGGTGTGTCGCTGTCCGGTGGGTTGTCACACATGATTGCGGATGGGGCATATACAGCAGTCAGTAGAAAGAAGGCTTCCAGAGCCTATGATGCTTCAATGTTGAGTATGGTACAGCGGAGGAATGTCTGAGTAGGCACGACACGGAAAAGGGGCAAGTGGCCCACCTTTTGGGGGCAAGTTATGAGCGATCGATTTTTATTCATTCTTTCTGCGCGCCATGTCCTTCATCATCACAGCCAAAATGCAACCACACACCATCATAAGCTGTATCATATCTTATGCTGGTGTAAAGTGGGAGTGGTGTGCATCACGGACCCCCTTTTCATCCCACTGCAGGTGGATGTTGAAACACAACCGGGAGCCCCAAACCCCTGCATGGTCACCACCATCCACGACGGGACTTGAAAAGCAGCACACACACGGTTGTCCGGTTTGCTTGACGGCCCGAGAGGCACCCTAAAACGCATTTTGCCGGGCGGTCGATCGTGATTGATGTGCTGCTTGTTCTGGTGCGGCTGTTCCTGTTCGGATGGAATCCAATTGATGAATCGGATCGTTCATAATCAACTGGCTACCTACCTAGTACCCACGACTTGGACAAAATAACCGGCACGGCAAAGGTAAGGTACCTGGGTAAGTATTGCTAAGTCATGGCCATCTCCAGATCTTGCTCCAGCAAATTTAGTATTCCAACGAAGACATCTTTCTGTCCCTCATTGCCTCCCATCCCGCTGTCGTCAAAGACTTCGTACTTGATACACTTCCTGACCGCCTTGTAGTAGTTTGGTCCTCCCAATGTGTTGACGGTCGAGAGAATTTGCATTACAGCTTCATAGCTGGACAAGATGCTCTGAAGGTCTGCCTCTTTTGGCCTGACTTTCGATAATACTTGCCCAAAGATGACTTCAATAAGAAGTACTCCGAGAGGCAGTAAGGTTTGGTGGGTAGCGTTTGGCGGTGGCCGAAGAACCGGCTTTAGATTAGGGAAGGGTTTCACAACGAACACTTCTCTAAACTGTATCACCCCATTCTGACGTGCTAAATACAGTTCGTTATGCGTAGGTGGGCGAAAATGCCTTTATTCCAGTCTGTTATTAGTAACCATGATATGAACGCCGTGGGATCGTGAACTTGGCCTACCAATCTGTACCCCTGAGTTGGGCAACGCTCGAGGCGATGGTCCAGGCCAACCACAGCTTGTCTCCATAAAGAAAAGGGGAGACTGCTGGGACTTCACCTGACAAAACTGATCGTAAGGGAACTAGATTCCAGTCACCATCTTGGCTTGGGTTCCCAAGCGGATAGACTTGATAGGCCCTGGCAGTTGATAGTGCTGGGTCACGAATACACCCACAGCACTGACCAGCCGCCTGCTTGCCAGACTTCCGGATGCTCTGGCACAAGTTATCAATCCTCTCGAGAACAGCCGACTGGCGGGATTGGCTTTGACGGTTGTCTGCCGTTATCAACGATGAAAATCTGACACCGGTTGCCAATGTTGAAGTGGATGTTGGGGACTTTTAGATGCTGGCGACAACAATGATAGCGACAAGAGATTCCATATTTTGGCGCTGCCTCGGTGAATCCCCCCAGTATCAGATCCAGTTGATGTCGAGGAGACAGCAACAGAGAACTTTAATCTTCCCAGGACCTCTTCGTCTTCGTCGAATTGTGGGAGATGAGTGATGGGGCGGCTCATCAACTTCAACCCAAAATCGTGAAGCCCAGGGCATTTGCATGTGACTGATGATCGAATAGCTCCTTACATGCTCCCGGAGACATCGCGCAAAAGCTTGTATACCTTCCCTTGCGAACGACGTTGGCGAGTCGGCTCTAGTTCGACACTCATTTCCAGTAAGTCTTCAAGGCTTGAGATGCCGTTCTTCAGTCTGGACAACTCATGTTGGTATTCCGAACGTCGTAAAACAAACAGAGCCCGTCTATACTGTCTGTTTCGGTTGTCTGTGACCATTCAGAACCGGCTCCCCACGACAGATTCAGACAGAAGAACTGGGTGGACGCTGCATTTTTCGAAGAGCGCGATATTGCACATGTCCGCGATATGTTTCCGTTATCTAACACATCTGACAGAGACCGCTTGGGCAAGGCTATCTCTCGGTGGCGGCAGTACTTCAAGTACAGAGAACTTCATCACCACAAGCTGGCCTGTGGCCTTGAGGGGGGAAGCGAGGACGACGAAGCTGCACAAAGTACCGTCGCGTCATCAATCCCGCATCGTCTCAAACATCAGAACAAAATGAAGCCAAGATTGCAACGGGCAGTACTAGACGAAGATGATGCCGTCTCAGTACGGACAGATACAACATACAGTAGCTCGTTGTTTACGGGGGATAGGCCGAGAATTCCCCCCATTCCTAAAGCTGCCGCTGATGGGCCGTTTGAATGCCCATTGTGCTACATGATGAATACGGCCACAACCACCCGAACATGCACTAAGCATGTGCTGGCCCATCGCAGACCATACATATGCTTGTCTCCTGATTGCACAATGTCCACAATCGATTTCAGACACGCAACAAATGGATGCGGGAAGCCCAAAGCTCTCGGGGTAAGGTGCATATGCCAGCTTTGCCAGGAGAAGCTCAGCTCAGCTAAGGACTACTTCCGACATCTAGCACGTCATCAGCCTGATTTGGCGCTTTTTGCACTGCCTAAATTTGGCGAAGATGATGAGGTTGGCGGTGGGGGCGATGGGGATTCGCCAGATGATGGGTCGACTCCTTCAGAAGATAGCGAAGATGGCATAAACCTTCAAAGACCGCAAAAGAAGAGTGATGATCGGAACGAGGGAAACTCCGATCCATCGAATCATGATGAAGCGTCACCAATACAAAGACGACAAGAAAAGAATCAGGGCCAAGGAGAGGCTAGGGGTCGACTAGGAGAGAAGCTCACACCAAAATTCAACGAGCCCACCACAACGATTAGCCAGAATGAGGCCAAGAAGACACTGCCACTGAAAGGAGCACAATTCCCTGAACTGTTTCCTGAGTGGGATGACGAGGAGATTAATGATCCTCGCCAAAACAAATGGACGAAAATCAGTCGCTCACTAGTTGATCCTGAAGCACTCGATCTAGGCCTGGAGGAGTTTCATACGATAGAAAGCTTCGTCGTCGTGCACAGATTTCTCTCACAGGAGGATATTAAGTCCTATGTGGATCTCACCAAAGCTGTCAGGGGTAATCTCGAGCCACCCACCCAAAATGAGCAGGCATCACTTTACTAACCCTCACACTTTGCAGAGCGAAATCGTCCCGCCCAACACCGGTCCAATGCTCAAAGTTCACCTGTGGATGCACAACCGAGACTTGAAAATGAAGAGTTACGGACTCAAGATATGGTTATACAAGACGGTTTCATGCCCGTCAGCCATCACAAAGCCAAAACCGAGCCTATCACGAGGCGCAACAAGAAGTCGCATCGACAGTGAGGTGGAGTCTACACGTCCAGAACTTCAGCCTAAGCTGCCACGTGAACGCCGTGGGTCAAGAAAGGACAGTCAGAGTTGCAGGGCCAACGTCGATGATGAGAGTGGATATGAACCAGGTTAGGTGCGTGCAACAAGGCAGCAAAGATACCGGCTTTATTCTTGAGATGCTCTTGCAGGCCTTGAGACCAGTAGCCTCCCTCGCACATGAGAAAACGTCCTTCCTTCCCACGGGGACATCAGTTTGGAAAACTGGGAGATGGGCTTCGTGTCATGGTTATCGAAATGAGGATGAAGAGTGAAAGGGATAGCCACCCTTGAGCACCTGGAATAACATACAACTATTGACGTTCAACCTCAGAGAATACACATATGGTCAAGTAAAATAAATATGCGGCGTCCACAACACAATCCCCTTCTTCAAAAAGTCCTCATCAGCTCTCATATCCTCCGGCCCAGTGAGCACTTCTCCATCATGCGTGGGAACAACCAACACCTCGGGCAACGCCGGGACATTCTCAGCCCACTCTGGCACACTCTCCCAACTTCTCTCTTCCATTGGCACGCTTCGAGCTGCTTCCGCCTCGTCAGGGGTCATGAGTGACCTCATCTGCCGGCTAAGCCCCAACTTGACACGCGCGTTAAACGACTTGACCAGCATGTAGGTACACCCTGCCAAAAAGGCGTAATGTTCGTGGCGTTCAAGATCTGTTAAAACCGGTAAGTCAAATCCTGGATCGGCGACTTTGGGGTCTGGGATCTTGGAGACAGTCCAGGAAGGGTCCGACTTTCGCCAAAATGCTTCGAGCTCATTGCGGTAGGCTATTTGGTCGTCTAAGAGGAAGAATTCATAGAGTCGGTATAGCGTGTAGAGGGGCGAGTCCTCAAAGACACCGCGGGGGCAGGCAAACTTGCGCTGGCGGATCTGGTCGCGGTAGGTGGAAGGAGATTGCAGGATCTGTCGGGGAGGCGGAGGTGGAAAGGTTGGAAAGTCGGAGTCTTGAGCAACATATTCCTCCTCTTCAAAGCGGTCGGCGGCTAACGACAGAAGATATGCCCCGAATCAGACCCATTCTGAACCACTTGAATAACACGCATGAACCAACCGATATGTTCTCAAACAAGCTGTCACCAACAGTATCAATGTCATGGGTCGTGCTTGACAACGCGCGCTTAGAACGTTGAGCTGAGTGCTTCCTGGATGATCAGACACTGTATGGGCTGCCCATTACCACCTTCACCAGAACATCAGGCAAGTAACTGAATACCCATACCAACAGTATTCAAAAACATAGGCCACTACTTATTTTGGAAGTGTCCTACTTTAGATTTATCACAATTAGGCTCAGTTATCGACACCATCCCGCCACATTTGCAATGAAGGTCGGTCAAGATGCCGCACTGTGCTGAATGCCCGAACAGAGAAACGCTGCGCTGATTGGTCAGCCAACAATCGAATGGTATGAGGTGAACAGTTGAGCCAACAAACCTTAAACAACTCAATCACGCAAATTTCGCATCAACTTTCAAATTCGAGTTGCTTGGATATAGACCCAAGCACACAACCTTGGTCAACCACCTATTTTGCCAGAACCGCTCAAGCGGATTTTGCCTCGATGCAGCAGCCAGCCATGAACATCAAGACACGCTGTCGGCCGAAGCTGGACCTGACGACGAAGCTCTTGAACCTCCATATCTCGAATTTGCCAGCTTTATCCACCTCCAATGAGCAACCGAATGAAAGCCCTATACGGATAGTCTGTGTGTCTGATACGCACAACCACCAACCTGTCCTCCCACCTGGAGATATCCTCATCCATGCAGGCGACCTGACTGAGAGTGGCTCCTTTGACGAGGTCCAGGCAGGTCTTGACTGGCTTTCATCCCAGTCTCATCCCCACAAGATACTGATCGCAGGAACCACGATGTTTTGCTTGATGAAATATTTCTTGAGCGATATCCAGACCGCCGCTATGGGGAGACGACGAGAACAAAGGCCGACTTGAATTGGGGAAGTGTGACATACCTTGAAGACTCGACGATGACAATCACTCTACCCACCAGGGCCGGACCACACGAACCCGAAGGTGTAACAAAGGGGATCGAAAGAAGAGTCACGGTATACGGGAGCCCTTACACACCAGTCTACACCCCGTCAGCGTTTCAATATCACCCCTCGCCTGAGTTCTGGGAAAACTCCAAGCTTGCAACCTTGCCACCGCAATACAACCTGATCGTAGTCACCCATGGGCCCCCAAAATTCTACCTCGACCGCAGGGACTTTTACCGAGCCGGCTGTCCTTATTTGCTGCAAGAAATCACCCGACTCCGACCTCGGCTTCACGTATTCGGGCACATCCACGCCGCGCACGGGAGGGTAGATGTCGTCCTCGACAGGGTGCGAGAGGCATATGACGATATCAGGATCGGTTGGGGCGGATGGGGAACACTGGCCTGGATGGCGGTATTGGTGGGCTGGAACAAGGCCAAGAGGGTGATTGGGTTTGGGAAGAGCGACGCGAGCAAGGCGACAACGTTTGTCAATGCGTCAGTGGTCGGGGGGAGACAAAATAAGTTGACGAATGATGTCGTCGTAATTGAGTTGTGATCCTGAGCGCCACCCTCGTTGCAGACGCCGTACGTCAGGATTCCGCGCCGTGCCGAGAGGTGGAGTAGGGCTCGGAGCCGAAGTTGTGGATGGGGTTGATTCCAGCTTCCAATTTTCACTTGACAGTACCCATGGGCAAATATTTCCGTTGATGGTATCTCGGGTAGCTGGGAAGGAGTCTCATCATTACTGAGACCGACGTTCCGCATTTGGCAGTCGGCGAAGAATGCAAACACCTCTCACCGAAACCCCCTTAAAACGAGATGGCCACGCCGGATCAAAGTTGACTGGCTTATGCCTTTCCGCACCGAGCCTCCAATAGTTTACTGATATGTACTGGCATGGTCGGTGTACATTCCTGCGACATCCTTCGCCCAGCATTCCGGATCGCCGAGGGAGAAAGGGCGCGGGATGGTGACACAGTCTTCACTTCTTGCATCAAATCGGCCTGGAACCACAAGAAGGAGCAAGGCATATTATGGTTTATTATGGTCTGGACCTGGTGGTTGGGCTCGAGTCAAGTTGTCGGCTGCTCAAGGATATCTCGGGTTCTGATGCCCCATGCCACGGTCATCAAGGATAGTGGAGTCTACTGAATGCTGCGAGTCCTACTTTGTTCAGTAGTCGGACTCTTCGGGTTTACCCTACCGAACAATTCGAGGTTTGCCCAGACACGCGCTATCCCTGAAGTCGCTGCGGCCTTTAGGCATCACCAAAAGACGACTCACTAGGTGGCATCCAGAGCGAGTTAGAAGGCCAGAAGGAAGGAGCTAGCTTTGTGGGAGAAGTACAACCTGGAAGGAATATTGCAACCTGACTCATCTATGTGGCTGGTGGCCGGCATCTGTGGCCGTCACTATCTTCTTCACCACCAAAAACAGGGGATACGAAAGATCAAGATTGTTCCATTGCAACATACCGAACCTGATCGAATTATCACCTGGTGCTTGGCCATAGCATTTCCTGGGTGACAAGGTGGCGCCGCGGGATGAGCCCAGCTGCGGCCCGTCGAGAGGTCAGTATGTAGGACCTCTCCCGCGTGGTGGAGAACACCTGAATCATATTTTCCTAACCATCCTGTACAGACCCTACACGCCGCATGCGACATGTATGACAGCTTGCCTAGCTAGAAGGTCAGTCTTCCTGAGCATCAGGTCGGTGAAGTGCCGGTGCCCCATTGCCCAAACAATTGCGAGGGAACTATTTTTGAGAAGCGTATGTCTCGTAGGTGCCCATGAAACAAAATACAGTTGCAAGCCACACAGGATGGAAGGCAGCCAGATGCCGTATCGACCAGGACAGTGGAGAGAAAGGCAGGCGGTGCCATCTGATAGTGGATTGGCTTATGACCACCAGCCCTAGAGCTCTATGACTACCTACCCAGTGATTTGGAATACGCCTTACACGCGAGCCACATTCAATGATGGCCAAGAAGATTTGGGGTGTGGTTGATCAATGGGTGATCTGGCTCGGTACTGCTCCCCGGCGCCGCGTGGCGTGTGGAGAGTCGGAGGATGGGCTCGCCTGGCGGGGTTAGCGGCAAGGAACCAACAACATTTTTTTTGACAATAGACGCCGGCAAGGCTTCGAACGACATGCGATATCACACCAAAAAAACAACAATTCGGATAATTTGTTCTTTCATCGCACAGGCGCGCACTGCCGTAAGGGTCTCTCTACTGCCAGCAGCACGACCAGCATTTGGGGGATGTGGGGGTATTTGGGACGGTTTCAGAGGGGCTGGGCGCAAGCAGCACCACTTGAGCCACTAGGCGGGCTATCTCCGTGCCTTCGACCATGGCTGCAAATAGCATAGCACAGCACGACGGTGTGCGGGCCACCTCGGACTTGTGCATACATTGCCCCCTTTTGACTTATACCGACAGAAGAAGAGCAAATGTTTGGAGAGCCTCAGGATTGGACACCTCGGACTCGAGTCCTTAGGCTCGAGATGGGTTAGGTAATCAAGGATACTCACCAATCGCGGAATGCCTGGACTCAAGTCTCGATTACCAAAGGAGAAAGGGTTTTTTTTCTTTCAGAGTCACCTGGAAAAAGTCAACTGTGAATCAACTTTTCGAATCAATCTAGGATTAGGCACCTGTATTCAACATCGCCTCTGCGTGGTCTTCTCACAGACCAAGTTCGATATAAAGCCATGGACCCTCCACCGTCATCTCAACAGCTAACATCATCAACAGCAAGCACCAGCGATCACAAGAACATCAACAAGCTCTCTCACCTCAAGCCAACGCCCGCCTTCACTCAGCTTACTAGTCATCGACTACACACCTCGCCAACCTCGCCTCTTCCCAGTCAAAACATCTTTCAACTCAGCAAAATGTCTGGATCCGACAGCTCAAGCACCAAGTGGGATGACATCCTCAAGCACGGATCGGCCCTCAGCATCGTCAGGCCTGATGTCGTCTTCACCCCATATGGAGGCGGTTCCAGCTCTGGCAGTTCGTCAGGGGGGTCTTCTTCAAACTCTTCCGGTGGTTCATCGTCTGGCGGGGTGAGTACTGCTATGGCAACATTTGCCAGTCGGGTTTTTGCTAACATCATGCTAGAAATAAACGTATTATCCGGGTTATTCAACACTGAGGAGGTCAACTCCCATACACACTCGTTTCAAACCATTTCATTTACAGCATCAGCATAGCGACTTGCATGACACATTAGATCATAGACGGGCGGTTCTCGAGCAGTCGGGGAGAGACATTGGCATCTACTAGATACGCCCGGTTGGCTGGATTCAATCGGGCAGCCCCCAAGGGCATTTGCATGGAGAACAGTTAGGAGGATCTGCTGGGTACGACGGGAGGATGGGTGCACGACGGGGGATTTTCCTATACCTACTTTTACAGCTTCGCTTCTTTTTACACCACTTTTGCCAATTGAATCGCGCGATTTCAACTTCAGTTACTGGGTATTGCTGGGCAACGTCTGTGATGTGATCTAGATGCCGGGCTCGGTTCCTGTAGGGTGATAAATCCCATGTAAATCCTTCCAGTGCCAAGGTGGTATTGTAGGATGGGGTGGTTTACAGCTAAAATCCTACTGCCGCGTCACTGTGGAATATGGCAGACTTTGACGACAAAATCCTGCCATGACACCGTTGTAGAGAGGATTAAACAATATGTCAACTGATTGGGTTATGAGACCCGTTAGTTTGAGATCAGCTACCTTACTGTTGCTTAAGCTCGACCTTGACGTCGAGGTTTAGCTCCTCCCTTCCCACCACAAACCCCCCACTTCGAGCTGAGACCCGAGACAGCGGCACCACTGACAATGCCGCGGGTGCCTACTCGGCAGTCGGGACAACCCTTTCTCAGTTCAAAAAGGGAAACATTTTGCAAGCCATGCCGTGTGGCTTCTCTAGTTTTCCAACCATGTAGGGCGTATATGTTGTTTCACGCCAAGCCACCAGTTGCCCCCCCACCTCAACCCACTCCGCTGAAAGGGTTAAGGTTTCCCTGTGCCGCAGCCTGGCCGTGCCTGGCCACCAACAGATCCAACGGTCATGGGGGAGGTGATTGGGTGGAAAATAACCGGAATGGGGGGAATTTGGGAGCAGAAGGATTGTTGTATACAGAGCCAAGAAGCGTGACTCTAGCGGAAATCTGCCTTACTGCGCGCGCTAGTGAAGGGGGGGAAGTTCTATGGGGAACTGGAGGTTGCGGTAGGAGTTGCAAGGACTGCTTGGAATGGTAGTTACCTAGGTGAAGGGTTACGAATAGAAGGGTTGGATTGGTTGGGGTAAGCGCGCTAATCGCTGTTGTCCGAACGTCGTGGGTATGTAGTGACGAGGAAGGAATACTTTTGCTGGTGAGGACGGAGACGGGAATTATTGGTCCACGTTGCACGACATGATCTGATAACCTCCCACAGCTGCGTGTAACGACATGCAGGTAGGTTATTCCTTATTTCTGTAATCTTTACCACGCTTACCAAAGCTTTCCCTTGTGAGTTCTAGAACAAAATGAACATGTTGACGATGACAGTGTGTTGGGGGCTGATCAGCCCTACGGGTGGGGCCCCGTGTGCCGGCGGATTGTTTCGCAACCGACAAGGCACAAACCGAAACCTAAAGGCTAAAAAAAAACCACGTGCAGGCAGAGCAGAGCAGGCCTTCTTCCAAAGGACGCGGACTGGGCCTAACGGATCAGGACCAACCGGACGGGCCGGTTCAGGCTCCCAGATTGTTGGTTTGTTTCCATCACCGGTGCGGGGTCGTTCGGGAGCAGAACGATGGTGAACACGGCCCCGCAGCCGCCAGCGACATGTCCCGAACGGGCCGCAGTTGACATACCAAGTGAGGGTTACACTGACGATGCTTGCACCGCCTGACCTCGTTGGATGACTGCGGGGGGCCTACAGTTTGCTGTGAGCCATGTGAAGTGCCTTGTGTGTTGTCGCCCGGATATTCAGTCCATGCTATTGCCGAGGGCGGTAGAAAAAGTAGGGCAGCCAATTGCATCGGCATCATCGACCGAAGACAGTGGTCAAAATCATTCCAATGGAAGCAAACGTGCAGCTTGTATACCCCCATATACACCCAATCAAAATTACAGTTGAGATAACAGAGACTGTACTTTGCAGTTGAGGCAATTGCTTGGTGCAAGTAAAACTGTGTTTTGGAGCTGGACTGGTGAGGGGTTGAAGCTGGCTTTAAATCCGCCATCTGCTCAACTGTTGTGCTCTGCTTCTTTCTTTTCCATCCATCAAACCCTGTACATTCAATTCTCTGTGAAGGCCAGTGATGGCCTTGGGCAGCAGTACCATTTCAAGTTTCATGTTGTGTCTGTCTTCATTGACGGACACACATGAGTGCTGTGGGCCCACCATCACTGGCCTGGGGGATTCAGCGCGGGCCACTCTCTTCTTCACTTCTTCCAGTTTTTGCCTTCCCTCTGCATCGACCGTCGAACGGTGAGTGAATGCCGAATGCTGAAGCTGCAGTACTTACTAACTTTCTGGCAGCCTTTGTCTTGATCACCAGGCAGTATCCTTCCGCCAGAACATCGCACTCCCGATTGCGTTCTCGCATCCCCACCTCAGCAACCAAGCTCATCGGAAATACTTGGAGGCTGTTCGTCAAGGTACTCGGTATCCTTTGACAAGCAACCAGAAGCCTTGTTATCTCCAGGCGGCACGTTGTATGCTGAGGTGGGGATCCAAGAGCCGACATGGTCTGCGAGGAGGTTCTGGAGCTACTGTATTCTTCTTTCTCGACAGGGCCAGAGGGAAGACGGTGTTGGATGATACACTGTTCTCCTTCACAATGCAGGTACGTGCTCGGCTCCTTTGGACTTTGACGATATCAGGGACTGATGTTGTGGGAAGAGTCGAAGAAATTCAACCGCCTCTGATTTTCTTCCACCCTGCATTGCGATGTCCCAGATTGTACGGACCTGGAGCAAGTCGCTAAAAGGTACCGGTCGCAATCCGCAAACTTCGGAACGCGAAAACAAACGAATACAACTCTTTAAAAGAAAGCTTTAACCGCATATACCAAGTCACAACCACCGGCCTTCTGGCCTGCAAGGGCAGATCGTGCTGTACATGCCCACCCTTGGTCCAATATCAATATGGAGACCCTACACGACAATACAGACCCCCTACCATGGCTTTGGGAAGATCCATATCTTGTTCCCCTGGACTTTCCTACTTTTGGTGCATCCCTCGACACTGGCGTCCCCTTGCTGCCACAGTCAGAAGGAGCCATTCACCAACAACCCGAACAAAGCAACCAGTGGGATGGCGGCGACCCTCCTCTTATCGATTTCAATTTTTTGTCGCCTAATCTGGGTTCTTTCCCAGATTTCGACTTCAGCATGTGTCTGGCGCAGATCGGCATGGAAAGTCCACATTCCGTATGGACGGCTTCTGCCTACACAGACTCGATCGCCTGTCCGTCCATTACATCAGATGTCTCGTCTTTGTCACCGAGCCAGATGTCGATGACCATGTCAACGCCGCCGTCCTTCTTGCCATTTACTCCGAGACCCTTGGCTCCGCTACAGCACTGTGAGCCCTTTGAGTTAGCAAATGGTCAAGGAGACCGCACAGTTCAAGTTGCAGAAAATCCAATGGTGAATCCCACCACGGCGTTCCCTAGCCCCCCACAAACGTCTACTAGGCCTCGCAACTCCCGTCGACGACGTGACCCTTCCTTCATCCCGGCGTGAGCAGAAATTCCCCTTTAATGATCTTCTTGAACCGTGCAAAGACTAACTAGATTGTAACAGGCGCCAGATCCGACAGCTCGAGAAGCCTGAAAAGTGTCCAATTTGCCAAAAGGGCCATCAATACCGATCAGATGTAAAAAGGCACATTGCGTCCCGCCACAAAGACAGAGCTCACGAGTTTGGGGTCTCAATCGCTCTATTCCTTTGCCCAGTATCAGGGTGCTTTCAAACATTTCCTGTCTCGAGGCTAGATCATGCTTTGCGCCATATCCGAAGAAAGCACAAGGACCATGATGGAAACACCAAAGCAATTCGCGGGGGGAAGAAGTAGCCGCCAACATTCCCAGTTTTCGTTGACACGTACACGACTGTCTCCTTTGATATTTTTTTGTTTCGGTTCTATTTTCGCAGAAGATGTTTGACAAGAAGGGACAAGGAGAGAACTGCAGTTTTCTGGGACTATTTCGAGGCTTTGAAGGGAGCATCGTGAGTCTCGAACAGGCTGCACCCTCATCGAGGCGGAGGGCGCAGTTTGTTCTCCAGACACGATGTTCATTGCTGTACGGCACCTTCGCCTTGGAGGCTGGGGAGAAAAAAGGAAATTTTGAGACGCTATATTTTCTACCTATGTGCTACGTTGATGTAGTGTAATGAATAACGACCTATTGTTACCGAATTGTCTGACTCTGTGAGAATCTACTAACCTGGAATAAATCTCAGTCCGAGCATGAGATGGCTAAGTCAATATTCCGCTCTTTTTCCCCGTCGGTCTTCACACAACAGGAGATTCCAGTCCCTTCGATGCGATACTTTGGACAACAACACCAGGCGGCGTTGACATAGCACCGTTGCGAGCAGCTCTAGATAGATGGTCCGACCAAGGCATACTGGGTTGCTGCTCCTGGTAATTGATGTGCAAAGATCCCGCCTGATGTCGCATTGTTGCTGACATACCTCGACATCGAGCGGCATGCACCCCTTCATCGCAAACATACTTACCAGCCACCTCGAACTACTCGGACTGTTCACAAAAAAATGGCATGACTGAGCCACCACCGATCTCTCGCAATTGCTGTAACAAACAACCAAAGCTGGGCACGAGGACCGAACTACCTGACTCATCACGTCCAGAGCGAACCTCTCCCGAGGTCGAGGCTTCCCAACCCCAACCCGAAGGACTCCCTCGTTGGGATGAAAAAGCTCCAATCTCCTGCACGTAAGAAGCCGTGTGCAACGCTGCGGGCGTAAATCTGCTCCGATACCCAATGGCAGGCATTCCCGCGCAGCATCGACCCGCCCGAGCTGACCATTGGACCTGCATCGTGGCTCAGCACAGCAAGTGCTCTTCCCGCTCTGGTGTAGGTGTGTAACCCATCAATCTTTGTCCCTTGTCACCCCCTCGATGCACAGCAACACCAACGAAACCCCGGGTCGGAATATGCCCGTAAACTCCGCCAACGATGGAGTGGAGTTGCTGTGCAGATGTCGGAATAATTTGGCGGGGAAGGGAGCAATCCCCGATTGTTCACGCACACCTGGAAGTGAAAAAAATCGAATGACGAGATATTGCGGCCGTAGAGACGAGCAATGAGCGCTCCTGGCTTTTTCATGTCGAGTCTGCTGATGACTTCATGGAGGACGGCTCACAAGGGATGTAATGGTTATATCAGGGCGAGTTCCTCCCGTTTCACTTCAAATCTACTCCTCGCTATCCTTCTCCTCGCTGGTGGGATATTAGCGAACGTCAGCACAATCGAGCCAGGTCTTGACGAGCCTCCTCTTGTAGAGCAACGTCCTTTCGAGATGGTCAACCACCAACTTTACACCACGACTGCGTTGTCGTTACTCACCCCACTCGCTCCCGGGCATAATTGGAACGGCACCGGGCATAGTCTTAATGGCACCAGCAACTGCAAGTTAATCCCTGGTGATAGCACATGGCCAGGAGACGGTGACTGGTCAGCGCTGAACGAGACGCTTGGTGGCCGCTTGATTGCCTCGGTTCCCTTGGCTGCTGTGTGCCACAACGGGCCTTTCAACATCTACAATGAGACGAGATGCGGCGAGGCGAGGGAAGGCTGGGATAGGCCCGAGACTCAGTAAGCTGACCCCCCTATTTGTGTTGGGTTAGCCACTAAACACAACACACAGCTTCGTCGAACCAGTCGAGTTCAACGCGCCCATCTTCCAAAACGCCACTTGTGACCCTTTCACCTCCGTAGATCAAGAGTGTGAGCTCGGCAACTACGTCAGCTACGCTGTCAACCTCACCACCGACACCGCTGCCGACGACGTCAAGGCCGGCCTCGCCTTTGCAACCCAGCACAACCTCCGCGTCGTGATCAAGAACACAGGCCACGATTACCTCGGCAAGTCCACCGGCAAGGGTGCCCTCTCCTTTTGGACCCACAACCTCAAGAACATCTCTATTATCGAGGACTACAGCAGTGATGACTACAACGGCCCCGCCGTCAAGATCGGGGCTGGCGTGCAAGGCTTTGATGTTTTGGATTCCCTCAAGGAATCCGGCTACCTCACGCTCTCTGGCTCGTGCCCCACCGTTGGTTTGGCCGGAGGGTATACCCAGGGAGGAGGGCACTCTATTCTCACAAGCAAGTATGGCCTTTCGGCTGACAACGTCCTCGAGTGGGAGGTTGTGACAGCAAATGGCACCCTTGTCACCGCCACTCCGAAGAAAAACCAAGACCTGTATTTTGCTCTTTCTGGTGGCGGTGGCGGGACGTTCGGTGTTGTCGTCAGCATGACCACCCGCCTATTCAAGGACAGAAAAGTCGGCGGTGCGAACAACTTTACCTTTGCCGCCGCGTCAGACAAGAAAGAAGATGTCAACGCCTTTTGGGATGCTGTCGGCTCACTGCAGAACTTGACCATTCCGTTTGTTGACGCGGGGAACAGTCTGGTCTATCTGATTTACGCCTGGCCTGACAGGAAGGTCCCCGCGTTGACGACGTATAGCGTTACTGTTCCTGACTGTGACACGACGGAGTGTGTGGACACGGCGATGAAGCCTTTTACGGATGACTTGACGGCGAGGGGGGTGAAGTACGAGTATTCGGCCAAGGTTTCGGAGACGTTTTTGGAGCATTACAATGCTTCGTTTGGGCCGATTCCGTATGGCTGGTATCCGGTCTCGCAGGTGACGGGGGGGAGGTTGTTGCCCAGGGCGGTGGTGTCGGATGAGGAGATGGGGAAGAATCTGACTGCGACGATGAGGATGGCTATCCAGGAGGAGGGGTTCACTTTTGGGTGTGTTGCGTCGAGTGCAAAGGTTGGGTTGAGGGAGGGGGTGGTTTCTTCGGTGAATCCTGCTTGGAGGAATGCGATGGCTTTCTGTCTTGTTGTGGGGAAGTGGGACTACTCGATTGACAGGGCGGAGATGATGAAGATGCAGAAGGCCTTGACCGAGGTGGTGCAGCCTGCTCTTGATGCCGCTACGCCGGGGGGTGGGTGTTATCTCAATGAGGCCAACTTTGAGCAGGAGGATTGGCAGGAGCAGTTTTATGGGTTGGAGAATTACAAGAAGTTGAGGAATGTGAAGGATACGTGGGATCCTACGGGGGTGTTTTACGCTTTGACTGCTGTGGGTAGTGAGGACTGGGAGCTTGATGGTGATGGGAGGGTCTGCCGGAAGCAGTGATTGGAGCTGAAGAAGGAAGTCTAACTAGATTGTCTTGTGTTAGCACCGGATGCTTCGGACATTTTGGTCCTGTTTTGAGACCAATACAACTGATGTTGCATTTCTTGGTTGTTGTTCTCGGTGAGAGCATGTTGCCCGCTGACAAAGTTGTATCATGAGACTTGACTATGGTTGCACCACCCAGAGACTATGAGACAGAATAGGGATAGCATGAGCGCTAATGCTAACTGCACAGGCATCTATAAGAGCGGAACCAGTCCTATTGGCGAGGAAGCAATATACGGTCGTCATCGTGAAGATAGATGTTTGGGTCCGAGATCCTATAGAGCCTCAGAGTGCGAGGTGACAGGGGATGGCAATGGGCGCGGTGGAAGTTGTCGTGTCTATTCCCGCGGGGCATGATCACGCTCGAGAAAAGTATAAAAGGCCTGATCACGTTTTCACTTGGAGTTCTTTCATCATCAGCCTCTCAAGCACTATTCAAACAACACTTTCGACGAGAACAAACCTTCAAGATGAAGTTCACCACCACCCTCATCCTCGCCCTCACGGCCCTCGTCTCGGCGGCTCCCCAGCCCGACAGCGAGATCGACGCGCGCCAGACCTGCGTCTACGACTGCGGCTGCTCCTCCGGCAGCGGCGAGCCCTCCCCCCCTCCTGACACGGCCACCTGCTGCCGGTCTGTTGGTGGGACTTTGGGCAACGGAGGCACTGTACGTTGTTTTTTTCACATGTTTCTATATCTGACGGGAATAGGCTGACAAAGTGGATACCTAGCTCTGCAACGGCCTCACCTTTGCCCAGGGCACCTCTTATGCTCGTTGCTGCGCCTCCCCTGGCTTTGTCTGCTTTGCTCCTAGGGGCTGCACGCCTGTTACTGTTTAAGTGGGTTTGAAAATGGGTTGGAGTGGCAGGGGTAGTAGTCACGGCTGTTTGGGGGGTTGGCAGGGGGAGCTATCTATGGTTGTGACTATTCTTGGCAAAATATATCTGCTTTGACCTGAGTGATTTGCTTGATTGCTGGATGATATGACTGTCTAGTGAACTGACTATGGTGTGGTGGGGTTGGGTGTCTCGGTTGGTTGGGAGGTGTCCGGGTCGGTGGACTCGGTTGGCTCTGGGTTGGTGGTCATTGTTGTCAGTTCTGCTGTTGTTGTAGGCTCTGCTGTAGTTGGGACTTCAGTGGGAGATTCCGTTGTTGGGGTCGGCTCAGAGGTAGTAGTCAGCTCAGTTGCTGAGGTTGGGTCAGAGGTAGTGGTTGGCTCAGTGGTTGTTGTGGGCTCAGTAGTTGTAGGCTTTACTGTTGGCTCGACTGTGGTTGGCGACTCGACCAAGGTGGTAGTGACCATGATGCTAGTAATTGATGTAGTCATACTCGGGGTGCTTATGACCGACGTGGTTGTAATTGGGGCAGACGTGGTGGTCACTAAAGTTGTTGTAGTGGACATGCTTGTCTGCGATGTGGTTGTCGACGAAGAAGTCGTTGTTGGCTCTGGCTGCACAGGCACCGGCACGGTAACATTCAGTCTCGCCCCCGCCTGTAAAGGCACAGCCCCTTGCACCTTTCCACTTCCCAAGAGAGTATACGCGTACGGAATCTTCTGTTTGGTCAAGCTCCCCACCGGCGCGTTACTGGCTGCCCTCCCAAAGACATTATCCTCCAACCTTGCATATCCCACTTCTTTCGAATCTTTGCTTGTCACTGCTGTGGTCACATTCAGAAAGTAATTGGACTCAACCAGGACCTGGGCGGACATGCGGGTGTTGATTGCGCTGCCAACACTTTCGTAGAGATTGTTGAAGATGTGGGCTGTGCCAAATCTGATGAGGGGGGCGCGGGAGTTGATATTGCGGAAGTAGTTGTTGGCGTAGGTGATGTGAAGTTTGCCGGTGTCTTGGGCGGCGTTGGAGTCGGAATGGCCTACGAGAGTCGTCTTCCAATGGTCGTGGAAGTAGGTGCTTTTCTAGGTTAGCTTTACTTGCGATCTTATGAAGGAAGTTGAGCTCACTGGGAAACCGTGATGAAGTCTGAACCATGAGAGGCGTCCACAAGACCATCATAATAATCTTTATCTGCAACAAGAGCGGAGGAGAACTCGCAGTGATCAATCCATATGTTGGTGCTGCTGTCAATCTTCACGGCGTCCTCAGCTAATGAGGCAACGACGTGAGACGAGACAAGATTCCGGATGATGACGTTCTTTTGGTGGCGTATTATGAAGCCGATTCCCCTGAGCGATGACCCAGGGAGGCCGATGATGCTTTTGTTACTCCCCACTCTGACCTTTGTGGCACCAGTGATGGCTCCTTTAATGAAGACTATGGCGGGCAGTGGGTTTGTTTCCGAGACGGCGGCACTGAGCTCGGCAAGGGTAGTAGCGGTTGTCGCATTGGCACCGAGGCCGCCGGTTGTCCTGAGTGGCGTCAAAGGCTGTTCAAGAAGCTAGAGACAGAAGAGAACACTCACCCTCCATTCTGAGTTGCAAAGCCGATGTTTGCTACATCGGTTGAGTTTGCATTTGTTAGAGGCTGTCGTCGTCTGTCAAGTGTTGGCGAGGCGGCAGCCAGCACCACGGAAAATAAAGCCGCCAACACACAGATTCTCATTTTTGCGAGCCGTTCTGAATGAAGCTAAACTCAAGCTGAGAGATAGGCCAGATTTGTAGAAATAGGACAACTATCAATGACAGAAAGGGGGATTTTCAGTCGTTATGATCGATGCATTTACCCGCCCTATAGTGCGTCGCCTCATGATAGTCTGGTTCAGTTCTATCAGAACGGTATAGTGCTTCTGGATGAGGTCAAGACCCGGCGGAGAAATCTCACGGTAACATTCCGAGGTGGGTTGTGGATCTCCGACTGGTTTACCAATTTATCTCAAGGGTGAAACCCGACAATCGAGTCGACAGCATCCGATCTACATTTAGGATACAAAAGCTGTTCGATTGCCGAGAAAACTCGATAGCGATCACCTAGCTGGGCGAATGTTTGCACGCAAGTTCCGACACGGTGGTGTGGTAAGTATCTGGGCTCAATTATCTCCGCCACCGGGGGTGCCAGTTGCCGAGGTGCGTATCTGGACGGCCGGACAGGGCCAAATTCCACCAATCTTGCAATTATCCGGCACTGGTTGAATGAACCATGAAGGTTGCTCAGCTGTGGAGCTGAGAACTATACCGTGGAAGAAGAGGAAACTGCGTACCCGGGGGTCTGATGTTGTATACGCTATCTGCTGAAATGGAAGGCGACACGTTTCTAGGTCGAGTGACATGTCGAGCCTTTCACCTCTTATTGGCATGAACCAGATATGTAGATATGTCAGAGAGTCAAACAACACAGCCTATTTAGAATCCCATCAACTTAATATCCAGGTTGTATCGTACGGCGAACCTATCTCAAGAACAAAGCCAGATTAGATGGACTTGAAGCAGCCAAAGTGGGGCTTTGCCCCTGAGCCCCCGAGCCCCTGGATACGCCTTGCACCAATCCTCCCCACACAGCCAAGATGATCCACTTGCAGAGTAAATAAAAAGCCAAAGAAGTTCCAATGAAAAGGCCCGTTGTTCATGCTCCTCTTCTCACCGCGGCCAAGACGTCCTCCTCAAGGCAGTCAAAAAGACTCGGGGCTTTTGGCTCGTAACCGAGGACCTTTCGTGCTCTTGCGCTGACTGTTCGTGTGTTGCAAGCAAATGCGTAGATCCCTGTGTAGCGCCATTTAGACTTTTGTGCAGTCTTCCAGATGTCATCTAGAGGCAGCTGCACTGGCTCCTCATATTCAATAACACCGTGCTTCTTGAGAATACGGCCAATGGCAGTGGCGAAGTCGAGCTGGGAGACCTCCTGCGTGGCTGTGAAGTAGTATCCCTACCAGAACAGCGTGTCAGTGTTTCTTCTCATCATAGGTATCATATTGATCTGTACGTACGTGAAGACCCCAGTCAGCATTTCCACCGCCAGCTGCGGCTGCCTCGACCAGTTTTATGTAAACCGCCACAAGATCATCGATGTGCACCCAGCTTCGAGCGTTTCCTCCGGACTGAGTGTAAAACGCACGCTTGGTGTTGTTGATGATCTCATCACAGAACAGAGGCACCAATTGGCTCTGTGCCCTTCCGGGTCCCTTTCCAGGTCCATACACTCCACAAGAGCAGATGATTGCACACTTGAGACGATCGCCGTGATCCACTGCTGCCTTTTGGACAATTTTCTCGATGTTCCGATGCAACGCTGTGTCCGGTAGGGACGTCAGCTGCTCGATATCGTGAATGTCGTTCCAAACCCTTGGGTTCTTCTCGCCGTAGTAGGACGGGTCTGCCCAGTCGGCGATGGCGCCTGTACCGCCAAGACGGATGAGGAAACGAGGAGAAGAAGGGGTGCCATTCCGAAGCAGACCATCAATGTGTGCTCTGATGGAGGGCTCATGTTTACTGTTTCCGTTGTCTGTTGCGTGCGTAGTTTCAGTATCGTCAACATGACTCATGGATTGTAACAAAGGGGTGCCCAGCACATACGAATGACAATATCTGCCTTGGATGCAGTATCAGCAATGAGTGCTGTATCATCAAAATCTCCTCGGACAATCTTCACGTTGGGGTATTGGGAGGTGAAGGTATCCGGAACATTGCGCAAGAGCACCGTGATATCGTATTTTGGGTGTTGTTTGACGAGAGCAGCCAACACAGAACCACCAATGTATCCTGTTCCTCCAGTTCTGGCGAAACAATAAGTGTCAGCTTGAAAATACCGGATAGTACAACACCGTGGTGAAACTATACAGGAATATACTGGGAGCCATTTGCAGCAAGCTTTGTCTTGTTTTGGGTTCTGGGTTCCCGTCCTCCAACCAGTCTGAGTTGGTAAGGTAAGGTAGGTGAAAATCTTAGGCCAATATTCAAATAACAAGCAGTTGATATAGAAAAGCTAGGCAGGAAATGATAGCTATATAGATAGTCAAAGATTACCCCATACTTAGCTTGCCCCTTCCCTTTTGGGATAAGGCTCTCGCTGGACTGCCATTCGTTTTGCTGGCGAATAGCGGAAAGGGCTTGAGCAAGGCTCTGACTAATTTCCCCTCGTTTTGGCCCTCCTAGAACATAACTTGTTACGCAGTGAAGACCCCCTATTGGACCCAGCTAGCGTAAAAAATGGAGGGTGCTTGAAAGTGCAGAAACGATATCATGCACCCCACACCTCATATGCATCCTAAACGACCATCGCCAAAAAGAAAATCCCGCAACTCGAACAGAGCCGCATGGCCTTGCAGGTGACGCTGATTCAAACGAAAGTGCCGTCCATGGAAGTATTGCGGCGCAAGGAAACCAGAACCGAGTTCTGCGGCCCCAAGTTCAAACATCTGCCATCTCTCGCGTTGGAAACATGCCTTCATGGGCCTCCCCATTGTTCTCCTTGTCCCAAGCCCAAATTTTGGTTAGTTCAGGTTCGAGGGTTCCGTCAAGCATCTCGACAACGTATTTTCCGATAATCGGGAGAAACTTGTAACCGTGAAATGAACCACCTGTTACCAGAAACAGCTGCTTTGCATGAGGGTGCTCACAGATGATTGGGTCTTGGGTCGGTGTGACGGCATCCCTAGTAATAATGCGTGTTAGTTTTCAATGGATGGTGCGCGATGCCTAAGTAGGTAGGTACCTAGTACCTACCAAGTTTCAACGTACCAGCAGATTCGATAATTGAAAAGCTCCCAGTCCTTAGCCTTTTCCCCAAAGATGCCCTCAAAGCTTGACCTGACCTCTTTCTTCATCCCTGGTGACAAATCCCATTGGTCGTAGCTAGGCTTGCTTGGCGGCACTGATATCTCTTGCCCAGATGCCTCATGGAGAACTGTATTCCTGAAGCTTTCATCCCTGTACACCTTAAGCTGATTGTCGGAGTTCGGTGGCAAACTACCTCCTGTCATTTGGTGTTGGACTGTGTCAGTCTGAGAAGCGTAACGATATATTGATGAAATGATTTAAGAGATCAAAGACCAGTAGTAGAAATTATGAAGGGGGTAGAAGATTATACCCATTGTAATGCTCCAGAAGTTGTACAGGTAATAGTAGACATGCTGTTACGAACTAGAAACGGGCTGCTCAATGGCTGTCATACCTATGACAGTGTCCAGATCATTTGCGAACACCGGACCTGTCTTGAAGAGACTGGCTTCTCTTTCGTCCAGCTTTACCATTGCGGAACAGATCGCAGCTGCTGTCATCCGGCTTCCTAGTTGAAGTTTTGGCTCCGTTGGTGCGCTATCGGCGAGAATGTTTGCGGTCATGGCGCCGGTGGCTAGAACAGTGTGTGATGCATGTATGGGTGTCCCTTCTTCGGTGATCACGCCAAATGCAGACCCGTCCTTGTCGAAAAGAACTTTTTTGACATCAGCCTCGACGTATTTGACACCTTCACGAATGGCTGTGTCGATAACCTTCCGAAGTGCATTCGCAGCCTCAGCCCACCCCCCTGTCTTGTTGTAAAAGACTTCCTTGACATCCTGGTACACAGCATCGGCGTGAATCCCTCCCCAGAGATTGCGGACATCCTGGGTGCTCAGGAGTTGTATCTGATGTTTCGAACCAGGAAAATGACGGTAATTGTTGATAATGGACTGGTAAAACTCGGAATCGGCGACCCAGGCAAGCCCACTTTGGTGATAGAATTCCCGATATAGTTTGTCTTCTGTCCACTTCTCCAAGGCCTCCAATGCAAGGTTCATATACACGCGTGTAGTGTAGTCTGCGCGGATCACTTTGTTCCAGTCCCAAGATGCGGCCCGTTCGGGAGGGTAAGGTTTTCGATCTACAAGGTAGATTTTGGCCGAGGGATACTTTCGAATGAGGTGCAGTGCTGTTGATGCTCCAAAGGCACCTGCTCCCACGATGATATATGACTTCCCATGGCGGACCACTTTGCTCTGAAAAATGCCCATAATAACGACCGGGTCTGGCCAGAAATGGCACCTGCTAAAAAGGAGAGAACTCCACAAGAGTAGAAAGAGAAAACAAGATATCGGCGGAACCAACTAAGGTGGGTAAGGTATGCATCCCGAGCAGGATCAAATGGGGACTTTTCGCTTATAGCTTGTAGCCCTAGAGTTCTCTCTTCTCTCTTTTCTCTTCCCTCTTTTCTCTCTTTTCTCTCTTTTCTCTTTTCTCATTTCTGGAGCCGACGTTTGATTGGCCGCCTTGAGGAGGGTTTCACACGTTGCAATGCCAAGCGTTCCCCAGGCTGTGAAAAAAACCCTGAGTCCCGGCTTGGCATTTTCAGGGGTTTGACGATGCCCAACTCTGTCATTTACCCGTTCGTTCTCAGAAGCAACCGCATCCTCTTCTCGAATACTCTAAGGCTGGTCGGAGATGATGTATGGTGTTCGGCTGGCCTCAGGTGTATGATAACCCCTTATACAGCTGAACTTTAGGCTCAACATCCCCCAACAGGTACCTATAAAGAGTGAACGCTTCACTCTTCGAAGGGGTTTTCATGTGTCAGCGATGAAGCTATTGTCCAAAAATTCTCGGCGAGATCGTCGTGATTCTGCGTGAACCTTTGTTGTGGCTGGTATTTCCATCCTCCAACTGGCAATTTGCGAAAGTTAACATCTTCGGGTTCATGGTTTCTAGCGATGAAACAGGGCTCCTTGTTCTGGGCCATGCTACCTCCAACAGTGGCTACCAGAAATTGTGCAATAGCACGTGGGCAGGCATCATCGATCCCCATAGTTTGGGGAAAAGAGAGAAGACAAGCGGGGCACTGAGATTTGGCCAACAGCGCGTTATGCTTGAACATTGGTTGCACAAAAGGGGCAAAAGAGAGAACTTGCGGGGAGCTTTATCCAATCAGGGACCATCAGGGAAATCCCTTGACCGAGGTCAACTCCCATCTCTGAGCTGTGAAAAACTGGTTGGAGACCTTACCCATTACTCCACACAGACTGCCACCTAGCGACACAGAAACAGTAAGGCTGAGCCATCCCATTGGGTCGAGATTGAGGGAAAAGAGAGAACATCACATTGTACCTATCAGATGTGAGACCTGCCTTCCCAGAGTGCTGGTATGGCGCTCGTTTGTCACGACTCGAGGTCTGCTACAGCACATTACCTCGACACATGCAGGCCGTTAAACCTGTGGTCATGCTGGCCAGCTCAGCAAGAGGAGGAAACTGGTGTAGATAATTTTGGAAGCTTGCCTATATTCTCCATTTTGTCAGTGCCCAATGACCCAAAATGCAGCACTATGAACGCTTCGCGTGCCGTTATAAGATTTCGCAGCTCCAACTCCATCTTATCATATTTTTCTGTCTTTTATTTTCAAGTGCATCTATCTTTCTGAAGTTTCAGTTCCCAGATTATTATCACCATCGTACCCTTCGTCCGGCAACATCTTACCCACCACATTTTCGAGACGTGACAACTAGACGATTCCAAATACCATACGTGGTCACCTTGAGACCTTCCCTTCCAGCCCAGATACTCCACAAATTCGTCGTCATGCCCACAGTACAACAGGGATACCAGACAACCCAGACCAGGCAGCGACCTCCACGCCTATGGATAGCCTCATTCAACGGTGAGTATACATTTTTTTTTGTCGAATTTATCGAGCTGGACTCTGACACAAAGGAATTCAGGAACATGGGCAGGTGGCATACGGTCTGGTCGTAAAACTGTAGTGTCCGAACTTGTGGATCTTATTTCGGAGGAGGAGAATGTTTACGAAGTGTTACTGAATGGAGTTGGCTCTGATGGAAGCATCTCCACCAAGATGAAAGGAGGTAAGTCTCACGTGTCAATTATCTATCACATGAATACAAAGACGTTCTCTAACCATCCATCGTTGTAGGGGTCAGTGGTCATGGAACTTTAAAGAATGTTCTTTACGCATATCGTAAGATCATTCTGTTTTGCCGATGACCATGGCGTGAGTTGCTAACCGGCAATGTCTGTTTTTACAGGAAGCCTATCCAAACAGTACCGAACAGATGATAGAATCATCTTAATAGGATACTCTCGTGGTAAGTTTATGTTAATCTAATCCAGCACCGGTTCCGATGAAGCTGACTTCTCTCTGCTAGGTGCTTGGGCCGCGCGGTACCTTGCCAAGCTCATTGACATTGTTGGTTTGCCTGAAAAGCCTGACGAGCGATTTCACAAGAAGGTGTACAAAGCATGCAAAAAGGGCAGGCTATGTGATCCTGAACGAGTCTATGTAGGAAAGCTCAGGCAACGATATGGATGTAAGTAAAACCTTTTGGGGCCAATGAAGATGTAACCTCGACTAATCACATATTCTATGGTTTAGGCTATAATGTCAGCATCGATGCCTTATGCTGTTTCGACACCGTCGGTTCTCTTGGTTGGCCTGTCACAGGATTGGCAAAGCCACTCAAATTTCTTTGCAAGCTCGGAAAGCAACAGAATACCAATGACCTTGTGTCTGAAGTGGCAGATAGTGAGTCCAGTCAATTATTGTCGCTGAACTGCACACGCTAACTTTCATGTGCTTTGAGATGTCCGTTTTCCCTTCCATGCCCTTTCTTTGCACGAAACCCGTGCGCCCTACATGCCAACATTGATGCTAGGGCATGATGTGCACCAAGTTTATTTCCCCGGAAACCACAGCGACTTGGGGTGGATCGATGAAGTCGAAGGGCTGGTACTCGCCCCGTTGGCATGGATGATTGGACGGCTCAACACACATCTTGGTGTCAGATTTGATGAGAATAAGCTGAGCAACCGGTTTCCCAACTATAGCCAACCTCGCCCAAATCCACCCCGGTGGGCTGAAGCATCCATCAGACACACTCGCACATTCCTGCACGCAGTAATGGGGAGGAAATGTCGCAATCCAGGACACCAACAGGTCAACCGCCCAGGAGCAGCATCGAATGTCCGGATCCATTGCGGCGCTCGGCTCCGCAACAATATGCCTGAAGAAGCCGTGCCGGGGTACAGGCTGATGGCTCCTCTTGATGGGCAGAGGCCATATTGGGAGAGACGGAACAACTCAGCAGACACAAATAGTGCCAACATCCAAGAGAATAGGGCCATGAGAGTTGAGGAGGCTGAGTTGGGCGAGCTGGAAGCAAAGTTATTGGGATTGCCTGACCGAGCTATCAACGAGATCAGAGCAGCTTTATACCTCCCCAACTAGATATTGTGTCATGGGGGGTAAAATTTGTCCTTCGTTTACCATTTCCTTAGTTTACATATGTTTCTTAGTAGAACGTTGGATTATGAGCAACCGCCATTCCTGTGAGCTGCTTGGAGAAATCTGGCCACTACCTCGAGAAAACCTTCAATATATACCCATATTTAGTTTACTTTCAACAACACGCATTAATCATCAATTTCAATTATCGGGCGCTATAGTCTCTATAATGTCTTTCACCGACTTACTTCATAGTGAACTACCCAGGTAGGGCGTCTTCAAAGGCGGCACCGTACCTTATCTTTAGGACATTGCAACTTAGGGCGCGATCTTCTGGCCAAAAAGTCTTTCTAAGTCCATTCATTCTGAACCATTCAGAAATATAATCTTTTGTCCATAAAACAGTTCAACAGCTAAATTTACCTGAAAGTTAATCTTAAAAAAACAGCTCGTACATTTTAGACTTTAGCTAACCAAATCCCTAGAAAATCTTCACATTGGTCTAAATATACTTAAACCATTTTTCGCTATGAATCTATTCGGGTAAGGTCTCCAAATTGCCTTTCCAAAACACCCACATTTACCACAGCGCCCGGGGCACCCAGTACACGGCCTTATTTACACTTCAGCCACCACCACTAGCCACCACGTCAATGATCACGGCTCTAAAATTGGCCTCTAAATTAGTGGATTAACTGCTTCGCAAGGCTTTCAGAAATACGTTCAGACCTGGCCATGGCCTGGCCTTGAAAGTCAGTTCAGAAAAGCGTTCAGAAGGCCCATTTTGAAGGCCAAAAGATCGCGCCCTTGTGAGTCTCGCTCGTATTCATTACCTATGGGTACTCGACAACCAATCTTTGACTTTGAATACGCAACTACCGCAAAATAAAATCCCAACACATTATACAATTTCTTTCCACTCCATGTTTTGGCGTTCTTTCATATTCTCTCACGTTATGCCATTGTGCTTGCCGTCACATGATCTTCGCCACCCCAAGAACCTGACTCCGGTCCCTTGCCATTTCTATCTACCCCTATACAATCCGTGAGCCACCTTCTGCTTATGTCTTTCCAGTTGGTCTGCGCGCGCAAAACCTTTCTCAGGCTTGGGACAACCAGGCAGGTCACACTTGAACCTTTTCTCATGTTTCTCCAGATGTGCTCTTCGTGACCAAGGTCAGATTCCAGAGTGTATTGGTGAAACGTTTTGTCTGAAAGAGGCCACTCACTTAATGTCAGAGTTTCTTTTGAAGACTCTCATTCGTCCATTTGAGTCCACACCACCCTTGTTACAGTTCTCTCTGTGTGAGCATATGTAAGGCCCAACCCCTCGCCCACGGCTATTGATCTCCTCCAAAGAGGTTACCACGGCGTATTCTATGTTGTCGTCGTATTCATCTCCTCCCATGTTGCTTTCCTGTTGTACAGTGCTGGACTCGACACTCGGGCTGTCCCAGCTCACAGCAGCGTATGACGTTGCCATTGAAGAATCTGTGAAGCTCGACCCTACAAGTGTGGAGGTGTTGTCACGAAAAGGAAGGGATGTGGACTGCGACAAGGACGATTCGGGCCCCAAGCCTGTAGGTGTGGGTGTCGGTAGGGGTGGTCGGAGGTAACCGTGCAAGGATGACGGGATACCTGGTGAATTTTTCCAGATACCAACAGCCGTTTTTGACAGCTCGCGAACCTGACCACTGATCTTTCTATCAAGTGCAGTTTTGTGAGTCAACGAGCACGTCTCGTATTATTGAAAAGTGCAAGATATTATCAGTAAGGAAAAAGGGGGCACAATGCTGACTTTAAAGCCTCATGTTTGCCATCCAGATATTTAGTACTGCGGAGACCGGGCTCTCTTGCAAGGAATGGAGCCAGGTCCGTGGTGAAGTCGCGGAGGTGCTGACTTTTGACAACGGACCGAGCCAATCCTGAAGCCAGGTGCAGAATGTTGACGAGGAAGTTCCCAATATCCTCTAAAGGACAGCCACTCAAGCTTTGTTGCTGTAACCCCGTGATAAGGTCATGGAACTGTTCGCGAAGCAGGGCGCAGACCAATGAGTCGCCGGAGCATGCCTGCTCATGATCAAACAGATGTAACATGTCACAGGCCATTGCCACTCAGCGTGTTTGGGGCTTTGTTTTCTCTTTTCTCTCCTGAGCGGGCCGTGCTCAGTGACGTGGTGGGTCAGAATTTGATGGAGTTCAGTAGTCAGAGGCCTTTGAGTGCACGTCGGGGCAGTTGTGCCTTGGGCACCAGACTTCTGCGAGACATTATCTCCCGTAAGATGCTACCATTTGCCCCGCATTTCCGATTCCGCTCCTGACGAGGGCCCCACCTCCTTGCACCATGTGCCAATGTTCCCTCTTTTCTCTTTTCTCTTCTCTCTTCTCTCTTCCGGCCCCACTCCAACCCATCCCACGGTACCCAAGGTACAAGGTAACCTACCCCATCACCACTCAAAGAGGCGTTTCGGCGACGGAGGCTGGCTTACCACACCAATACATCGACGTAGGTACTTGAACACCGCTGTGGGACGCTACTTGATCGGAACAAGGATAAGTGCAGGCTCGCCGGGCCCGCACACCGTGTCTCGTCTTCACTGGACTTCTTTCTCTCTTGCTAGTTCACAGCAGCCAGGAAGATCCGCAATTCAGATCTGCTGTATAGCCATGGAGCGGGCTGCCAAGGTCGCGCGATCCGGTGGTTCATGGACACCACGCCACACTGAAGAGACAGTCTGTGCTATCGCGCCCAATGATCAGCATAAGGACGATCATGGTTCAAACGCCGGACCGGATGACAACTTCATGATATCGGATGACGATGAGATGTTCCATTGGACTCAACTGTACGCCTGGCCACACCAAGACATACTCCCAGGGCTCGATAGCCTCGGAAACCACCTTAATTCCACCCACCTTGCAGGTCTGCACAGCGATTCCATTTGCCCCGTGTCTGCAAACCAAGGCAGAAAGAGAAGTAAGTACAATAAAGTCAAGAGCTTGTTGAGCCCAGCCATCTTCGCGTCGCTAGATAGTCGCTAATCAGTTTGAACAGGCTATGAAGAATTGCGCAACGAAGATACCGCAGGGGCCGAACCTCTCCATACCCGGCAGCATGTGCCGGCTGGTCCGGCTAAGATCCCTACATCTTCTCAGGAGCAGGATGAGGTTCACCTGGAGAATCCTTACGCATCAGATGAAGGGAGCTGCAGCCACCCCCATGCACTTGTCCGATGCCGCAGCATTGTTGAAGAGTGCAGAGGTCGTCGTATCGTGCTTGACGGATTCATCAAAACAAGAATTACACTTTATGGTTCTCCACGTCATGAGCAAGGTCATGCGCTTAATGTGCCTTTCCGATACTTTCCACCCATTGAGTCAGAGAGTCGCCATGGCGGCGGTGGAAACGGGGCTGCCGGGGATTTGATTCCGAGTGAAATCATCCGACCCCCACCGCAATTCGGTGACGTTCAACTTAGCGGGAGGTTTGAGAAGTCTGATCGTTATCTCTTCAAATTCTGTAGGTGTCCCGACTGGCCCCGTAATGGTGCCATGCCAGCAAAGTAATCCAAGCTTACGTGTGCTGTCTCGTTTTAGTTATCGAAGCTGTCTGCAATGGGAGAACAGTTGTCAAGAATGACAATGCCTATCTCAACCAAATTGCACCTATGGCGGACAGCTCACCCGCGGTCAAGCACGCCATGTTGTCGGTTTCTCTTTCATATATTCTTGACTACTCTGCGGAAGACAAGGCAAAAGAACTCGCTACCCATCACCATCAGCAAGCTATTTGGCATACAAGCCAAGAACTCAAGGACACAAGAAATTGCTCACCAGGTAACGGGGATAGTTTGGTTGCTTGTCTTATCCTTCTGGGCCATACCGAGGTGAGCTCTTTGGACTCAGTGATGATTCGCTCCACTCTGCTGACGTTTTCTTTGACAGATAGTCGTTTGGGACCGGAACCGAGACAACATGAAGTCTACACAGAAGGAGCCCCCGAAATGGTACCGGGGAGCGAAAGTGGCCGAACGAGTGCTTGAGCAATCGGATCCAGCTAGAACCCACCAAGATCCCAAGAATGCCCAGATTACCAAGACGCGGTCCCAGCTAGCAATTCGAGTGTGCCTAGACAGCGTTCTCAGTGATTGCGTGCACCCTCTCGACCCAGGCGCCGAAATTGAGTGCTACAACTGGCTCATCAGAGGCAGTGAGCGAGAGTGCCGCCGAATCGATGGGTTTGCCGGGCTTTCTCCAGATTTGATGTATTGCCTGGCCAAAATCACGTATTTGGCCTCCATGCGAGACAGACGTCCATACTCTCTGGCACAACTAGCTACCGCCAACGGCATCAAGGATATGCTCAGCAACTTTCGGCAGTGGTCAGCGCTCTCGAACGGCTACGATACATTTCAAGAGCTCCTTGACAGCTGCGAGCTGAACGAAAAGGGCAAGGTCAACACAGAAGCCAAGGTCACTGAGTTGATTGGTGAGAGCTACGTTGCTGCCGCACAAATATACTTGCAATGTAGGGTTTTCCGGTACGTTATTGACCTTCTCCATCATGTATTCGACAGTGCCGTCTAACAAAAATCGTGTCCGTCGCTAGTCGAAGAAGAGATGACCCTGTGATCAAGGAACTTCTCGCTCGACTTATTCTTACTGTGCAGTATCAACCCATTTCCGGGCCGTTGTTCACGGCTCAAACCCCGCTTTTCGCTCTTTTCATCGGAGGTCTCGTGGCCTATGACCAGCTTGATAGACAGGCCATCAAATCGTGGTTCGATCCAATATGCAAGGGACCCAGAGGCAATGTTCCTCCTGCTTATGAGGCTCTCAAACATGCATGGAGTTGGATGGACAGTTATGAGAGGCGAAGGGGCAAGGTGGCCAAACAGGCAATGAATGATGAGGCAGACGACGGGGGTGCTGGCACTGACGACGAAGAGCACGAGATTTGGGAGAACAAGGACCCATGGTGGGAGAAGCTTGTGACAGCGATAACCTCAAAGTGTGGTCGAATCAATCTCTGCTGAACGCCGGTGTTCTGATCCTTTGAGCCGCGCCCCCTCTCGATAACTTCCCGCTCCATACAAATTCCCTCACTTGGCTTTTGCTCTCGCCCAATCCTCTCTTGGCGAGCCTCCTTCTGGCGACATCAAGCTATCCCAATTTGTCCGCACGAATGGGGTGAGTTTCTTGGCTTCACATCTTCCCCCCTCTTTCTGAGTAAGATTGGGCATCATCATTTTACGTTATGACAACATTCTGACCCGGAATAGAGGACTGATAATGACATCTTGGCATGCATCGGGAGAGCACTTCATCCGGAATTTCTTTGGAGCCTCGCCCTCGACTAGGACCGATGGCACCATTTCAAGCGCTGGTGTAGCTTTGTCATACCCATTTGTGCAGAAATGCGCGGGGGTTAGAGAGGGATCTCTAGCAAATCAGAACCGGTGTTCACGAGCCTTGGGAAACTGAGGCTCTGCGTGCATCTGAGTTCTTCCCTTTCCGTTGATCACGTTGGGGGCTTCTGTACGGACTTCTTGAGGGTTATGATGTTGGGCGAATGATGGATGGTGCTCGATTCAGCGGCAGGAAAGATCAGCAGAGATGTACTTGGGGCCTCATCTGGCAGTGTTTTGGCACGTGTTCAGAGGCTCAAGGTCGAGCCTTCTCGCCAGTGCTCGCGTTATTCGCTTGGACCAAGCTGTATAAATGGCTCGGTTCCTCGTGAAGAGTCCATGTGCACACTCGATCTTGAGAAATCTCTTTTCAGCACTGTCGAGTGTATCCCTGGACACACAGAGTCGCCGTATTCCAAGCCACTTCAACAGCACATAATGGGTAGCATTACGCCGAGCCGTGGCTACAAAATCCAGGAGGTTCCATTGGGATCGCCTCGGCCTTTCCGTCTGGTATGCATCGGTGCCGGTTATTCAGGGCTACTCCTATCCATCATTGTAGGTCAGAAGATGCAAGGGGAGAACCTTGACTATCAGGTTTACGAGATGAATCGCGATCTTGGTGGCAAGTGGCTGGTCAACAGGTAAGATTGGCAACTCCTATTAACAATTGAGAAGACGCTAAAAGGCCATCGTTTTTGCTCCAGATATCCGGGATGCCAGTGTGATACTCCGGCCCACATCTACAACTACAGTTTCTGTCCCAATCCACATTGGCCCAGCTACTACGCCACCGCCTCTAGTATCCATCACTATCTCAAAGACACAGCAGTCAAGTACGACTGTGAGCAATACTTCAAGTACGGGCACAAAGTGACCAGTGCAGTCTGGGATGAAGAGGTTGGAGAGTGGTGCCTCACGGTCATTGACATGGCCAAGGAAACCGAGTTTGAGGATCGATGCAATGCACTGGTAAATGCGACAGGCTTTCTTCAGTGAGTTCAGGTTCCAATCACACACCACTTGCGGGTACGCCATGTGAACTCCTTTTCTGACCATCTATTATCCAGAACCCCAAAGTGGCCCAAAATCAGGGGGATGGATCGCTTCAAAGGCCAGCTTGTCCACTCAGCCCTCTGGGATGAGACGGTGGAAGTCGCCGGCAAGAACGTGGCAATCATTGGCATTGGCTCTTCAGGGGTACAGATACTTCCCGAAGTTGCAAAAGGCAGGTCTAGGCCCCATGTATTGTTTGGAATTTTCCTTGTACTGACTCCGAGCAGAGGCTAAAACCACGACACTTTTTGCCCGCTCCTCGACATGGATTACGTGCCCTCCATCCAAACCATCAGCACAACCTGCGCAGTTCGTAGATGAACACAACAGTTATCCCACCTCGACACAGCTCACCTTCAGCTCAGACCCCAAATCCCTTCTCGCCCACCGTCGCGCTCTCACTAACGAACGCAACGCTGCTTTCAGGGCTTCAGGCGGTGGGCGATTTCCTCAAAGTGCAACCCAGGAAGCTTGTCGAAATAGTATGGAGTCACGACTTCAGGTAGAGACCTCAGAAAAAGGCAGGATTATCGCTAAACGGCTGATTCCGAAATTTTCTGTTGGTTGCAGACGAGTAACTCCGAGCAAGGATTTCTTGGAGACTTTGCTGGATGATAGAGTGGAGTGTGTCTTCCTCGATCCACAGTCTAACCAGGCTGGAGGGAGTCCAGGTACCTCTATCAAGACGTTTACCGGGCGGGGAATCATGCTGTCACATTCGGCCAGCGAGGAGGAGGAAGAACGAGAATTTGACGTGGTGGTATGCGCTACAGGATATGAAGCGTCGTACATCCCCTCTTTTGAGCTCGTGGGACGTGATGGGGTGAGACTTGCGGAGCGATGGAGCGGTTGTCACCGGGATGGAGGTACTAACCCAGAGTGCTACCTTGGCACAACGGTGTCTGGCTTCCCCAACTACTTCATGTTTCTGGGTCCCAACTCCCCGGTTGCGAATGGAGGGTTAGTGCAGGCTATCCAAGCTCAGGGCATGTACATCTACAAGTGTGTGAGGAAGATGCAGACTCAAGGCGTAAGGTGCATGGAGGTTCAAAGGAGTGTCATGGACGAGTACAACGAACATGCTCAGGCGTATCTGAGGGGGAGTATGTGGACAGAAGGATGTCAGAGCTGGTACAAAAGAGTCGGCGAGGGAGGGGAAGACAGGGTAATTGGTATTTACCCTGGGAGTGCGTTCCATTTCGTGGAGATGATGAGGCATCCAAGGTGGGAGGACTACGACTTTGGCTACGGTTATCCCGGCATGGTTGGTGGTAGGAACGGGCCGTCTATCAGACAAAACAGGTTTGCATTCATGGGCAACGGGTTCACGAGGAGGGAGGCTATGGGTAAGAGTATAGGCGGCACCTGTGTTGAAACCTTTGAGGAATACTGGGACCTCATGGAACTCCCAGGTATTCACAGTTAGTGGCCAATATGACTTTGAGTTGGGAAAGCGTACGTTAATGCGTGACTGAAGCATGAAAGGCACCCAAGTCCTGACCGATTTTTAAACCACTGTCTTTATACCTACAGTGACCCACCTGCCATTACCAGTTATCATACCTCATGCTCATCCATGCGCACCCTCGGTGATTTGCCACGACATCCCCTAAGAATTTCATCAGGTATAAACAAAGATAGCTACTATGCTAGGTGTTTCGAAACATCAAAGAGGTCGACCAAGACAATGACATGTCGAGGTGTCATGGTTGGCCAGTCAACCAAAGGGGGCCAGGTGGGTCTAGCCCCTTAGCCCCTGAGTGCTGATCCACTAATTTTACCTTGCCACCAAGACTGTCAACATCCTATTTCAGAGCCGGTAGGCGCGCAGTAAGCTCGCTCTCAGAACTGCTAACAATGGGATCGCCTTAAGAATGGGCCCAAATTTTAGGGCAGAGATGCCTTCTCAGCCTTAGCATCTATCCTCACTTTCCCTACCAGGTAGTCAACGCCACAACTCGCTTGCGAGAAATGAGTTGGGGCCTTGGGCTGCCTCCAGGACTCAGCCACAGCACACCAGATTGAGTACTAGAGGTTGGGTCCTTCTTAAATACGCTGCTGGTCGCAGGCTTCTCCTGCTAGCAACCCGCCCATCACCTTTCATGTCAGCTTTCATTTATTCCCTTTCACGAAACGATATGGACGCAAACAAATCTCAAATCTCCCCTTCGACATTCCCAGTGGATCAACCGGCACCACACGAAAGGGCAGAATACAACATACAGCTGGTACTTGAGCTCGGTCAACAACGCATCCTGGTCTCTTTTCCAACCGATGAGGAGGCATCGTTGTACTTTGACTGCGTCAAATTCACCAACCTCTGTGTCAAGCGGGATTGTCATGTATACCTAAACCTCACAGAAATCAATCATATAACCCTCAAGAATCGACTAGGCATCGTTTTCAACAGCGCCACGCACGCCAATGAATGGCTTTTACACACCCGACTCGAACGATGTTTCCGACAGAGACAGAAGACTCTTTGGCTCAAAGAACCATGTGGACTATGGGGTGCCAGCTGGGCGGGAGGGGATGCAGGTCTGGCCGAGTCAAGAAATAATTCGGCAATTTGGAACAGCGTGGTGCGACGTCTAAAGACCTGGAAGTTTCAATGATACTCCGAAATACGGAAGAGGTTCGGGATGGTTTAAAATGCAGGAATGGTTTACAATGTCACACTGAAGGAAAACCAGAACTGAGCACGAACAGCGACTGTCTTGAGTTGTTGTGCTGTCTGTCTATCAACCTAGCTGTACGGTAAGTAGGTATCTAGGGTACCTACCAAATGATGTTGGAGACAGAATACGGGCATTTTCGAAGTAAATATTTGTATCATGTCATGCAGGACCACGGTAGCAGAGATACATATAATTAACCCTTTCGTAACGTCCAATCGAGTTTCAGTCTCCCTCAAAGCTAATAACTGGCCATGGTGTTCAACCACAGAATACATTTTCTGATTGTGAACCCTTCTCATCTTGACCCCGGGCCTGTTCCGCAACAAGGGCGACAAAGACCACTAGCACAGCTGCATAAGCCGCAGATGCTGAGAGAACCGCAATTTCATTCTCCAGTACACACGCCATCAGCACCCCAAACACAGCAACAAAAATGGTTGTCGACCACAGCGCCACCCAGGTGTCTTCCCACACAACCCATATCAACAGCCACATCGGGACAATGAGAAACGCAGTCCCGATAGCAGCTATACCAATCCGGGCCAGAAGCTTCTTCAGCCGGTTGTCTCCTCGTGTCGGAACAGGGGCCCGTCGAGTTGTTTGCCATACTCGTAGCGAAGGTTCACCAGTCGGATTCGAATCAGTCGATTCCGAAAGTTGGAAGCCATGCATGACCTGTTCAAGAACCTTCCTGTCCATATAACGCTCTCCTGTTATCAGAAAAGGGTCTCTCCCGCCTGATCCGCGTTGTTCCATGTAGTCATGTTCTTGGACTGCAGAAACTGAGCGTGGCAATGTCAGCACCCTGGCTTCGCAAGATGCAGTAGGCAAACGAGGTGGGGTATCCTACCATATTCACTAAGAATTTTATCCCAATCTTTCCAGTCATTGTCTGTATCTGCACCTTCATATGCTTTTCTTGCAGCTGATGCAAGTTGTATTTGTAGTCGCTGTATCCGCATGCGTTGCAGTTGTGCGATGCTTATACAATAGCTGAAGACATCGGCTTGCGGTGCTTGGTCCCAAATGGGGTTCCATTTTTCGACTTTGGTTATGAGGTGTTCTCGGTAATTGTGACTGATCCAGGCTTGGGGATCTTCGAGGTCGAGCCCCTCTGGATCGAGATCGGCTTCGGCCATTTTAGGGCCTATTCCCACTGAATTCCAGGTCAAAATCTGAGGTGACTTTTGCGTGCGTTTAGCGCCATATGTAGCCATTTCATTTCAGGTTGTACCGGGACCTAGCAAAGGTGGGGGGGTATGCACCACCTTACTCATCGCATTCCTTTTCGGCGCACTATCAAATCAAATGGCCTATGATGATCTACCTAGTAATGGGCCGCTCACTCGTCTCGTTGGGTGATATGGTGTGTTCAATGGGGTCATCTCGGCATGCAGGCACATCTGTCCTAGCAAAGCCATTGGACAAAATACATATCCGAAGTGCATGTGGTTGTTGCATTGAAGGAGAACTCAGTACAGCCAGCCTTGTTGCGCTGGCCTTTTTGCCCAGATGCATGTCCCCGCCCTTATTAAGCACCAAGCAAAGAAACAACCAAAATCTATCACGGATTCCCACTATTCGCCTTTGACCCTAATTTTGAATCGCTTCTCGATCTAAAACATCGCCCAAAGTATCGCCCTCCACACTATGGCCTATAGAACCGAACTAGTTTCACTTGCAAGTGAAAACGAAGAGCAAGAATGGAAAGTGAAAATCACATTCCCTTCAGCTGCCAACGCTACGGTCTACATGAACCAGGTCAACGCAATTGAAGCCGGCCGAGCGGCGCCCTTCACTGAGCCTACCACGGTTTTGGTCAAACTTCCCAGTGCCGCCTCACCAAAACAAGAAGAGGGGAATAAGAAGGCCAGAATAATATTTCAGGACGGGGCTGAGAAAGCAAAAGTCTGGCTCTGCCAAACGGGTCTCGAACCTTGCTTCAGGGGCATGCAACATCGAACGATCTATCTTTCCAACCCCACAGCAATACCATCAAATCCCCGTTCCGAACCAACCCAGGCCGAAACTGCGAACAGAAACCAAGGGACGGATGCCAATACACCGGCTACCAATCCTGCCCAGCGCGTGATCACAAACCGGGCCCGAGACAGGGAGAACAGAACAGGATCGACTAGAAAATGGAAGCTGATCACAAGCGCACTGAGAAGAACTCTGCACCGGAACCCGAGGGCCCGGCGGTCTGAAGAGAATTGAGGATTGTTACAAGGGGCGATGGTAAATGAATGGGATCCTATCTTGAGGTCCGTGTGGTTGGCCAGTGATCTGGGATAGAACCCTTGAAATGGTAGTGGAAAACGTGCCCGGGCTTATTCGTCTTTGGTGGATTTGCGGTGAAGGTTTGATGAGTCGTGCTTGAAAGCGTCAACGGTTGGCGGTTGGGCTGGTAGAAAGCAAGGCGTTTGTTTTATTTGTTCAGTTTTCTGCTTGTCTCTTGCTTATGAGTCACGGTGACCTTGAGCCCTCCAGTAAAGCAGCCGTTTTGTTTAATCATTACTTGCCACACTCCCCATTCTTTCTGTCCGTAAGTGAGTTGTATACCTTTCCGTTAGGCACGCCTAGGCATGGATATGGTAAATGATCCCTTGGATATCTTAGGTACCTAGTTCTTCCCCCTCAACCAAAACCCCTTCACCCACCTCACCCCCTCCGCAATAAAAGGCTTGTCCAACCCATAAAGCGCATCAAAACCATGCAATCCCGGTCTAAGCGTGTACTTGACCTCCACCCCCGGGTGAACCCCCTTCAACCGAGCAAGAAACTCCTCCGTCCCCGCCTGTGCAACCATCCCGTCATTCTCCCCCTGAAGAACCCAAAACCCCGGCAGTTTGTCCCCCCACTGCCTCGACACGTTCAAAGCATACCCCAACCCCGATTGTGCAATATCAGTCTCGTCCCCCCAAAACTCAAAGCTCCTCCCACTCAACAACGCCGCCTCTGTCAACTCCCAGCGGTCAGGGTAGGGGGCGTCAATTCTTATTTCTGTTCCCGTCAGGTTACCGAGGTACTCATCAATGACCTTTCCGGCTTTAATGACAGCTTCGTTGGTTGGGTCAGGGAGGGGAAGAGACCCCCAGGCGGCTAGGTCGGGCCAGATGGCGGGGTATTGCGCGATGACGGCCTTGATCTTTGCTTTTTCCTGGAATAAGAGAGCGGATTGAACGGCGAGGTAGCCGCCTGCTGACTCTCCTACGGTGACGATTTGGTTGAGGTTGGTATTGATCTTTGGGTAGGCGGAGGTGATGACGGATGGGAGAGAGGTGTGAAGCCAGGACCAGAAGGAGGAGATGTCGGATAGGGTCTCTGGGGCGTTGGCTTCAGGGAGGAGGCGGTAGAGCGGGGAGACGAGGATGGAGTTTGTGGAGACGGGGAGTTGGGTTACCCTTTTGACGGAGATTAGCATTGGAGGGCAGAAGAGGGCGGTTAGTGAACGTACCAGTCGGCAATGAAGACAGGCTCGAGGTTAGTTCCGATGATGAGACCACCGCCGTGGAAATGCACCACCACGGGCGCGTCGGTCTTCTTGTTGGAGGCTGCGAGCTTCTTCGGGACCAGGACGGCAGCTTTGATGGCGGTTGCGTTGATGGTTTTGTAGGTGACGTCGAGGCGGTGGTAGTGCTCAGCTAGCTCGGCAGTGGCGTAGCCAATCTTGACGAGGGTGACCATTTCGAAAGGGCTGGACTGAGCTGAGATCAATGTAGTGAGGATGCCCAGAAAGGCGGACAGAAAGATGAAGAGCTTAGCCATGTTGTTGGATATGATACTGAAGATGTTGATAGTGAAGGGTTGATCTGTTGTAGGCACCAGACATCCCTTATATACCTTTCGCAGGTAGCTGGTTGAACGGATCACATGGATGTCGTTAACAACATCTCTTGCCACAATAGGCGTTATCTTACCGCAGACATCAAAGTGACTTCGGGCACATCTGTCATGGTTCCACCAGCCGAATCGGGAGTCATCATGACAGTCCAGTTCATCCACCACATGCAAAGTGCAGGGCTTGATTCGATATAATTCCCCTAAATATTCATGAGGTACGTAATGTTGAAGAGAGGGTGTTTGCTCACCTCCAAGTCTAACAATGACAATAGCTCCGCCGAGCTCAAGGACTCTGAGCCCAGTGTCACCATTTCGGGCATGATGGTGGGATCGATCCTCCGGCGCCGCGGAGTTTGTTGGTTGTCATGAATTATGTCATCAGTAGCCAAGTCCAACCAACAGCATCAAGCATCAAAAAAGCCCCGAGAACTGTGATTAGGTAGGCAGACAGGATCTCGGAATTACAAAGCTTGAACAAATTCATCAAGATACAATATTGTGACATCTCAACACCGGGCCACGGCTCTGCTGATGGTCACCTCCGCGGCAGACCGACAACTCAATACCTCCCCCGCGACCCAACCGGTGACGACCGATCAACAGTCCAAGTCTCGACAACCTGAATGTTACTACCCCTCCCACTTCCATCCTCCACGTCATCCGCCATGTTCTCTCGATACTCTTGCCCCAAAATCTGCTCATCACTCCTATTAGCCGGCATGGTCCTCCCACCAACAGCCTTGGTATGAGTGAAGGGGCCGTTCACGCCCATCTTCAGTTGCCTTGTCCGCTCCTCGGCTTTCTTTGCTTTGTCATCACCCTCCTCCCCATCAGTTGTCTCAGCCTGCCACCGACTCGCTCCAGGCATGGTGCTCCCCCCAAATGTCTTGAGCCCGTATCGTGGACCACTTTGTTTCTTGTAACCGGATGTTGAGCGGGTGGCGCGGGACGTGAGCTTGTCGATGAAGCCTTTGTAGAGGGGGCGGACGACAGGTACGCCAATGCAGATCATGGTGATGGCGATTTCGGCAGCGGACCAGACAATGAGACCAACTGTGTCCTCTATGTCGACCATTGTCAGCGAAATATGAAGGGGACGAGGCGACTAGGAACGACTTACTGGTGTAGTTTGTACTTGATAGATTGGGGACTTCAATGGTCCTTTTAATACCGCATGCACCGGCGATCAGCCCAAGACTCATACTTGCGGCAATGATAATCTTCTCCCGCTGGTTCATCTGGAGCTTCCAGAGGAAGACCCATGGGAATATGGCGAAGAAGAAGTCTGCAATGACGCAGAGGACTGTTTAATCTGTCAGAAAGGAATCTTTTTTCAGTCGGAGAGAAGACGTACTGCACAAGGTAAACGACACTGGCGTGGTGTTGATGTAGCAGTAACCCCCAGGAATTCTCCTGTCGTAGAGGTAAGCCGGTGGCGAGCATTGCAGCCAGAACACAAAGCAGACAGATATGGACGCTGCCAGCAAACTTCCCATCGTAATCCATATGACGACCTTGTGCCATGTTTGCGTGACAAGGCGCAGCAAGAAGAGACCCAGCGACCACTTTGCCACCGCCATGCCGACCACCGCAAATGTTTGGCCGATTGCCTCGAACAAAATAGCTTTGACAAGGTCTTCAACTTCCTGTATGTCGAATATGTTTTGGCCGAAGCCATATTGGGCTGCGATGGTTGTCATGATTGTGTAGCACAGCAGGAGAACCTGTGTTGAACGTCAGAATTAGTTCGATGGAGCTTTGGGTAAAGGCAAACTCACAAACGCGAAGTTGTAGACGTGGTCATCCAGCCCATAGCTTTCCACCACGTAGGCCCTGGTGTAGATACGGAGGAGAGCGAAGACAAAGGTAAGGGCTGTTACTATCCACATGACGGAGACAGCCCATGGGCCATCGCCTCCGAGCGTCATGATAAAGGCAAGTTGATGTCGGTCTCAATTTGGTTTCTAGATTTGACTCGTTCTCGGATTGAAGTCAACAAGTGGATATATATCGTAGGTGTGAGTTGTTCTGTTCTTACCTACTTGAGGTTGTCCAAGTTTTAATCTTCGGGAGACGGCAGTGTAGACATCTACCTTTTTGTTGTGGTTGTCGTCACATAACGGACTGTACCCGAAGACTCGCAGCTGCCCCTGATGCCACTCTCGGAGATATCTCATGCCAGGATTCAGCAAGAGATCACCAGAAGAAGAAATCTGAAGGAAAAGTCTCAATACCGGTTTCTATCCATGTTCATGGAAGGCCGCAGGGTCTCGGCCGTTGAAATGATCAGCGAATCCATCAAAGAGTCAGATAAGCAGACAAGACTGTGGCGCGCAAATTTCGACCGGGTTACCGGGTTCTCGGTGTCCTCGATGTCGTCTCGCTCTTCGAGTAAATCAAACGGGTATTGGCGGCGTCAGGGGTTGGGTGGCATCGGGGTGAAGCGAGTTGAGTGCCGGCCGCTCCGTGCAAGGGACTGCTCATCATCAAGTTGGACGTTCTTCAGCAGGGTATCCAGAATGCAGGAAAACAAGCAAAGCAAGGTACCTACCTACGTGAGCTGACAGGTATGCAATGAAACGTGACAACGGCAAGGTTCTAGAATGTGACAGGTAGGTATTGAAGAAACCGGCAACCACTTAGCAACGTCTCTCGTTGACACTTCCTGTTCTTGGATTTGCCTGCCGTCGGGACTGTGGGGGGATCTTCCGCACCGTGCACAGGCAAGGTATGATAAAGTACGGCAGAGTTATATTGTGCTACCCTAGTACATGAGTGCATAGCATAGTCTGCAGCATCTGAAGTGTCTTCATTTTATGAGAGATGCACAGAAGGATTATGCGAGTTGTTGAAAACAGTCCTGACTGCCGGCATCTCCCCATCGATCTAAGCAGGGGCCTTATCACATGATGGACACTTTGGTTGGGTGCTTGAGACTTCGGTCCCGCAGTTTTTGCAAGAATAGACCTCTGAAGGCATGCTGAACGTTTCTTGTTTCGATTTGAGAGGCTGGTGGGCGTTCGTGATCCGTATATGTTCTAGATGATTTTGACAAGTTGGCCTCTGATGCAATGCTGAATAGGTAGGTAGGTTCTGAAATGACAGAAGTTTGCTTCACAAGCAGGCTCTTGGACATCTTATATCCAAGAGATACTTAGCCTGTTGTCGACCCAGAAACCTGGACAGATCTTTGTGATACCGAGATATGGGATCACTGGAATCGTCTGGTGTAGGTTGTATTACCCAATGGAGCATTCTTGAAACTGCCAACGTGCGTTTGGGTTCCAAGTGCTGTGCCTTCGCTATCCGCCTGCTTCCCCGCCTTTGTAATGGCGCTCTTTTTTTGCCCATCCTTCAGTTTCCACCTCGCTGCTTCGCAACTTGTAAACCGAAAACTCAGTGAAACTTACCGGGCACCAAAAAAAAAGCAATAACAGTTCTTAGTCATTTCCGAAGCTCAATGTCTAACCCGAAGCCACGAGAACCGCACCCAGCCAGAGAAGATGGCTGCTTCGATGTGACACCCGAAAGAAAGTACTATATTCGCGGCAACGCCTTCATCAAGAGGTCCCTCCGACCAAAAGAAGTCATCACCAACTGGAAAGGCAAAACCCACGTTCCTCGACTGCGGAAAGAGCTCCTCATGAACGAAGCTGCCGCGCTCCGCTTCATCCGGCAGCACACCGACATCCCTGTCCCCGACATATACTGCGGCTTTGAAGACGACGACGCCTACTACCTGATATTTCAAAACATTGACGGGGTCAACATGTCAGACTTGAAAGACGAGACGCAGAAGGCCGCCGCTCGTATGGAGCTGGAGAAACACCTGGCTAAGTTGAAAGGAATCAAACCCAAGCGCCTCGGTGGACCATCCGGGATTGTGATCCCTCCGTATCATGTCTTGGGGATCACCCAGAGAAGACAACTGGTCGTCCTGAAAGGAGTCGGAGGCAAAAGACGGTGAAGATTACGTCTTTTGTCATGGTGACTGCTCACAGCACAATGTAATCGTTAACCCTGAGACGTTGCGCATAAAAGCGATAGTCGACTGAGAGTATGCCGGTTTCTTCCAAGCGCGGCGTTTGAGTTTCCATTTTACATGCGCAAGAGACCATCGGTTGCGTTGGGCGAGGAGGACGATTCGCTGGAGTTGCTGGAATTTCTGACTTCCAAAGCGGGGAAAATGCAAGAAGCCGGTGAAGATTTGGGAAACTGAAGAAAGTACAGTGTGCGTGCCAGGATAACTGGGTGATCTGCTGCCATGATATGATGTATAAGATGATCAGGCATGGCAGGGGCTGCCGGGGAAGTTTCCCGGGCCAGGAGCGGAGCTTCAAACAATATTCAGACCCAGCATTTCGGGTCACCCAATAACGGGTTGCCAGATTCTCCTTGCCGGGGACTGCAATGGATTGTGGCGTCTAAGTATCTCCTCTTTTGTGCATTTGGAATTTCGAAGTGGTGCCAGAGTGGCGTTAGATATGACAGAAGGGAAGTTCAATGGAAGTAGTGTGTCTACCTCCTCATTCCCAGAGAGTTGACAGTCATTGATCAGGACTTGCTATTGAGTTCAACCATGCGTGTCTGGACAAGATTCCCCGTTGCCAAGGACGGGAGGGTAAGGCGAAGGATCCAACCCCAGAGTGACACAGACCAGAAACGGGAAAGGGGCCGCACCCGCTGTCAGAAGCGGAGTTCCATTTCCTGGAAAGCCACCCACGCTAGTGATGCCGAGGCCTTGAAGAACGCAATGTAACACAGGGGCCTCATGGATAGACGCACTGCCCCACCGTCTCATTGCAAGATCTACACAGTTTTTGGACGAAGAAAGTCTGGCACTGTCCAACTATTGCCTGATCAAACTGCCGGCAGCTACATTCTCACTGTTGTATCTACAGGTAGTGTTCTCTGTCCCAGGCAGCATGAACCCAAGGTTCGTGTTCCCCTGCCAAATCAGGCAAGCCGTGGTTGATCACGGAGGTATATCCGAGGTTTGTCCCCACTCTCACCCTTCTTTCTGCTTTTCAGTGTGAGATGACATGTTCGAAAATTTGTTGACTTTCCGCCTCAGGGGTTGACGCCCTCCTGGCCACAGCTTGATGAGCAGTCAGAAAATATTAGCTTGATGTTACGTGTTTGAATTCCCAAATGTGCAATTTGTCTGGCTACCACACGCATAAGGCATCCAATATAGCCTTGTTTCTAAATGAAGCGGCGTTGAAGCGTACGAGATAGCTGGTTTGAGATCAACATTTGTGCCCAGTCACTACAGTGCCGCTAGACCTGGGCCCCGTCACCACATCTGGCCCCTTCTCCCGGTACTACAGTCAGCCTCTCGGCACTGTGTGGGCTTCTCGCTGCGAGCAGAAAGACTGAACCTAAGTGAGCGAGGGGGCAGGAATGATATCGGGATGTTGGGGGTAAACTAATCAGGGGAAATATCAGGGGGGGGGGGGTAGGGGGGCGGGGCAGAAAGCATGCTCGTGGGGCTTTATACACCGGAACTGCCTTGTGAAAAGCAACTTTTGTCCTTGGATATTCTTTCCGAAGCTGGGCTGCCTGTTGTATCTTTTTCTCACACACGCAGCAACATCAGGATGTCGACATCAAACGGAATCCTCGATTCACTCGTCGCTTTCCGCTACGAGAGTCTGTCCACTTTAGACTGTCGTGTTCTGGCCAGACTGGCTGTGACTGTGCTTGTTGCTCCCATTGTCACTTTGCTTCTTTGGTTCACATTTTCATGGGCTACATCTCCATTGCGTGGGTATCCAGGCCCCTTCCTCGCCGGTATGTTTGCCCATTCTCAGTCAGCCACCCTATGCTCGGCATGTGCTGATCATACTGTCACAATCAGGATACACAAACCTCTGGCGTCTTTACCATGTGAGAACCGGCAAGTATGAGTTGACCATGAAGAGGCTTCACGACAAGTATGGACCAGTGGTGCGCATTGGTCCCAACTTACTGGATCTCGATTACCCCGAGTTATCCAAAGTGTTGTATGGCACTGATGGAAAATGGCGCAAGGTTTGTGTTCCTACCTACAACGAGGTTATGCCGTCAACTTTGCTAACATCGAAACTTCTCAGACCGAGTTCTACCACAACAACAGTGCCCTCGTCAATGGGAAAATTACCTACCGTTTGTTGCCTTCAATGCCCGGACGTCCTGGGAGTTGTGGCTGACAACACAATAGATATGTTCAGCACCACCGATCAGACTGAGCACGCTCAAATGAAGCGTCCGATTGTCAAGCATTACTCTCTCGGCAGTGTACTGGCCCTCGAGTCACACATGGACAACGTTCTCGGAGAGCTCATGCAACAGCTCGACAATCGTTTTGCCAAATGCGGTCAGGGGACCTGTGATTTTGGAGAATGGGTTGCATTCTGTCAGTTCCCCTGCCTACCTATCTTTGCATTCTCATCTCCCTTCAATCACACACAGGCAGCTAACTCGTCTTTCCTCTCCAGATGCCTGGGACCTCATCACCTCGGTCACCTTCTCCAAATCCTTCGGCTACATGACCCAAGGTCACGACTTTGACAGCTCCATCGCCACAGCCGACAAATCCCTCGACTACTTCGTCTCCGTCGGCCAGATCCCTTGGCTGGACTTCCTCCTCGACAAGAACCCCATCCTCCGCATCGGTCCCCCCAACCTCAGCAACGTCACCAACATCGCCATGACCTCTCTCATCGCCCGCATGCAAGGTCAAGACAAGAACTTCAACCCCAAGGTCCCCGACTACCTCCAACACTTTATCGATTCCAAGAATACCCATCCCGACACCGTCCACGACGGCATGGTGTTTGGGTATTTACTCGTCAACCTCATCGCGGGAGCAGACACGACAGCCATCACTATCCGAGCCATCTTTTACTACGTCTTGAAGAACCCAGCCGTCTACGCCCGTCTGGTAGGGGAGATTCGTTCAGCGGGGATTGAAAACTCCAACGCCTTTCCTTACTCTCAAGCTCGCCAGCTGCCCTACCTCGAGGCTGTGGTCAGGGAGGCGCTCCGTGTTCATCCTGCTGTGGCTATGCCGCTTGAGCGTTATGTCCCTGCTGAGGGGTTCACCCTTCCCAACGGCAACTTTGTTCCTGGCGGGGTGGCCGTTGGTATCAATCCTTATATTGGCAACAGGAACAAGACTGTTTGGGGTTCTGATGCGGACGAGTTTAGGCCTGAGAGGTGGTTGCGGGATGTCAAAGGTGGGGAGACCGATGAGGAGTATAAAAAGAGAATGCAAAAGTGGAATGCCTGTGACTTGAGCTTTGGGGCTGGGTCGAGGATTTGTTTGGGGAGGAACTTGGCGTTGGTGGAAACGTATAAGCTTGTGGCCACGGTTTTGAATAGGTATGAGGTTACGCTGGCGGATCGGGAGAGGGAGTGGGAGACGGTGAATAGTTGGTTTTGGAGGCAGAAGGGGGTGGAGGTTAGACTCAGGGGTAGGGTTTAGATTGCATTTGGTTGATGTTGGATTTATGGAGGGGGTATGACACGAAGGAGACATGTTTGTAAGGTAGAATCTACGCACATCCATTGAGAACGACCAGCAAAAAATTGCATTAAAGAAGTTGATCTCTTGTTTGGGGCTACTGTGGTGATAAAAGGCTACAATACCGTTGAGTTGTAGACAGCATGATTGACGCTGTAACATAGGTTAAGACAGGATGATATTCCCAACAACACCTTGAGAGGTAATTAAAAGTCTTTCAAAAACTGCTAACAGGCCTCAACGAGTAACACGTAGGGTAGCTGTTGAAATATGCCTCAAACCCTTTTTGTCTATTTTACCAACTCTTTAATGGAATTGGATACCAGAGGTATCTTGTGTGACTCTGAAAGAGATGTTGAAATTCTCAAAGCCCAAATCACATCCTAGCACCCTCACCACAAAATAATTGAGACAGCAACAGGAAGTAACCCCATAATACATACCTGAAAAGCCAATTAAAGGGCCTTTAAAGATAGTCAAGAGGCCTTTAAAGTGTTACGCCCCAAGCGTAATACTTCTGTACAGGAACCACTGGGTGTCACGGTTCTGGAAGACAGTGGGGCCACGAGGGACCAATCAGGACTGGACCGCGCGATCGAGCGGGACTCACGGTCCAGGTGGGCAAACGGACCAATGAGATGGGGACCGGAGACCGCAGCGGGGTCCACGGTCCCGTATCGGCCAATCAAGAGCGGACCGGGGACCGTCTGTAAGTCAACAGTCCACGGTCCACTGGTCTATATATACGGAGGAACTGGCTGGTGTAGATAGACAGTTCCTCATGCAAGCAATTCAAGTTCATTTGTCTACAATCTACTTTCAGTAGCTCTTTGTTAGAACAACCTGTTGTTGACAGTGAATCCATGTCTGAGACGCTTGTCACAACCTTCGATCATCCTGTCATATTCACCTTCGGCGTACTGCCTTGCAGTCTGTATCCATTCCTGGTGCAGGTTGTAACATAAAGATAGTGAAAAGGCCTTTAAAGATAGCTAAAAGGCCTATTAATGTACCTTTGAGGTTTGGTGTCTCAATTATTATCGTGGTGAAGGTGCCTAGAAACCCGAAACACTCAACTCAATTTGCTGTCCCTCTCTGTTCTTTTCACCGCGTTACCTCCAAGGCTGTGATCTTTAGGTTTCACTCAGACTAATCACTCGAAGCTCCCACTGTGGTTCAGGTAAGTTGTCGCTGTCCTGAAAAACTACCTAGGTACCTCCTGAAGTTCCAAGTCTGGTTCACCCTGCTGTCCACCACGCAGCGGTCTCCATGCTCCGCGTTGCCTAAGCTGTGGAGGACTTTCCCGAGCAGGAGGGACCTCCCCGGTAGCTTCAGTTCCTCCACCGTTGTTGTCGGCCAAAGGGACCTCATCGGTTTGAGCTACTCCATTGTTGGTGTTTTGGTCGCCTTGGGCATCCTGTGCAGAGCGTGCAGGCGAGGGATGAACCATTTGACGGAGACCTTCTAGTATGCCTCGAACTGCGAGCACAATGGAGTTTTCCCTGCTCAGCCGCTGCTTGAGATTTTCCTCATCTCTTTTGTTTGCATTCTTTATCGCCAAAAAGCCTAAAGATATCGCAAAAAGACTGACCAACTCCCCAGCAACTGCCCAATAGACACAGATATCAATATCAAACTATGGAGGACGTCAAACACAAGTCTCGGGTACATGTATGCACTCACACAATCGACCTGTAATCCAGGAAGACCTATAAAAAGGCTCTCCGGTATCGTCATGCGGGAAACCTTCAATCGATATTGCGAAGAGGGCGAGCATAAACGCCAAAGGTGTCTAGGTATGGTGTTATTAGTATCGTAGGGTAGACGCATTTCAAGTCCAGTTATGCCGATAATCACCACCGAAATAAGCACCGTGCAGAGATTATAGTCGCTGGACCAACGTCAGTTAAATGAAACTTACAAAAACGATAGTAACGGCGGTAAGAAGCAACACGTAGTTGTTCAGTTGGCGGGACTTCACGGCTTCGATGTTGGCGAGTTTCGACACAATAAAAGAGCCCTGAGCTTGTTTGACACTGACGAGATGATCCACCTAAGTAGAGGTATACGGTTAAAATGTCAGCCATTAGTCCTTAACTCCCCAAAGCAAATGTGACCCACCGCTGCGAGAACTCTGGTGGCGTTGGCTTCAAGTCTATCGACCCGGTCAATAAAGGCTCGAATCCGGGACTGCTGGATAAAAGTCTCGTAAGATATGCTCCCGTCGCCCTGCGGACATGTGCTGTGGTACCTTTCGGCAATCTCCTTCTGATTCGTAAATAGTTGCTTTAGGATGGCAAGCTCTCCCAGAACGTCTTTAAGCTCGTAAATGATCTGAACCTCTCCTCCGATTTTGAGAGACTCATGATCCAATCCGTGGTTCTCTCTGTCGGTGTCATGGTCTTCGACGAATTGGCGAAAATCCTTAAAAAGCCCCACTTCTTCATTCTCCTGTTTCGCTATCCAGCTCTCAAAGATATCCAAGATGTGATATCCAAGACCTGACTGTTCAAACTCATCAGGTAACCTGAGACATTGAAGGAGGATCTGTTGAACCAGTGCGTGAGGGGTGCTCCAAGCGTGTAATGGCAAACACCGCGATACTATCTCAAACAGGGTCTCTTTGGATTCGCCATCCCACCTCGGGGGCATTGCTGTAAGAATCGTTCCTAGTTAGGTGTTAGCCAACAGGTTATTCGCAAGAGCACAGACGCAGTAGTAATAAGTCCCACTTTCGTCCAGTTTCCACATCCACAACTGACGAACCATGAGAAGCTTCAGTGGTGTGTTATTTGTTTCAGGCGTCTCCGCGTTTTCGGTAGGAGGATTGGTTCCTCCAGCTGTCCTGGTGGCAGTCTCTGTGACGAAAGGTGCCGCTACACCCGGCGCCGTAGGTTCTGGGCCTTCTACGTTCTGAATAGTAGGATTCACCCTTCCAAGTGCAGGGATGGCTGTGCCTGCTCCTTCTGCGGCTGGTGCTTCTCCTGTCGTTGGTATCGGGCCCGGTGCGCAATTCCGTTCTTTCAACCACTTGTACACTACCTGATCTTTGTCTGTTTGATTGAGAGCCGTATACCCATCATGGTATGCCTGGTCTAAGGTTTCTGGGCGCTGTAGACCAACAGATCCGTTGTATGGACCGAATTGACTCTCCAAATCCCAGAGGTCTCTTTGTTTTTGGAGAACGGGAAAAAGGCGATTTGCATGTGGGCTTAGATACCGTTCAGACTCGAAGTCAATAAATGGAACCTAGTGAACCGTCATATTAGTGATATCAAAATGACAGTAATTAACTACTAGGTGGGTGCTTAGATATTTCCTGAAGCAGACCATCATGATGACTTACGACAAGGGAAATCTTTGACGAGGTTATGGTTCCATCAATTTTATGTTGGCATTGTACCTGAGGTTGGAATCAAGTTGGGTCAGCCTCTTCGTCATTACCATCCCGGGCATTGTGAAAAAAAAGAAGACATACGTGAGGGAAACGACAGTAGCTGTTACCTGCGGTGTTCCGGGCACACGCCGTGGCATCGACAAAGCGGGACATGTAGTACTGCTTCTCGCTTTCGGTCTCCCCGTAAGACTCGCATAATTTGGCAACAACATCCTGTTAACCTTTTTGTGAGCCACGAACTCAAGGATGCTACGCCAACTCCGTAAGAGTAGGTAGTCGGTAAATACCAGGTATCTACCTACCTTGACCCATGTCATCTGTGTTGATGTAGCAGTTAGCATCAGTCTTGCGGGGGTAGAATTTTCTCTGTCACAAATGCCCCGTATTTCTTACGCTTCTGAAGGTCAAGAAAAAGGTACTGGTTCTTACTCACATTGGTGTGTGGGATATGAATCCATCGCACGATATCTTCGGGCTCTATGTTAACTCCATCATCCTCCGTGTCGCTGACAAACTCTTCTTCGAGTTGGGTGAGCAAGTTTTCTTCTGTAGGTCGTGTGCTGCACTCATGAATTAATAAACGGTGACGTTTCACAAACCTTCGAGTACCTAGGTTCTGAGCTTACCCCATAAAGTCCTTAATTGGCATGGATCGAGTCCAGTTACGGGTATATGAGCCATCCCCGTTGACATCCAAGGCACATGAAAATGTTATTTCGATGTTGAAGTTGGCTGAAATTTCGTGTTGCCTCGAAATTGAGTTGCTCCACGCTGGCTTGGTCTCGTCCTTATTCTGCCACAATTCATCGCCCGCCAGTCTCAATGCATCATCACGCCCAACTGGTATGCGTGGAGCCTTCCAGGCTAGGAGCAGTTTCACCATACCTACATCTTCTCTTGCGCACGCAGCTTGCAGGGCTGTAGTTTTTCCTATTCAGAGGTCAGCAAATCTGGTCGTGTTACAAACTCCAGAACAGAGGTATTTAGGTAAGGTACCTACCGTCTCCGTCCTCCAAACCAAGCCTCGCCCCGTTCATGAGTAATAGCCGAGCGACGTCAACATTCTTCGGCGGTCTAGACCGGCGGTGGGAGGCCGCCAGAAACAGAAGGCTCTCTAGAGAGTGTGGATTGCCAAATTCGGAAGCTAGCAATACACGGGTAGCAACGACATCGCCGAATATTACTGCCATTTGGATTGCCGAATCTCCGTCTTTGTCCTTACTTTCGCCAAGTTCGCAGGCGTCTGGGTGCTTGAGAAGTTTCTGATAAACGTCTTCTGCTTCCTTCGCTACAGCTCTGTGCAACACAGTCTCCTTCTCTTTGGTGTATTTTTTGGCGAGATTATCAATGCCAGGTTGATCGAGGAGATGAAGAGCGATGTCGAAATGAGCTCGCTTAATGGCAACATAAAGCGCTGAGACCTTTCCCAAGTCCTTATATCGGTCGTCTTTTTCCCTCTGATTGTCTCTGTCCTCTTGCTCGTCGTCGCTGTCCCAGTCGCTCTCTTCTGGCATGTGGTTTCGCCAAAGTTCAGGATGCTTGCGTTTCATTTTGTAGTACCACATCTGTCGTTGTGCTTCCTCCATGTTTCCAGCACTGCATGCTGCCCAAAAGCCTTCGGGGTTCCTTCTCAAAGTTTCAGCATCCGAGTCAGCGCCGCTATCATCACTGATCATTTCTGAGTCTGACCCCTCATCTCGACGACCACGTTTTAGTATGAAGCAACGTCTCTCCACATTCACGTCGGCCCCCTGCCTCAAAAGCCTTCTGGCCTTCTTGAGTTTACCATTGCGGCAGGCATACCAAAACCTTTTGTTCTTTCGAGCCTCATCGATGAGTCTCAACGGATCCGAGTTGTCATCGCTTGGGTTCATGTTGAGCTTGAAACCTTGTGTATAGCAGGTGGGCGGGGTATACCGAACAAGGTAGGTAGATAACTAGATCGATGAAGATTTGATGAATATAGCTAGGGAGCTCGACTGCTTCAAGTTGTCGATGAGTATGGGTGACTGCCTTGAGAGGTAGGTATCCTGAGTACTTAAGGTAAAGAGAGGCATCCGTTAGGCTTAAGCTCTTGGCGAATAGCCACATCATACGATATCACGAAATAATATGCACTTGGCTCAGTCATCACACCGCAGACTGACAAATCACGCCAACTGACGTCTGAAGGTAATGGAAGCAATTTTTCTTTGAAGAAGTTGCAAATTTACACGTCAAGCACATGAAAGCTCCCAACCGTTTCCCTGTAGGTAAGAAGCTACTTGAACAAACAATTTCCAGGTTATACTTGGCACAAACAGTATCAGTCTATGGTATGTTCAGAATAGTTTGGGATTTAATCAAGATAATATTACGCGTAAACCACACTCAGCGGTTCACTTACTATGTTATCTATACTTACCTACCTCCTAAAACACCATACTCTTCCCATCCTTCGAGATCTCCAACTTCTGCCTCTCCTGCTTCCTCGGCCCAAGCTGTATCTCAGTCTCGCGGTGCTGACGCCAAAGTTGCGCAAAGAAGAGTCTTAACTCAGCGCCCGAAGCCTGAAACTTGGGCTTGCTTTTTGGTGAGTACTTGCACTGTTCGCAGAGCTCCTCCTCGACATAGACTCCTGTGAGTTCGCGGGTTTTGAGATCGTCGCAGATGCCCCCGTTCTTCTTCACGCTAGCGGGGAGGTATTTGGCGAGCTGGCAGAGGGCGACTTCGACCTTTTGTTCGGGGGAGTTTTCGCGGCAGCGGGGGCATTGGAGGTAGAGGTCGAAGTATTTGCACATTTTTGCTGTGGTTTCTCAGTTTGGACTTACCTGTGGTTTGGGGAGGGGGATAGCTGTGTGGGGGGTTAGCAGATCTCGACAAAGGTTTCGTGCCACTTGGCTTTGTTATCGTCTCACTGCACTCCAGGTGTATGAGACGTCAGCTTGTTGTGGGGGTAGATTACTGTCGAGATGGATGTGGTTTTTGAGTCGAAACCGGGAGGGAGGTGGGCTTAAATAATACTGCTGATTTATCATGGCGTCTTTGTGGCTCGTTTCAAATACAACCAATTGTTCATTAACAATTGCATTATGAACACTACGCTTGCGTTGAAGGTTAGGGTTCTTTGTCCCTGGCCCCCGAATCCTTTGTCAGACTGTGACGACAGTTGATGCCTCGAATAGATTAGATAGCGACTTTGATTCAGACTCAAGTCGACAGTGCACCCGGATCCGACATCCTGCAATGCAAGCACATGTTGCACCTGCCCTATGCGTGGAGATGCGGGGCTCAGTTGCCCCGTAAATCCAGCCAATGAATGTTGGCATACAAACTGCTGGGACAGCAAAGGCCAAAGAAACACCTGCCAAGAGTCAAGCGCTAGCTTGCTCTTTTTTTCTCACGATAGTGGTGAAAGAATTGTTAGTGGGAGGGAGCCAACATCCATCACATCCTCTTTCTTTTCCATTTTTCCTTGAAATACTTAGCGCCGAATAAAAGATCCTTACATATCGAGACCAGCCAAAATACAAACTGATGATTTTCACAGGTGCCATCACAAGGATCTGAAGCCACAATAAACCGACTGTTTTATACCCTCCTCTTGCCCTTTCCCCCAGTGATACTAAGCCCCTGTCAGGAGCGCCCGGGGACCAGAGCAAATGGACGTTAAGGTTTCGGACTCAAGTCTTAGCGCCCGTCGCATCTTGAACATCGCATTACCAGCTGCCTACCTTACCAAACTCGTTCAAAATCCCATCAAAAGTCCCAGACCAGAATCTCCAAAACTCCAGCTTGCGATCAACAAATATCTCCAGCTTCCAGTTTGCAATTTCCACATGCCATCCCCAGTGACACCTCAGCTATTCTCTTCCCACTACCTACAAACAATTAGCGCCCGGAACTATCACCCCAACCCCGCCGAACTAAACAGCACCACCTAACCCGCGCCGCAATGCGCACCCACCATCTCACCCAGGAGGCCCCTGAGACACCCTGTTCCCATCCCCGCGGCCGGCATGCCACAATGCGGTCTAGGTCCCGTCAGGCAGTGCTGCTGATGGACCTTTTTTGGTACCACGTTGGGTGCCTGCGCCAGCTTGTCAAAAATAAGATTTAATTAAAAGCCATGGCACGCCCATGGTTATCATAATCCTCACCTCTTTCACCACCTTCATTGTACATACTTTTCTTTTTGGTGTAGAGTGAGTGCTGATCTCAAATGAAGTCCCTCACCTTCTTCACCCTCCGCCTGCTCCAAATCGCGCTCCTCGTCGCGTGCTTAGCTTTCGCCGTTGAGGCAGCCCGCGGCAGCAGCAGCGGCGGTGGTGGTAGGTCCTCCTCTTCCGGCAGCAGAAGTGGGTCCTCCTCTTCCGGCAGCGGTAGAAGTGGGTCCTCCTTCGGCGGCGGCGGCAGCAGCACCGGCTTCGGAACTGGATACCACCCTAGCAACAATGACAACGACGACACATCCTCCTCTTCCGGCAGCCACAACTCCAACTCCAACTCCAACTCGGCGTCATCAACAAACGCCTACTTTGGCACCGGCAACGCAGGCGGCTACCGCTACCGCTACCGCAATGGCAACAACAACTCCCGCGCCCCGTTCGACACGCAACAAGCGGTGAACTACCGCACCATCCACGGGATCCTCGCCTCGCTGGCGATGGTGGTTCTTTTCCCCATTGGGTCGATCCTTCTCCGGGTGTTGCCTGGGAAGTGGGGATTCTGGGTGCATGTCATTTTCCAGGTGTTGGCCACCATCATTTACATTAGCGGTGCTGCGCTGGGGATTTACCTCGTCAACATGATCAGGATTCCTTCTGGGTCTTTGGTATGTTCCCCCCTTTTCCCCCTTTTTCACCCTATGCTAATAAGAGATAGCTGTCGAATACATCAACAAACTACCACCCTATTCTCGGTCTTGTCCTCCTCGTTCTGTTCCTCATCCAGCCCGTCCTCGGCGTGGTGCACCATCTCAAGTTCCGCAAGGTGCAAAAGCGCCAGATCTGGTCCCAGCTCCACCTGGCCAACGGCCGGGTCAGCATCATCATCGGCATCATCACCGGTGGCTTGGGTCTGCATCTATCTCAAGCCACGAACCAGAAAAAGACTGTGTACGCCGCTGTAGCAGGTGTTATTGGCGCCATCTGGATTGGTGTCTCCGTTTGGGCTGAGCTGAAGCGGAAGAAGAAGCTGACTGATACCGAGAAGGCCAAGGAGGGGGAAGATGAGAGTATGGTCAGAAGGAAAAGCGGTGACGAGGTCAAGACGGGGGTTACGGCTTGGGATATTATGAAGTGATGGATCGGTAGACTGTTGTAATGATTTATGAAAAGCAAGAACGACTGCTTAATGTTTACCATTTTCTTCACAACACTCCAGCTCGAACTGCCATTTCCAATAACCACGTGTAGGGTGGGGTTGGGTATGACAGCTGGAAGAACAGCCTTTTGAACTCCATCAACAGATCGTGACATTCCACCTGGTTATCGAAAAGAGAGTCAAATTCCAACTCTGCTAGCTTCCTCACATTGAGCTCGACAATTGTCTTGCGTATATCCGTCGGTCTCATGTCCCTAAAAGTGTCAATGGTGCAAGCGGGGGTTGGAGATCCGGGAACTTCCAGTCCGAACTTCTCGATTGCAGGTATTCCTGGCATGCTAGAGTCAGTATTGCCACATTGTTGATAGTTAGAGTGGCCTAACCGCAGTTTCTAATGCTTCCTATGACATTGTCAGTTATAATTTCCTCAGTCATTGAATTGAGTGCAACTCTACGCACCCCGTATGTGATGCAAAAACGGCATCTCCCACGCTGCAAGATCCCAGCCGCCGTTCTGCCTGGCCCAAATGTCAACGCCATGATTCCGTCTCGAATACATGTCGTTGATGTGAGTCCTCCAGAGAAGGTCGTTTAGGACTTTGGGTGTGACAAGATGGTGGACTATGGTCGGTGAGCCTTGACTGTCATCAAAGTTTAACTCCCATCGGGACATACCCCGTGCAATCGTATCCTCTGGACCATCGAATTCGCTTTTTGCTAGCTTTAGGTCTACCGGCTTATCCGGACCGGCAAGGAGCATCAGTCTGATCAGCTTGATGAGCATCCAAACACGTCGTGGCGGGAGCCGAAGGTAGGCAGTCTCGATCAAGTCCCTGTTTCTCTGCCGAATAACTTCATCAACCATCCCTTTAGACCAGAGGTCAATCTTGATTCTGAATCTTCGTATCAAGTTAGCCTGTGCAAAGTCCTCCTCTGCTGTGTACCGTGAGCCACCTGTGTATGAGATAGTTTGTTAGACACCGTGAGCGTCGACCAATGCAACGTAGACATGGAAGACTTACCAAGGAGAAAGTATGGGCCATAAGACTTCGAGTTGAATGGCCTTCCATATTTGTTTGCCTGCCTGTGAACTCCTTCGTATAGACCGTCAAGATCTGCGTTCATGAGCCGTACAAGATTGCGTTGCTTGTCAAGGTTCTCTGCTCGCCACTGCTCGACATTGTCCATCACAACTTCTTCTACATCTTGCCACTTGGTTTCCTTTTGCGAACCCAAGGCTCGGGAGATGGCCTCCAACTTGAACAAAGCCCGGCGGCGGATCTCCTTGTGTTTCCCACCCAACACTTTGCCCATGCTGCAAGGTGCAGTGAGATACCACTCGAGTGTGCGGGCAAAGGCGTCACGAGACTCAAACACGATGCTTGTACAAGGGGCACAACTGTCCAAAAAAATCCCGTTGATCATGTTGACATGGTTTTGTTTGACAGGGAAGATGGTGAAGTCGAATCTGTCTGTTTGGCGTCTTTTAGGAGGCTGCCCGGCTTTGAGCTCAAGTCGGCTATCAACGATCACCGTGTAGTTGTTTCGAGCTTTTGAGATGGGAAGGTCCGCCAGCAATGAGCGAACCTTCTCCGAGCCTGGGGATTCCAAAGGGGCACGACATGCTAATCGCATAAGTTTCCGCGCCTCCCTAACACGCTCATCAGCGTCTTCCAGGGGATCGGGAAATATGTCGGCTCGGAGCACGATCAAGAGCTTGGGTGAAATAGGTGCAAATGTATGAAGGGGAAGATATTCAGTATCAATGACTTCCTGCGTCTCCGCGTCCAGCGCAGAAGTATTGGGGCCTTCGAATATCGCATACGCGTTGTCGGTCAGAATAAACTCGTCGCCATCCTCTGCAGGGGTGAGAATAGCCATGTAGGAGAACTCAGCGTGTAACCAGAACCACATGGCGTCTTGAGGGTACATCTTGCCCATCAACACCCCCAGCCACTTCTTTCCCGGGTCCATAGGGAGCTCGATGATGGTCTTGATCCCGTCGAGCCACACATCCAGTGGCGTGATGATATTGTTCTTGCGCATGTACTCGCGCACAAGCTCCTTATCATCCTCGTTGTACCCGTCGGGCGTGGCATGGTTGAAGCGGGTATGAAACCCTCTGTTCCGGTACATGAGGAGGAAGAGGAACTTGCGCATGAGATCGCGTTCAGCTCGTGACATTGAAACCACGGTACTTTTCTGCTCGAAAGCCTTGCTGATCTTGCGGAAGATCTGGCTAGCTTGATGTTCAAGTTTGGAGAACAGGATCTCGACTTCTCGTTGCAAAGCGGTTGGCTTGTTCGGGTTGTCGTACATGTTGACCAGTCCCAAGATCCGGTTGACGGGACTCTCACAAATAACAGGCGGATCAACCGCGAAATCAACGTGCCGAACGACTTTGTCTTTTGGGAACATCCCCTTTTGGAATTTGCGGCCTTTGGTTGGTCCATCTGGCTTGTAGGGGTGAGAGAAGTTACGAAGGAGGAACTGAGGGACAAAGTGTTGATATTGGGGGCTCTGTGAAGTCATGATGTATGTGTTCGATGATGGTTGAGGACTGTTTTGGGTGTCGCGCGTAATGTAAAATCAGAAAGGGGTTTGCGTCTGCTAGTGTCCTGTATCAGTGTTTTATGGACAACCATACCTATGTGAGGCCCACAGTCGGGTGCCAGCGGGGTATTTGCCCAAGCTGCTGCACGCTTCCGAAGACGAGTAGCATCTGTGTCGCCATGACAAGATCTGATAGGGCTGTCCTGGCCTTGAAGGTGTGCTGAATCGCGATGTGACAGGCCGGGAGTCGGTTGGGCCAAAAACCCGGAATTGAAGACGACAGAGGTAGGGCGAGAAATGAGCAAGTCCACGTGATAGTCCCTTCCTCAATTCCCAGATTGCTGCAATGAGAAGGAAGCCTCGACAACAGGAACAGACACGAGCGAGAAGCGTAATGTAGGTACGATTAGCATTAAATCAGATTCATGTATTTTATCAAACATGTACAGCCGAAAAACCCGCCTCTGAAACAGATACCAAAATGTCCCGGGTATTACCTGTTCATAATGCGCTCATGTAAGAACCCAGAGAAAAGAACCTTGTCAAAAAAAAACATCCCATTTTTTATCCAAAAAGAGCACAAGCGCTTCAACTGTATCCTATGTCCAAAAACAAAAAGCAAAGCAACACCCAAGAAAACATGGCGTTATTTACAGGGAAATGGCACCGGCGACGAGAGCAACGAGGCCGGAGACAAAGAGGATCGAGGCAGCGCCGCGGGGAGCAGCGTTCTCGTTGTCATCGGAGCCAGAGCCGCCAGTGCTGCCCTGGGCATCTCCATCGGGGAACTCGGGGCTCTTGGAAGCGACGTGGCCAGCCCACTGGGAGCCCTTGCCGTTAAGGCCGGGGCCCTTGCCAGCACCGTTCTCGAAGTACTGAAGGGCCTCCTCGGGAATCTCGGGAAGGACGGTGCTGACGATCCAGTGGTCGTTGTTCTCGGGGCACTTGGAAGCCTTGTTCTCGGTGCTGGCGCCGGCAAGACCCTTGGGGGCGGGGAAAGCCTTCATGGCCTTGACCAGGTTGTTGAACTCGGGCTGCATCTCAGTGCGCTTGCCAGTCTGGTCGAAACCGTTGCCCTTGTCGCCACCCTCAATCTTGACGATACCGTACTTGTTGGGCTCCTCGGAGTACTCGTACATGAGACCACCGGAGTAGACGCTGGTCATGTTGGGGTGCATGAGGGACTCGAGCTCACCAAAGTCACGGACGTTGTGGTTGCAGCCGTACTCGGACAGGAAGATGGGAAGACCATAGCCGGTGAAGTTCTTGACCTTCTGGTCCCAGCCGGACTCGATGAAGTTGCTAGTGCACCAAGAGTAATCGTTCTGCATCATGTTAGTGTAACGGCCTCGGGGCCGGTCAAAATCGGTCAACTCACAAAGGCGAAGAAGTCGCTGCGCTCCTCATCGGTACCGCAGTTGAAGTAGTCAGCAGTCTGGAGACGGTTCTCGGTCACATCGGCGGCAGAGTATCCGACCAGGATCTTGCGGTACTTGCGAGCCTTGATGTAGCGGCGCATGTCACGGTCGGTGGCCTTGACGTAGCGGGCAGTGAGGGTGGTGTTGGCATGGTCGTGGATGACCTCGTTGCCAGAGAAGAAAGCCATGGTGTTGGTGTACTTAGCAAAGGCATCAATGGTGGCGAAGACGCTCTGGAGGTAGATGGCGTTGTACGAGGTGTGAGGGTCGTCACGGTTGATAGAATACAAGGGGTTGTTGGCATCAAGGACGACGTAGATGCCGGCCTTGGCGAGCTCCTCCATGCACTCATCGTGGTCCTTGGAGTTGTCGGTCGAGTACACACGGATGGTGTTGATGCCGAGCTTCTTGAACTTCTCGATGTCGGGCTTGCAGACCTTGGGATCGGCCAGAGGGTCGACATTGGCGGCAGCACCACCTGGCTGGTAGTCGATACCGCGGACGAAGAATCTCTCCTTGCCCTTGTAGAAGGCGTTGCCGGTGGCAGTGATGGGCTCAAGCTCCGTCTGGCGGGCCTTGAGGGGGAGAGTGGCAGTTGGGGTAGCGTTCACAGCAGCGGCAGCCGCGAGCGCGGACAAAACAGTCGTGGTCTTCATTGTGGCGTGATGTGGTGGTGAATTCGATATCAGGATCCTATCGTGGTTCGTATGGAAAACAGTCGGGTTCAGGGGCGTCTATTTGGATAAAAAATTAAATGTATAGCGTGGTTGAAAAAGGCCACCAAAACGAGCGGAATGGCCTGGGGGGTGAAGAAGCAGTCGATGAGCGATTGACTGAAAAGGAAGAGGTTTGTTGGAATGATTTTTTCGGATCAAAAAGAGAGGGATGGAGGCAGATTTTCAGGAGAGAGGGAGATTAAAACAGGCACACCCCCGGAATCCCGAAACCTCGATAAAGGGGGTGCATAGCCACCCCAAGACTCAGGCCAAGATTCGATCCAAGAGCTGCATTGCGTGGGCCAAGGGTGGTCTGTCGCTCGTTAATTAGACCGCCAAGCGCCAATGGTCGTTGGTAGAGGTTGGCAGAGGTTGGCAGCAGACGGTCTGGCCCAGTTGTCCGCGTCTTCTTTAGGCACTTAAACCCTAGCACGCTGCCATCACTGGAAACCGGATATCGCGCGGATCTGCCATTTGGCTGCCAATGCCGGATTGGACCAGCGATTGCTGCAGGTCCCAAAGTCGATCCAATTGGGTGGTCAGTCCACTGGTCCTAGCTTCCCAGAGCTGGGCGCTATTCCAAGTTTCTGTTGCGGTTGGAAACTCCTGATTCCGGCTGGCATTGCATCACCATCGAGAACCCATCGATATCTTGGACCTCCGATATCTTCATAAATTCTCCAAGAACAAACGACAAGAACACGAAATTTGGATCGAATTATTGCCCTCCAACAGCTGACAGGAGTGGATTAGCGGCCGGCATGTTGCGGTGAGATTGGCCGGGTTGGCTTCGTACCCGAAATAACAAAAACAGTGCACCAGCCATCAGTCTCCACAAACACGACACATCTCCACCAATGCGGAACCTCTCACGTGATATGCCAAGCTGCTATAAGTCCACCGCAACGGACGAGCGGCGTTTGGAACCAACGGCGTCTCGCTGCAACACCACAAGCTTCTGACAGCCTTCCCGAAGCAGAGAAAAGACTTTTCGAAACCGACTTGTTGATGACACCTCGGCGGCGCTTGCTGTGGAAGACGGCGCTCGAAACCGGCGGCCCATTCCACAACGTCCTGCGGTCTCCCCCGCCTCTGGCACAGATGTCATGGCTGGTCCGTGTTGATTCAAGGAATGCTTGGCTTCCGGCTTGCGCAACCGTTGCTGATCAGTACCCAGATCCCGTTTGGTTTGAAACCGTCTCCCGATGCTTCACGGTGGGTTTTTGCAGCTCACCATCTGCCGCCGGCTTTTCTGACATCTGGCTGGCTGGAACATGCCAAGTAACGGGGGGCGGCTTTGTGATCCTTGACGCATCCTGGTTGATCATCGGGACAGTGAAACAAGACAAGATATGAATATCAGCAAGCTGGCAAGCCACATCCTTTTAACTTATGATGCTAGCTCGAATCTTCTGCCAGTATGACGGCTTTGAATGGGGTCTTTTGTCCTCCAGTGCCTTCCTCATCGATTTGGTCTGATCACAGTTTGTCCTCGTTAGAGTCCTCAACCACCGCTCGAAGGTGTGATTCTCCCGTTGATGAGCTTGGTCAAGAAATATGCTATTTTCAACGATCATCTCACCGGGTCATCCAGAACTTGAATGACTGGCGTGTTGAGCTGCTGTCCCTGCAATATGACGTGGCACCCATTTTTGGGAGAAGACGTGTGGAAAAAGCAGCCTGCAACTTTCGGTAGAGGTGAGAGCTTTCAACGCAAAAAGTTCTCATGCTACCTTGAATCTTGATGAAAGGTGTAGCGGTAGAATGGGCTCGGAATTCGCTGTTTCTGGTGGCAAAGGCATCGACAAGAACTATGTGTGTAGCAGCCGGCTATCATCTTTGGCTAGTCAGGCTTCAAAGGGCGGGGTCTCATGACTATCACTATGAGAGATGTTTGCTATTGCAGCTGCTTACCTTACGAAGTTGCGTATTTAACTAAACAGGCTTTCAAGCTTTCAGGGTAACTCTTCCTATTCGATATCTAGAAAAGAGTAGGATGCCTATAGCATTCGCCTGCTCTAGCCCGGGAGACAAGTATCCACTTCTTTTGCCCTTCCAATTCACTTGATTGTTGTCGTTAAGGTTGTGTGCCTGTCGAGCTCAAACACCCCTCTTTCATTCTTTGACTTGTCGCCGAGGCAGGCATCGCCGTCAAAACATCCAATGTCGGCATAAAAGTACCTCAGGCACGCTCGACTACACCGCTGCCGCAGTCTCACCAACATGCTATTGGTGTTGGTAACTTGGTTACGGACGAATAATTCCTAAGAGGACAGAGTGTCGTACCAGAAAGACGTCCTTGGCCACAGGCCAAGGCAAGGGGTTTATCTCCCCACAAAAAACCAATCTTTAGAACCCTGAAAAGCCCAATGTCGATTGAAAGAAATGGGAACGGTGCAAGGGAACTCGGTTGGAAGAATGTTGTAGTATCGGGAGGAAATTATTGTACCTTACATGTGAGTTAAGGTGATGGCCAGGGGAAAGTGGGGCCCACACCCAGCCTGTCAGGGGTAAAAGGAGGTTTTGTTTTGTTTGGCTTTTGTCTTGAATCATCTATACCCACCTTGTTAGCTTACAAAAGACAAGGATTTTGTTGGTTTATGACATTGACTGTACCGTAAAATGTGTCGCTCGGTAGAAAATGCAAGAATATATCATTGTGCCCGGTGCCGATTGATGAGACTGACTTTCGGTATGTGGCTTATTTTCCTTTTTGGGGCAGTTTACTTCCTTGCCCGAGCCTGATTTCGGATTTGTGTGTTTTTATGGGGGCTGTTTAGGTAGGGGGTGATTAATCAGGGTATGTTGCTTGGGAAGATTGAGGCTGACAAGCGGATGACAGGAGTTGCTTCTATGGAGTTGTCGTTAAAGAAAGGGGTGTTGTGAGGATTAAAGAGGTTTGGTGGAAGATCTATGGGATCATAATGGGGTTTAGGGTGAATCCTTGCATATTATTTCCCCTCTACCTCTTGATGCGATGTCGACCCATACTACATGACACAACAGGCACCATTATCAATCAAGCCATCTCCATCGGCATTCAATTGGCCTTTCTTCGGCTCACCCTCCTCATCAGCAAGAAGGAGGCGATCCCAGTAAATATGCGCTCTAGGACTGGCCCTGTTGCGACAAGGGTCGAATGCCTCAGCTATAATTTGTAGACACTCTTCATCCCGATCCCCCATCTTCAACACCTTGAAAGCCAGCGACAATGCGAACAGCACCAAATCCGATTTCTCGTTGGAGATTTTGCAAGCCCCACGTCAAGCTGTTCATGAAGATCAATATCTTCGTTCGGCCATTGGCTCAGCAGCCTTTGGTGGTGTGTCCTCAAGCATTCAACACGGTGGGAATCGTGTGTGGCGAACTGTTGGACCATCCGCTGCAGCGCCCTGTGAAAGCGGAAAGTTGGGGCCTTGCCATCAGGAAACAGGTATCGCGCAAACTGAGACTCCACCAGACGGAGCGTATCCAGGGCTCTTTGAGATAGCCTTTTCGGTACACTATGTTGTACAGATGGACAAGAACGATGGGTCCTGGACTCCGATCCCAAAGTCCCATTATGACTCGGTAAGTCAGTTCCAGTCCTTCACTTAAACCGACACCGCAAAGAAAGGGCGAGTAGGCCCAAAGTCCGTTTTCATGTATTTGGATAAATCGTGAATGAGCTATAGTTGATCCATTGGCGTGCTTGGGCTGTCCAAGAAACCCATGGAGACCTTCTATCAAGTCATCCAAACTCGATGCTTCTTTTTGGAGCTTGGGATCAGATGCTTGCCTTTCCTCAGGGCTCTCTATATTCCATATCTGCATCATATCGTGGAACCGTGCTGTTCCGTAACGCTTAGTATTCAGGAACTCGTCCTTGATGACATGTTGCGGATCGAATGAGTCCGCTGGTGGTGCTAGCGTATCCCCTCCAAGAAGACTTTGGGCCCATCCTCGGGATATGGTCATGGAGTCCATGATCAGCTGCAGCTGAAACAAATGATGAGGGAGGATCTTGTGGCGGAAGTGGGGGTCCGGGTTTTGCAGAGCGAGGGTGACGAAGGCTGAGAACTCGTGAAGCCCAAGGACCTTTCGGTGTTGAGGATGTGACATTGAAACCGTATTTACCATCTCATACAGCCAATTGATCGTGTAGCTCCTTCGCCACAGCAGGCACTCCTCTTTTGTCGCCGTCTGGAGGCTGAGGTTGGGGTCCCAGCTGTTGAGTTCCGCGGGCATGCGCTTAGTTAGCTTGCCAGAGCGAGTGTGTTGGAAATCAGTGGTGAATTCGACGATATAGTTGTAGGGATAGGCCATCAACTGCTCTTTGGCATCAACACATATCTCTTTGGAAGGCGTAAAGTTGTCTGGTCGGAATTGGGGCAACGACCACAAGTGTAATATTTTGCCTTGCAATTCATAAGGCAACCCCCAGGTGACTACGTTCATGATGCTGCCATATGAATCATGGTCGGGAAAATTAACAAAATCGCTCTTGAACGTCGTTGGATCATGGCAATGGCGGAGTTGGAGAGCGTGCCACCAATAGCAATGTTGAGGTGGTTGTATGCGACATCTCGCCAAACCTCTTGAAGAGAGCGGCGAAGCTGTATCCAGTTTTGGGCCAAATCGGATGCAGCCCACATGTACCCCCATTCCGAATCTTTTTCTTCAATGAGCTTGTAATCCTCCAGTGAAAGATTGACGGGATCTTCTTCTGAGACGGAAGGCTCTGGGCGTTTGTGGTTGTGCTTCTTGCCTTTCTTGCCCTTCTTTGCTCTACCAGGACGGGCTTGTTTGCGTGGTTGGGTCGTCGATGACTGTTGTGGGACCTCCTTGTCGCTAGACCCATCTATCTCGCCATTCTGGAGAGGGACAAATCTATTGGCGGAGATGAGCTGCTCGACCTCCTCTTTGCTAACTGATGAAGTACCATGATCCGCATTCTGGCTTGCCCCCGGCTTCGAAGGCGTACTCCCGAGGGCCTCCAAGACCACTACGAGTGTGTCGATGAAGAACTTTTGGGTATAATTGCATTTCTCAACATTTTTGTCTTGAGTCTGGATCGCGAACCTCTGGAAAATTGAATAACTGGCGGTCCGGGCATCAATTATGGACTGAAAGAGTCGGTAAATTTATGGTGAGACGTTGGTGACATGCTTGGCAATGAGTCGGCACAACGGGACGATCCCATCGACCCTAATTTGACCCGTCTTGTTGATTTCGTGCGACTGGAGTTTGGCAATTTCAGCCTTGCGTGCTTTGATGATGTTGTTGGAGGTCTGTATTATCCAGCGAGGAAGCAAGCTGGTGTCGTGCTTGGAGGGGAGATAGTCGTGGCGAGCGGCCATGGCTCTTGTTCACACAATGTAAGTCGCGAAACTATGCGAGAACTGTCAGTCGCTGAGTGTTAAGATACAACAAGAGAGAGGTTTACTGGTTCATGGAACTGAGGTGACCTGTTGATGGTTGTTGTGATTTTTGGCGAAAATCGGAAGAGATATGAAGGAGAAGGGCGGAGTGTAGTGCAGCGAATTCTCGGCGGCGAGCTCTGCTTCATGGTCATTGTGAAAAGGACACTGCCTGAACAATGTGAACAATGTACACAGGGCCCCTATTCAGCGTCCAACGCCCTGGTCCTCAGGTATCAATGGCAAGGGGGAGGACGATGACGCAAGAGGGCCAGGAAAGAACCCTGAGGGGTTTACAGAAACCACCAAGTACAATCAGAAATTGCGTTAGGTATTATTAAGCAGGCCTCATCTCCTGTTATTCGTAAATGACTTTGTTGGTCCATCGTCCTCTTGGTGATGGGGAGGCGTTGAATCCAAGGAACCCCACTCGAAATTTGAGCTCAAGTTTGTTGGCGACATGATGGGTACCTTGGTGTCTCAAGTAGCCGGAACTCAAGTAGGTTCAAATATCTGGCCGAGCAAATGGCCAACTTGGGCCCTGTGAATGTTGATGCATGTTGAGACAGAGCAAGTTGGAAGCATGACTGATCATGTACCCTAACCCTGAATGCTCCTGGCAACGGGGCCAATCGCTGGCAGTGCTGTTGGCTAGCGCATGCGACTCGAGCGGCCCCACTTGGATTGTTTACCACCCGCTACGTGCATGATCGAGGGAGCTTTGGTGTTGCCGAATGCGCCGTCCACGTGTGTCCATTGTGTGTGTGCAATTGCCAGCTGTTCTGCCTCTTGACCGCCTGAAGTTTGCCCTGTCTCTCTTTCCCAGACGACGCTCTGGAACCGTCACTCGTTTTCCTCTGTTTGCGACTGGTTGCGCAGTCCCCAATTCACTGACTGGACTAGCCCAGTCATCAGCGAACCCGGAATCTTGCAAAGTTGGTGTTAGAGAAGAAGATGCTCCAGCCATGGCGAACCTTACCTCGACCACATCCATTGCCACCTACACTCGCTCGACCCGTGCGCCCTCCCATCTTAGCAAACCGCCTCCCTCGACGACCTTGAACTCAATTCGTGGGACTGCCCCATCTGCCCCGCCGCCCCAGCACCCATCAGCCTCGTTGCCCGTTGTCGCTTCACCGACCTCCATCTCCAACGTCTCGCTGTTTCTGACGAACCTCCGCCTCCTCGACCTAGACCTCTCGCCTGACTGGCCCGGTATCTCTCCCTCGACATTCAACGCCAAAGATGCCGGCGGACAGAAGAAGCGCATCCAATGCGTCGAATGGGCCCTGTACCACCTCTTCGCTCTCTACGACAGGGACGAAACAAGAAACAAATTGCTTCCATTCTTCCCTCCGAACGACCAGGTTCAGTCGCTGAACCTGCGCGCCGCCTTGCTGAGACAATTGGAACAAGCCAAGAAGAATGGGGTCCTGGGAAGAGATGCCGTGGTGCGCAAGACGATGCTGGACGAGTGCAAGGGCGAGAGGCTGGAAGAGGTCTTGGCGGTATTCTCGTCGGTCGTCTTGAAGAAAGTCGTCGCGGAGAGGCAGCTCAACTCGCGAGACCCAATGAGTCCACCACTGGCTCAAGCACTGGCGCTGGAGAATATGGGCTATTCTGGGGACAAGACAGAGCTGACGGTGTTGGTCCTGGCGCATAGGGTCTCTTTGCAAAGAACATTGGACGAAAAGAATGCATTGAGAAAGAGATTCAACAGCTTCGCCGAAATATTGGCAGACAAAGAACGAGGCATTGCACGCAGGCGGAGGCAACAGCAAGACCAAGACGACGACGGCGAGGAAGGAGTGCCTGAACAAACCAGACGAGATGTATGGAAGACTGTTAGGAACAACTGGACGGGAAGCGAGCGCTGGATGGAGACGCTCCTGCATGGGGACAGCCAGGCCCAGAGAGATGGAGTCTTGTCAGCGCCCTTTGACAGGGTTTGGAGGAGGGTTCAATCTGATCGGTTGGCTGAGCTGGACGAAAAAGAGCCTGGGTTGCTGGAACAGCTCGACGACCGTGTTAGAAGCCAGAGGGAGAGGCTGGAAAGGTGGCAGGGCTTCCGCCAGAGGATGTTTGGGGACACCGCATCAGGGTCTACCACACGACAGGCTGGAGCACAGGAACGACCAAAGGGTATTGATCTTGGATTTCGAGGACATGAGACCCTCCATATCGGGCGGGCAAGCACAAAGAAGCTGGCCTCAAGCAGGGCGAGCGATTTCGATCACGAGTACGAGAAGTTGATTTCGAATCTCAAGGCCGAGTTGGATGGCATTACTCCCAGCGTGCCCCACATTCCATCCTTCTTCCAACAAACGCCCACGGCAGTCCCGCCATTAGATTTGGACGGCGTTGTCGAGTCCGAGAGCGAGGAGATCTCAGACATTAGCGACCATGAGCCAACGCCAATCGCGGTCCGCCCATCACCTCCGCGCCGGGACCCGATCAAGCTCGAGCCGGTGTTTGAGCCGGTTCTTCGAAAGGCACAGTCGTTTTACCACGATGAAATTGACGTGAATGAAATCCCAACAACACCCTCCCGTCACGCTCTCCGCCGGGCAGCCACCATCAAATCGAATACACCATCACCAAGAAGACGGGAACCTACCCAGACACCCACACCCACTCAGAGCCCACGAAGGCGTCTCAGTTCACCACCCAAGCCGGTCCTAACCCCAACACGGAATACCGTCTTACCTGCGCCACAACTCTCCCCCGAACTTGCCTCCTCACCAGAAGAGTTGCCATCTCCAACCCAGCAAATGGCCGACCAAATCCTCGCCTCCGTCAGCAACGCCTCCCCCTCCCCGATCAAGCGAAGCAGGCACACCCTCTCCCTAGCCGAACGAACCCGCCTCTCCATGGCCCGGCGCACCTCCCACGCCAACCTGCGTGTCTCCGCCGAAGACGACGATCTGCTCCTCGACTCCCCGGCCCCCGAACCGCAAAAGCAACCCCAACCTCCTTCTATCACCCCTCCCTCCCCACCGACAGGCACAAACGGTTACGAAGACCTCGTTTCCCGCACCCGCCGCTCCATGGCCAACTTTGAAGCCGTCAAGCAAAAGGCTCAGATTGAGCGGAGGAGATCCCTCCGGCAGGCTAAAGCGGCACCCGCCACTCCCCAGAATCAGGGAGGAAGACCGAGAAGTGCATATTTTTCTTCGTTGGATGAGGAAGGAGAGGATAGTTATCAGGATGAGGGAAACACCACGCTGTTGATTGCCGAGGAGTTGATTAATGAGGGGAAGGAGGATGATTATGAGGCGGTGTTTATGAGCAGACCGAAGATTGCGACGAGTCCGGTGGGCACGCCGGTAATGAGGGGAAGGAATTGGGCTGTGAGTGATTTTTAGGTATAGCGATGGGATGGATGTTGTTTTTTTGAGGTTTGCAGTTTGCATATCTTGCAGTTTGTATACACCTCCCAAGATGGGCAGCGAAAGGCCAAGGCAGATGATACATAATACCAGAAAGAAAAATACCAAACACAGTCTATTTTTGTGACCTCTCGTGATTATTGTTGTTACAAGATCTACACCCCTCCCTACCCACCCTTTCCCTCAGTCCTGCCCTTACCACCCCTGCTTCCTCAACTCCATCGTCCGGTCGATAACCGCCACAAACCCATCCTTGAACCTCGTCCTCCACCTCTCCCTCAGCTTCCTCTTCCTCTTGAGCGCCGGCCGCTCATGGAACCTCTGCTCCCTGACCGTGTTCGCCAAGTTATTGTGTCTGCACAGCGCGTTGAGCACCTTGAACGCTCTGGCGGGATCGTTGCTCTTGACGGGGACGGTACGGCCGCTGGTAGGACGGAGACGGATGTCGGGGGTTTGGAGGCCGGCGTTTGTCATGAACAAGGCGGTGGTCAGGTTGGAGAGGGTGCCGCTGGATTCTTTGCTGAGGGACTCTTTGGCGTCGCGGTTGATGATGGCGGAGAAGACTTGGGTTTCCTTTTTGCCGACGGTGCGGTTAAAGAGGCTGGAGCGGGAGGTGGAGAGGGAGCCGGTGGAGGAGGAAGAGGAGGGACCGAACAAGGGGTCGGCTTTGAGGGGGGGTGGTCTAGGGGCGGGGGTGCGGTTGAGTTTGGAGGCGAGGCCGAGGATTTTTTGTTGGGGGCGGGAGGTAGTGGTGGTGGTGGTGGTGGATGGTGAAGGGGCGGCAGCGGTGGCTTCTCGACGGAGCACTCGGGCGGTGGAGAAGTGGGAGGTTTGGGTAAGGTTGAGGAGGAGGGGTGATGGTTTGGTTGATGATGATGTTGCCGTGCGGCAGATCTGGGCGAGTGGGCGGAACTCCATGATTCTGAGGGAGGGAAGGTCAGTATCTATGGCAGACGAAGCAGGGACCCAACAGAGAGAGAGCGTACGCAATTGATCACGGATATCCGTGGCGCTGCCGTTGAGGTGCTCAGGACTGTGAAAGGTTTCGATTTATTTTCTTGAAGTCGCGCGCTCGGCACGGCTATCTCCGAATTGGTTGGTAGCTGTGGCTGGTGTCGTTGTTTGATGTGTGGCTGGTGCTTCTCCCACTTTGCATGTCAGAGCCTACTAGAGGCAGCACACCTCAAACATGCTTCCCTGACTGGCTTTCAGATCTTGATAGCTATCCAGAAGGACGTTTATATTCTTGATAATGGAGTTTTGGAGCAGCCATTGAGGTATTCTTGACTTCATTCACTGCCAAGTCACGTGGCTGAGACACTGCAAAGGTGGGCCAGAAGTACCAAGTACCACCATGGCGATGGACCGTGCACTTAGCTGTGTCAGTCGTTGGAGTTGAACTTTTGCCAGTCGCTGTCAAGACAACAAATTTGACCTCTGCATCATTCACCACGCTCCCATCACAATACCCCACGATTGTCGCGCCAAGCCAGAATATTATCCAAGGAACACCTCTCGAGACCACAGCTTCATTCATATCAACCCCGCTGCCACGTCTCGGCGATGGCATACAACCCTTATGGAGGTGGGTCAGCCTTGCTCGCCGCGATCCTCAACTTTCATCGCAGCCTCGTTCTTGGTAGCTGATGCTGACACTTCTTACTCTATAGCCCCGCCTTATGGCGCTCCTCCCAGCTATGCTGCCTTCCCGGGCGCTACTCATGCTCCTGGAATGGCACCACCTCCCGGTCTAGGTATGCTGTCGTCCCTCAGCCTTATGTTCCGCTGTTGCTAACCGATCTACTCCAGGGCCCCCTCCAGGCATGTCCTCTGCCCCTGGAATGGCACCACCCCCGGGTGTCCAGCAGTCTAGTCTCTCTGCCCAAGCTAATCGACCAAGCGGCCTGCCTGCATCCTTTCAACCACCGCCCAATCTTCCCAACATCAACTTCAACGCTCCGGTGATTCGCCTCGGCCCCACCGTCCCGCCTCTCAAGCCTGGCGCCTCTCTGACCGATCGAAGAGATTCTCATACCCCCACATCAGCCAGACTTGGTCTTGGTTCAGACAGGCACGACCAGTCCCGGGCGCAGATGAGAGAGAATATACAGTCACTAGTACCACCCACCCCCGAGGAGCGACTGCGAACAATATTCGTGCACAAGATTCCGAGTGGCGTGGGCGGCGAAGAGGGAATTCAAAAGCTGTTGAACGCAGTTGGCAGGGTGCAAAGATGGGGCTCGGCTCAGTCCCATCTGTCAGAGCACAAGGGGGACTTGTTTGGTTTTGCTCAGTACGAAGACCCTGAATCACTTGCCCTCGCAGTCGAGTTACTCAAAGACGTCGAGGTACCCGTGAAGAAACAAGCGCCGATCGAGAACCCTCCCGCCGACGAAGACGACAAATTCGAGGACATTGAGAAAGTCAAGTTGCAGGTTGTGGTAGACTCCAGTACCGAAAGGTACATTGAGTCTTGGAAGGAAGCACTCCCTGATGACTCCAACTACGACGCGAGGTTGTACGAGGCTCGGCAATCTCTCAAACATTTCATTCGGAACCTGTTCTACCCCAGAGCTGGCGGTGGCAGGGATGCTGAAGGAGATACCGCCATGGGCAATGGCATGAATGGGATTGGCGACAATATTGAAGTGATCAATATCCCTATTGCGCCCGAGGATGACCTCGCCGATATTCCTGCTGAAATGCGCGCTACAGTTGCCGCCGAAATCGCTGCCTTCCGAGATCGGAGCAATCGTCGCGATCTGGAACGGCTTCGAAGAGAAGAAGAGTTTGAGGAGCAAGAGAGGCAACGTAATGGCGCGCCGAGGAAATCTCGACTTGACTCTCCTCCGCCAGGTGCCAACTCCAACAGCATTCCTCTTGGCCCACGTGGTGTTCCCAATGCGCCGTCAGGTCCTAGAGGGCAAAACCGGGGCATTGACTTTGTGAACGGAGGCACCACTAACGGTCACGGGCCGCAATTTCGAGATGACGACGATACAGATGCCGACGACGAAGAGCTCTACGAGCGCGAGCTTTCCAAGCAGCGCGCAGAGGAGGATAAAGCTTACTTGGAGGCGGAGCGGAAGTGGGTTAATCGTGAGCGACAACGCGCCGCTGCCTTGGAGAGAGAACGTGAGCGTGAGAGGGTTGAGACAGAAGGTTTTGCTAGGAGGAAAGAGGATCAGTTGGATAAGGAAAAAAACTGGGATGACGAGAGGGAAACATCGCGCAAGGTCCACCTCTACTACCGCGATCACAGTCAATGGATCCGAGATCGGACCGCGTTCCGCAATCAGGAAGCGGCACGCGACGAGATGGACCGAAGACAGGAACAGGAAGAGCTGCGCAAGGCTGAGGCCGATATGGAGCATGCCAGGGATATGGCTGACTCCTTCCTCGAGCGCCAAGCTGAGGCGATGACTGCCCATCGCCCTGCTGCCCCTGCGGCCGCCCCTGCAGCACCGCAGAAAGTTACCATTTCTTTCGGTGCTGCTGCTCAAAAGGTTGCCCAGCGCGCTGCCACTACACGGCGCACTGTTGCCGAGGTGGAGGGCTTGTTGGACGATGACGAGCAAGACAAGACTACGAAGCGCACCCTTATACCCATCAAGTTTGAGCCCATCACCGACACCAAGGCCATGACAGAGGAGGACATTGCGAATGCTGTCCGCGCGCTCGCTCAAGAAATTCCCGTCGACAAGGAAGGCTTGTGGGCCTGGGATGTCAAGTGGGACTACTTGGAGGAAGGCATCATCCGTGATAAGCTGAGGCCTTTTGTTGAGAAGAAGGTTGTTGAGTTTCTGGGTGTGCAAGAGCAGTTTCTGGTGGACGTGGTGGAGGAGCACTTGCGCAAACATCAGAAGCCAGCCGAGCTGGTTGAGACCCTCGGCGAGGCTCTGGATGAAGACGCAGAAGATCTTGTGAAGAAACTTTGGCGCATGGTTATCTTCTTTACAGAGAGCGAGAAGCGCGGGTTGCCTGCCTGATCTGGCGTAACATTGTTGGGATGTTGGGACAAACGGGTGGGATTTATTCATTGCTGTACATTTATTACTGAAAAGCACACTGGAGCAGCTGTAGCTGGGGTCACGATTTTCAGGGTGAAGGAGTTTGCTGGTTAGATTCGCAAGCGTAGGAAACTTGTAATTTGTTGTTGGTTTTCTTCTACGGACACGTTGATATTTGGAGTTGGAGTCGAGAACAAGCATTGCTTGCCTGCCGGAGTTGGAGACCCGAGTGAGCCTCGGCACGGATGCCGTTGCCACCCAATCCGCGCCGCGGGACCGCGTCCTCCACGGCCAACCCCAACAGAATGACGCCGTTACCGACCAGGGTTAGTGAGGGGTGGTTGACTTATATCAGAGCATAGTCATCTTTTTAGTTCAATGTAGGTACAACTGTTGTCAACCGTCAAACTTACCTACCTTTTCCTTTACCGTTGTTATCATCACCATCACGAACAACGCCACGATGACGCTCCCCAAAGAAATCACCAACCCCCCTCCCGCCGTCCCCCACACCGACATCTCCTTCCCCGCGCCCCATGTCTTGCTGGTGACGCTCAACCGCCCCAAAGCCCTAAACTCGATCCCCATCCCCCAGCACATCGCCATGGCCCACCTGTGGAACTGGTACGACACCCAACCCTGGCTGCGCTGCGCCATCTTGACCGGTACGGGCAGGGCGTTTTGCGCCGGTGCCGATCTCAAAGAATGGGATTCGTCTCATGCACCGGAGGGGAGCGGTCACGATCAGCATGTGGAGGCACGGAAGATGACTACGGCTGGTTTTGGGGGGTTGTCGAACAGGTCTGGGGGAAAGAAACCTATTATTGCGGCGGTGAATGGGCTTTGTTTTGGAGGGGGGATGGAGATGGTGATTAATTGTGATATGGTTGTTGCTGATGGGGCGAAGGCGAGGTTTGGGCTGCCGGAGGTGGGCAAGGGAGTTATTGCGCTTGCTGGGGCGTTGCCTAGGTTGATGAGGACTGTGGGAAGGCAGAGGGCGGGGGAGATGGCGCTTTTGGGGAGGGTGAGTTATACGGCCGAGGAGATGAAGGGGTGGGGGTTGGTGAATTTTGTTGTCGGGGAGGGGAGGGTTGTTGAGGAGGCGGTTAAGGTTGCGGAGGAGCTTGCGGGGAATAGTCCTGATGCTGTTATTGCTACAAGGGAGGGGTTGAGGATGGGGTGGGAGGGGGTCGGGCCGGAAATGGCGACGGATATTGTGGAACGGGGGATTTATGGGAGGATTGATGCTGGGGAGAATATGAAGGAGGGGGTGAGGAGTTTTGTTGAGAAGAGGAAGCCGAGATGGGTGGATAGCAAGTTGTAGGTCGGGTCGCCGTTTGAGAGAGTCACGCGGAATTACGATCTTGGGAACCTCACTTGTCCGGACACGGTTGTGGCTTTGGCAGTCTGAAGATAGCAGCAGCATGAACCGATTAGCGTGTATAATGGGCGTGAGATAGAGCTGGAGGGTGAGAATGATGGTCAAGTGACGTCGAGGCTCTGAAATGTAGTCTATAAAGCAACTATTTGTGACATGTTCAGTTCCAGCGAGCTACCCCTTCTTCCTGCTACTGATGGGTCCCGTATAAAACAAGCGCAGTTGACCAGCAAGTCTTCAAAATACTTTGCAGTTGATCGTTGATCCTTTTGCGGTGTTGAAAAGCCTTTGCTTTCATTTGGAGAATGCCATCTTAGTCTCAGAAGACGGCTGCGCTATCATGGCCATCTCAGTCGGCTCGTACCATGGAACAGATACTGTGTTCAGCCATGCTACAATGGACCGACACTGTGTGTGGTGCAAGTGGAGTTTTCAAAGGGCAGGAAAAGAAGGAAAGTCCCGATTTGGCGCGCATTAGAACTGGAATAGGCATCCAACCTTAATCAAAGACGCCATCCACACTGGAATACGAGGAAAACATACGAGAAAGTTCAGACAATTTTAGTAGTAATTTCTTATGCTTTGTAGGGGAAGTCCGGATGGGTTGATGGGTACAAGAGGATATCGTGGGTAGTGTATTTCCTCTTTCTTTTCTTTTCTTCTTCATCCGACAATTCAATCTTTTACCTGTGACCTACGCCTATATCCAGCCGTGGGCCCATGTCATAAGTACTTTGAGGTATTCAGTGCTTCTTTTTCTTCCCCCTCGCGAACATTTCTTCCTTCAAACATATTTACATCGGTACCTACTGGTGCTGGATCTACACTTCATCTAAAAATGCCATTGACGCCCGCCGCCTCGTCTACTCACGACAAATTCACCTGAATCTCCAAATTTCATACGGACGGCATTCACACGGACGGCATTCAAGCATCAGCCAACAGCTTCCATGCGAGGTCAACAGTTCTTGGGTTGCCCTTCGTCGCACAACACACCCTGAACCATACAACAGTCCCTATGCTTCCTTCTCGCTGTATCAGGAGGACTTCGACGAGGATGAAGACACTGATGAGTCGTTCCTCGAGCAAGATAGCTGGATTAAATCGAAAAATATGGACCCAAAGATTGAGCTCATCGCAACAACCAACCCGCCAAATGTCATCAATCCTGCCTGTGGCTGTGGACTCTGGTTCTTTACTAGAGCGAAATGCCATCATTCTTACCCCAAGATGAAGTATTTCTGCCATGCCGCAAAGGAAAATGGAGCGGGGACATTCTGCCCTGTGGAAAATGAGAGACCTAGGCCCAATGAAGAGGTCTACGAGGTTACGGACTGGTTTGTCATTAGCGATGAGCAGTGTGATGACTGTCACCTAGATTACAAGATCAAGAAACACGCCTACTCGGCAATCTCCCGCAGTTATGGGGAGCTTGTGAGGAACCACAATGAGCTCAGTAGGCGCCACAGTGACCTTTCTGTGGCCGTTCACAGACAGCAACGCGGCACAACGCAACAGGACGCACACCACGGCCCAAATCCGGCGCCAGAAAATAGACAGCAAGAGCTTCCCCAGCGAGAAATTCGACTGGACCCCCAATGCGCGATGTTGGGCCTCTTTGTCATCGCAGTTCTCATTGTGGCTGTTATGATGTTGTTTGCCGCTTTCGCGGGTGCCATTTTCACCAAGAACATGTCCACTATGACCTAGGTGGTCTTGCTTTTGCCCCGTCTGGGCTGAACTGTTGTCTGGGTATGTTTTCACAAAGGCTACCTGATACCCATGGTGATGCCGACATGAATACTCAGGACATGTATTGACACAACAACAGGTGTGGAGGATGGAAGAGGCACATCTTACGTACGCGGCACGACATTCATGTTTTCATCCTCATTTCTCACTGAAAACTGTCCGTGTTCATGAGTTTGATCTCATTCCAATATTTGGGAAGGATAAAGGAGAAAGATACCCAGGGATTGGATGGCACCAGGAGCCTGGAGTCTGGAACTTGGAGGATGGCTCTAGTATATTGTTATGTGTGCACTTGCTCACGCCACCGGTAGTGCCCTAGGGGACGGTTGGCACGGAATCTTGAGTGGATGGGCAGCCACTTGGAGATACTGAAACGGCATACAGTAATCGGAATGTAATTGGCCCTTTATATCAAACCAGAGCCGAGCCTCTGACGACCTGACAACTAGGTATGTACCTGCTTTGGACAGCCCAACCAGGACGACTTGCTCGGCTTGGAGACTCTCTCAGCTTGAGGTTTATCTCCCGTCCAGGTCATGCATTTTCTGACAGCACTGGCAACATTAAATCACTTGATATGCCTGAATGCAGGCGACGGTCCATCTCGACTGCTGAGCTGAACAACCAGACCAAGCAGCCAAGCCCCATCGCATTGGCATCTTGGCTTTGCCCGTTGTCCTTTGGCCACCCACGAACGATCAACCGGCAATTACGATAACGAAGCTGTCAAAAAAAGCTTGGTAGATCATATTTAGAAATCCCAAGCTTTATTTCTCCAGTGTCGGTGTGCTTGTTTGTCTCCAGTCGTCGTCATCGATGTCGACCCCAAAAATTGAGGCTGTGCAAGACCGCCCAGACCCCTATCAAGACTCAGGACCCATTATCTTCCCTATCAATGCCAAAATTCCACATCTGCAGCAAACTTTCCAAACCGGAAGATCTGACGGGATAGCGGGCGCCACTTAAACCTCGCAGGTCCACTGCCGAGACCAGCCAGCCCACCCGCCCAGAGCTTTGGATCCCCAACGCCACGTAATGGTAATGGTCCCGAGGCTGGAAAGGTTCAAGGCGCGAGAACGTGAAGAGGGCCAAGTGCGAGCTGAAGAACTATTTTCCTCGGGATACGTACACCTTTGCTTGCTGGGAGCAAGGCACGTGTGCAAACATCCCAACAGGATTGGTCATTGTGAGACTGATACTCCGTCCTGAGAAAAGAACCTGGCTTCCCAGTTGAGCTCTATTTCTGTACTGCATTCCCAAGACTCTTGGAAGTCTCGTGTCGATGCGGGACAGGGCGTTTTTCGATCTATTTATCGTTTCAGATCTCGTTGGTTTGCGTTGACTGCTTGCGTTGTCATTTTGAGGCTAAGGTCGCGCGACCATTAGCTGTATTCATCGTGATGTTCTGAGATGCTATGCTTCAGTATGATCGGTGGGGTCGGTGATGAGGCGTTGATGGCGGACACAAACCAAGAGTGGCTGTCGAAGTAGTTAGTGTAGTTGGATAGTCATGTCAACAGGGTACTGGGATGTTAGCTTTTTGGTTTAGTCAGGCCATCAGAAGGCATAGCCATGATCTTGGCTCCAGTTCAGAGACCTCACGAGATAGTGAAGACGAGAATATCTGCTGATTTTGGATGAGAAAGACCGTATTTAAGACGAGCATCCCATCAACTTGAAGCTCCAATTCTTCTTGCTCACCATCGATCGACACACTCGCTTAGACACAGTCGCTCCAAACACAAACAAGCAACTCTCGCTCTGCTCAGAGCTCCCAACTTTCACATCAACCAATTACAAAAACACTCGCACTTCACTGCTCCAAAAAACCGCCAAAATGCTTACTCGCAACTTCCTCCTCGCGGCTCTTTTCTCCGTCTCCGTCCTTGCTCATCCGCATGGACCTCTCAACCCCGGTGGACCCGTCGCTGCTCGGTACACCCTCACCACCAGAGATGGCGATGAAACCGACACCGACACTGACGATGACATCAGCGCCGGGCAGCCCACTGTCGGAGTTCCTGCTGTGATCGATGATGACACTGACTGGACCGACAATGACGGCCATGACACGGACGATGATGTCCCTACCCCTATTACTGGAGTTGTTGGCGACGAGGGGGATGACACCGACCACGACGACCACGACACTGATACTGACGACGAGGCCAATCTCGGTGCCGGCCCTGGCGTTGTCCCCGGCGACGAGACTGACAATGACGGCCACGACACCGACACTGACAACGATGGCCATGACACTGACACCGATGACGACGATGTCAGTGCTGCAACCACCACCGGCCCTGTCGCTGTTACTGCCGCCGGCCCTATAGCTGCTACTACTGGCCCAGCTACCACTACCACCACTGAGGGCGAGGACACCGATACTGACAACGACGGCATCGACACTGATGATGAGAGCGATGATGAGGCTCCTACTGCTACTTCTTCCATTCGCCCTACCATTACGCCTGTGCTTGCCAACGCTGGTGCTAAGGAGAATGGATTTGGTGGTGTTGCGATGGGTGTTGCTGGTGTTTTGGGGGTTATTGCTGTCTTTTAAGGACTTGAACTCCGGTGGTGTGGTTGCTTTGTTGAGGTGGATTCAGGGGTTCAGGGGTTCAGGGGTTCAGGGGCTCAACGGCAGGGGTCTTGTCCTGTTCAGAGTCAAGGGTTAGGGATGGAAGGAATGTCGTGAAAGGAGGTGCCGGCACCGTGGATATGAGGGATGTGTGATGAAGGATGATGAATTTTCTTTTGCTCTTTTATACATAGTGTTGTAGTGATGACACGACTGCTCTTCAGCACGTTTTATACCTTGAGTTAGCGAATTGAATTGGATCCAATTATCTTGTCCATCATTTGTTGCACGTTTCATTGTTGTTGAACTCTTACATTCTGGATAGCATGGTTGCTATTGTAAGTCAGAGTAGTAGCACATATAATGACTTTTTACTCATGCCCTTTCAAAAGGAGAATAAGCCTTCTGATAATTATCTTTTCAGGCCTATGAACTATTTCTCATCGCATGGTTCACGACCTTACCTTTTCAGAGTCAGTTACTTTATATATAGCGTTTCTCTATTGACGATCCAACCCCCCTGTATTATCGCCTGGTTTATTCGCTCCTATTCATGCAGGTATTCATGGATGGTAAGCCCAGAGAAAGTGCCGAGCATACCCCGCAAAGACGTCCAAGTTTGCCTAGCCACTCTGCAGCCACATGGGGCAGAAAAGCACACACACCGAGTCAAATGTAGAACATCCCTATTCGCTCTCGGACCGTATTGCTGATCGTAATTGCAAACATCCGAGGCATGGCTCTTCTCATTGTGTATAAAAGCAAGTGTACCTATCTCTAGCACTTGGTACAATACTTTCCAAGTGTAGCTGCTTTGATTCCCCAACACAACGTTCCACACTGTGAGACCTGGTAAGTCTCCAAGATCTATTTCCCAGGAGAATTCGCTAATAGCTTGATATCTCTAGTTATCCAAAATGGCCTATCCACCTGCCGCTGACTTGCGTCAAAAACTGGCCGAACATCCGCTACCAACTGTTGCTGTGACGGCTCTCGACCCCGCATCCCTTACGCCAGAAGAGACAGCAAAGATCGCAAACAATGTCTTAACAGTCTTCAACAAGGCAATCTCAACCAGAGACATAACTGCTCTTAGGAACTGCTTATTTGCTGAGCAGGCCTTATGGAAGGATTCATTGGCGCTGACTTACCATCTGCGAACCTTCTCAACACCGGCCGTGATAGCAGCACATCTGCTGGAAACCACCAAGTTGCGCGGTGCTCATGGTTTCGGTCTTGAGTTCGTCCATTTCCTGCCTGTCTCTCCAACCCTGGTAAGTACCTAGTCTACTATGTTTCGTCTTTGAGTTTCATCTAACACTCTGAACCTGATGCAGCAATTCATCGACTGCAGTCTGTCGCTCAAGACAACCTCTCCCGCTGCAACATGTACTGGACGCATGTTACTGCTGCCTGTCGAAGGCAGCGGGGGTCTGGAATGGAAGATCTGGGTTCTGAGTACAAGACTCGAGAGTCTGGATGCGCACCCCGAAGATGAGACTCTTCTGCATACCCCTTCGACGTTAGCAGATGGTGGCGATGATGTGAAGACAGACGTCTTTATTATTGGGGGTGGAAATGGGTATGCCGCTTGCTTGTCTTTTTCACATGAGCATCTAAAGACTGACTTGAGTACCTACTCGATAACAGTGCTGTAACCCTCGCCTCTCGCCTCAAGGCTCTTGGGGTTGAAAGCGTGATGGCCGACCGGAACGCCAACTCAGGCGACAACTGGGCTCTCCGCTACGATAGCTTGAAGTTCCACGTGCCGACTGCAATGTGTGACATGCCTTATCTGCGTAGGTTCAACGCCTTTCTCGCCCTCTTTCTCCCACTTTCTGACTTCTCTATAGCGTACGGCGAAGACCTCAAAGGTTCACATCTACTAACGCGAGACGAGCTCGCAAACCAAGTTCGTCAGTATGTCAAAGAGTTCAACTTGAACATGATCACCTCGTCCCAGATCCAGTCCACCCAATACGACCAGGCAACGAGACGATGGACCGTGAAGTTGAAGACCCCAAGCGGTCTACGAACAGTGAGGTCAAAACACCTTGTGCAAGCAACGGGATTTGCCTCGCAAAAGCCTCGACTCCCTGATATTGCAGGCAAGGAGATATACAAGGGCATTAGCCTGCACTCCAAGGAGTACAAGAACCCAAAGGTCTCTCTTCAAAACAAGGGCGCCAAGTCTGTCCTCATCATTGGTTCAGCCAACACGGCCATCGACATCCTCAATGACTGCCAAACCGCCGGCCTGGACACAACAATCCTTGCCCGCTCCCCGACATATGTCCTTCCGGTAGGGTACGTAATGGATCCGCGTAGCTTTGGGCTGTTCAACCAGCTAGACACAGAAACATGTGACAGGGCTTTGATGTCGTTTCCCACGTGGGTAGAGTGCAACATGGCGCACGGATTGCTTGCCATGTTGGCGTCTCAAGAGCCGGACAGATACAAAAGGGTGGCCAAGGCTGGCTTCCCGGTCATTGACAGTGCTCACCCTGACGCATGTCTGATGCACAATCTTGTGGAGAGAGGCGGGGGACATTATGTTGATATCGGTGGCTTGGAGGTGATCGCGGAGGGAAAGGTGGGTGTGATATCGAGTGTTGAGCCAGTGGCGTACACGGAGACTGGGCTGAGGCTTTCTGATGGAAGGACGGCGGAGGCGGACAGTATTATCTGGTGCACTGGGTTTTCCGACTTGAACGCTCGGGATACAGTGTTTGAGGTTTTGGGTGGTGAGAATGCGGCTGATGGGGAGGAACAGGATTCGAACTTGCTGGGTCCGAGAGAGATCGCGAACAAGGTTGACGCCACGTTTGGTGTCGATGAGGAGGGGGAGATCAGGGGGTTGTGGAAACGACAAAGAGGAATCGACAACTTTTGGTTCATGGGTGGGCAAACCCAGCATCATCGGTATCACTCCAAGACTGTGGCTCTGCAAATCAAGGCTGAACTTGAGGGTCTGTTACCGCCGGCTTATAGAAACAATTCCTGTTTTCCTGAATTCTAACGTTCAAATATCTGGTATTCAGAATCAAGACATTGCAATGCGCCCAAAACACCATAGCTTAGCCTCCAAAACACCTTACCCTCCAAAAGTCCCTTGTTCCCTCAAAGGTACTCCCGTACATGCACGCTGTGCCATGCTGCAATTGTTCTGATGCCCACATGAACGAGGTCTGTGTAAGTTCGCTAATGAATCTGTCACTAGGTTAGGTCTGTTCGTGGTACAAATGGGACAGAGCCTGTGGTTGTGGTACCTACCACAAAAGGTTTTTAAAATGACGGGGTAAAACCAAAAGCATGCGCAACATCGTAAACTATCGTGCAAGAAACCTGGAAGCTCTATGACAGCAGGATCCGTCCTGTTCCAGACTGCGAGGTTGCGGTCAGATCGTTCTCTCCAAAGTTATGAGAAAAAACAACTTACCGGCTGTATAGCACCGGTAAACACCCCCGGGGAGACATTGTGCGCTTGAGATGTGCGGGATGCTGCGGCGGCGGTGGAAGTGATGCGGTGGTGGTGAGGGTGATAATGGAGGTGACGGTTGTGGTGGAGTGGTGGAGTGGTGGTGGTGGAGTGAGACTAGTTTTGGTGGTGTTGGTGATCGAGAGAAGAGACAAAAAGCAGTGAAAGTTGGTTGGGTCGGGATTTATAGTTCTTCTCCGCCTATGTTTTTCATCATGGGCTCCAGGTATTGTCGGGATAGGTGGATGTGCCAGATCATGCCTGTAGGCCCCTCGGCTCAGGGGCTTAGGCAGATAGTAATGATATACCTCTATAAGATCATTGATCTTGCGAGCCGAGCTGAGCAGTGAATAGCCCTGAGCCGAGCAGTGGGTTAAAGGAGGTGACCGGAGCCGAGCCGAGCCCAGGGCCGGCTTCGCTCAGATCAGCTCATGATCCACAGTGCCGATGACGTAGGCTGCGAGAATGTTGACAAAGTTGGGCACGTTAGTACCTTGAAAAGTGAAGACGCGTAAGGTATGAAAAGATGTTTTTCATAGTGTCAGTTCCTGCGTTACAGGTCTACACTACCAGGTATCGGCCATTTAACTTTTGTTGACCTTCGCGATACGATCATCAGATAGTTTACGCAGCGTAGCTACCTAGTCAGAATCATGAGATTGGTAGGCAGGAAGGATCACCGGGTGGGTTTGGCGACGCCTATCAAACCTCCAAGTGGAGAAGACTCCGTGCGGGAGCAGTGATACAACCGCAATCCACACGGGGCCATTTGGCTTTCGAGACGAGCCTGTTGGGACGTCTGTTGGAACATTGCTGGCACCTTCAAAGTTCTCGCATTTCCCTCCTGACGGGATAGTGGCCAGTTCCCTCGCACTCGTGCCCATCCTCACCGTCACCATTTCAGGTTTACATATCAAGTGGCGCAAGATATCTGTCTGCATGATGCGGCTCAACTGGGTCTCGGAGACTCAGAACTGGCCGCATGAGGTGCGTGGTTTAACTGTCTGCTTGTGGTGCAAGAGAAGTCGAGATGATTGCCCGGCATCTAAGGAGCCATTCCAGTTTTGGTAGCAGATGGTACCAGCCTGCTGCAGTGTCACCGGCTGTCACCCCACATTGATCAAGGCTCCGTGACTAGAGCCAACTGAGGTCGCTCTTCTTGGACAGGGCGAGGCTCAAGCAACTGCATCGTCCGCAAACTGCTGCTAGACATCGTCACTGTCCCGAAGATCGGCCCAGGTTCTCGAAAACGCACCAATGACCCTCCGGGGTGCCAGCAGACCTTACATATGACAGCCTTATGAGTTGTGATCAATGTGGTAACATTGCCATCGGCAATTGGCTCCCCTTCCCACATCGCGGGATCTGCGAACCACCAAGGCCCCACAGTTTGCTGCAATTGCAAAGTGTGGATTGTCGTTAGGCAACGTCCAGTCGGATTTTACTGCAAAAGGCTTGCTGTAGTAGCTCAGGAAGCTTTCGCCCGAGAGGCTGGTGATTGGCTGACGTCCAGAAGCTTGGGCTCACCGAATTTCCCAAACTGGTCAGACTATGTGAGCCGCAGGAGGAGCCGCAGCCGCCAAGACATGCTCCGGCATACTGACTACCGGAGGCTTGGTTCACTCAAGTGCTTCCGATCGAACATGTTCAAGTTTCAACGGGCTCCGGGAGCGTGAGGCTCTGCGGTCGTGGACGGTGCCGACATCACGGAAATCGAAAAGGGTTTGCATTGCGGTGGTAGGGCGGGATAGTGGACGACGATGGTCAGAATGGCGATGATGAGCGGTGTCGAGACACCATGACAAACAGCAAGGCTCTGGGTGATGGAACGTGTATATAATGAGGGCAAGTCGTCGGTGAAGAGCGAAACATTTGGAACATCAAGCCATCGAGGTACTCAGCTCTGCAAACAACATATAGCAACGCTCAAGCGCTTTCAAAATTCTCAACTTTGTCTTTACCGCGCCAGAAAACGCTTCAAAACACCAGAGTCAGCACATCAACACCAACATCAAGTTCAAACACCCTAGGAACGCCAATAACCAACTCTTAGCCCCCATCACCGACAAGCAACCAACAAGATGACCACCACCATGTCCCAAGCCTGCCCCTTGGCCCTAGCCCCCAAGCTTTCCACCAACAAAGATCTTGCCCCGGCCCCTGCTCCCGGAGATATCCCGCGTCCTGATATCTCTTGGTTTCCTGACCGCAAGGTCTTCCTCAACCGTGTCGAGGCCCTCAGGCTTCTCTACCCTGATCGCCCCACCACCGTTCCGGCCGGCTGGCCGACCCAGCTTAACATGGCACGGGCCTGGTCCGGTAGTGACTTCTCTGACGATGGCAAAGAATATATTGTCCAGTTTGACCAAGCTGACCTGGCCGAGATTGACGAGGCACTGGTTCACTTCAAGTGTATGTCAACATCAAACTTTCCATCACACATGACATCACTAACATGGAACTTAACAGCTCTTCCCGGCGATCTCGGCCCTGATGATGTTTCCAAGGAGACCTTCCCCCTGCCCGGTCTCGAGGAAAGACTCGAGGCCATTTCCCAGGAGATCCACAACGGCCGCGGATTTGTCGTTTTGCGAGGTCTCCAGCCGGACAAGTGGACCAACATGGAGAACATTCTCGTCTATCTTGGCGTGACCTCGTACATCGCCGAGAAGCGAGGCATGCAGGACTTTGACGGTCGCATGATCCTTCACATCCAGGCTGTGGTCGAAGACGTGAAGAAACACGGTGCCATGCCCAACAGCCCCTATGTTGCTCGCGCTCAGGTATTGATGCCTTCTTTCTCTGACCCCATTCATCCCTAGGTTGGTGCTAACCTACATCAACAAACAGCCCTTCCACACCGACCTCTGCGACATTCTCTCCCTCTACGCCCTCAACACTGCCAAATACGGCGGCGAGTCCTTCCTCGCCTCCTCAGCCCAAATCTACAACGAGCTCGCCGCCACCCGCCCGGACATAATCCACACCCTCATCAAAGACGACTGGATCTTTGACGAGTTCTGGCAGGGCCAATACCACACCCGTCCTCTCCTCTTTAATTTCGAGGGCCAAGGCCCCGCGTTTCAATTCTCCCGCCGTCCCCTCACCGGCTCCCACTTTAGCCCGCACCACCCCGACGTCCCTGCCATGACCGAGATACAAGCCGAGGCGTTGGATGCCGTGTTTTTTGCGGCGCAGAAGCACAAGGTGGAGCTCAAGTTGCAGAAGGGGGACATGATGATTTTCAACAATTTTGCGATGCTGCACGCGAGGAGCAGCTTTCATGATGAGGGGGAGCAGAGGAGGCACATGTTGAGGCTTTGGTTGAGGAATGAGGAGCTGATGTGGAAGACGCCGAGGGAGCTGGAGAGGTTGAGCTGGGAGTGTTATGGGGATCATGAGTGGAGGGCTAAGAGGGTGTGGGATATTGAGAGGAGCCCGCCCGAGCTGAGGGTCAAGTATAGACGGGCTAGCTGTGCTTGAGTGCTAGGGTTGTGGGTGCTTTGGGGTTGTTGTGGGGAGGAGAGGGGCGATGGTGCTGTGCTGGTCGCTCGCTTGCTTTTCTTTTTTGTCTCGTGTTTGCGTCTTGTTCGGTGATCTGGGGATTTGGGAGTACACGAGAGCTTTTCCTTTTTCGTTTTCTTTTTACATCATGATTAACAGTTCTTGATAATTTACCTTTTATTTTAATGACTTGTTTGTTGTACAGTCTCGTCAAACCGGTTGGTCTGATGTGTGAGGTCTGTGCGCTGCAATGCCTTCAGGGGGGATTCAGGGGCTACCCTTAACCCTAATCTCAAGCTGAAAATCATCAACCTCGTATCTAAGACAAAGAGGCTGGAAAGAAAAAGGAAAAGATCTAAAAGTTGGCGCTTGATCGGCTTTTTGGTGTCAAGGTTGTTTTCGGCCGGCAAGCCAGTCCAATTGATCTTGGTTTTCTCCCTCCCCGTAGCAGCCACTTCGTTCATCAGCTGCTGTCAATAGCATTGGGACCAATTAGCAGCCGCCAGCTCGCCGCTTGTCATCAAGCCACCCTCTTGAAGGGGATAGCCGGGCCAATTTGGGGCGGGCTGAATGCTCTCGACTGAATCTTTGACATCATACCAGAACATGTCCAGACTCTACATAATCGTTTTCCTGTTCTTTATTTCTGATTTCTCACAAGACTTTCCCTTCACCTTTTGGGTGATCAACTTACTCAAATTTGTTTTCAGTCCTGCGTTGGTTTCGGGACATCGAGTTACGCAGACGAGGATGGTAGCTATCGGAAGTGCCCCCCTTGTATGGGCCTGGTTGCTGTCTTTGGTTCAAGTTGCAACAGCAGCGAGCACTCCGGAGGACTTCACGAATGATTTGATAAGTGACCTCGGCCCGTATGCCAACCCTGAATCTGTCTTGATTATATTTCACGGTTCGAGTTCTGAATAAGCAACAGACTTCTCTCCCTTTTTGGCGAGCGTGTGACCGAACAGTTCATGACCGGATCACTAGGGTGGGCAGACAATGTCATCTTGGCGATGGCACCACTCGGCATAGTCACCATAATCGTCGCCGCTATTCGTGTTGGTGGTCCGCTTTGGATGAAAAGAATTATCGGAAGAAGCCGGGAGCCAATGGCAAGCGCTGAGATGGAATTGATGTCTTCAACTTCACCAGATGTCAGCGAACTGTGGAATGGTCAAGGTCTGGTACGCGTAGCTGGAACAGGGCCCGTCCACCAGTTCATGATACTGCCCTCCACGTCACCCAAAACAACAGACGTCGTGTGGTCTGTCCTCCAACATCCAGAGTTAGAGGAGACATCATCGAAAAGTTTCTTGCGGTCGTTCTTCGCTATGCTATCACCGAACCGTCACAGAGAGAGACAGATTAACCTGGACAAGACAGGGGTCTGCGAGCCGCCCCTCAAGCTTGAAGAATCAAGTGGCCAACCGCAGAAGTCTTTCCTCCTGGTCGAGAAGTCGGGTGCAGCTCCAAACATCAGTTTGAACCTTCATGGGAGCACTAAATTCGAACTCGGTCTGATGGCGGTCTTTGGCACGATGCTCCAGTTTGCGGTCCTTGCCTTCTGTGGCTGGACTGCGTACTGGCCTCATGAGCCTGGCTCTATTTTACTCAAGGACGAACAGCCGGCCGAGCGCTACGCGTTTCCCTGTACCCTAAGCGGGACATTGCTGTTAGTTGTCGGGCTCACTCTCTGCGCTCATGTGGTGGAGTCGAGAACCATCGAAACAGAGTTTAGAGCGGGGGCCAAGACGAGCGGGCGTTTACTTTGGATCCAGAGGGCGGCAACGGTCAGCGATCAGACCTTTGGGTCATACGCACTTTACGCTGACAGAGATCCATTTGTCTTGCGAACCTCTCGACGCGCCGATACTGTCAGTAGACGCACGAAAACGAACAAAGGTCAAATCATCAATGAAGGTCTTGAAGCTTTCCGCCAAACAGAAACAATCATTGGAGTCTCAATAGGACTTATCGGTTTTGTCGTACAGTTCATTGGTCTTCGCGGTATGAGTTGGTCCGCTGCGCTTGCTCAGTTGATCGCAACGTTAGCCATGACAGCTATCCGAGCCTGGGCTCGCAGAGAGTCGGACAGCTCGTTCCACGCCGTCCCTTTGGATCCGGGCTTCGAGCTTGATTGGGTCGCTTCTAACCTTGGGCCCTACGGTGATGTAGAGGAAAGCTTGGACGTGGAAAATATGCCTCCAGGTTCCTCAGAAGACAAAAGTCTCGACTTGCCGGCTAAAATGAACAGTAAGGGACTGTTTCAGACACGAGCTAGCCTCGCTTGTTTGGTCGGGCTCCCATGTCATTGGCCTCGAGTCGGAGCTGTCGAAGCCATCAAACTCGTTAGCGCGATTGAGAAAACGCTGGATCTACTGCTGAAAGATGAAGATGAATTCACATGGCAACATCAAGCTTTCAACAACCGAACTATCGAGATGCGAGCCGAGAGAAAGCATGGAAAGTGGCAGGCTACCCAGTTAGGCAGTGTCTTTGAAGCAGCTTTGTCGTTATGGCTTTTCTCCGTGAGAAATGCACTACCCAACGTTCTCGGTGTAAGCGGGGCCTCGGACGCCAAACCAACGCAGGCAGATCAGTGGCTGATGGGTAAGGAGCCCGGCCTTATTATACTTGATCAAGGGTCATACCGTCTTGCCAGGGACCTTTACTACTGGCTTCCTGCAAATATTGCTAGCTCAGTTGTTGTCTCGACCAAAGTTGAGAGCCCGGCAACGAATTCATCGGCCAGTCCTACCGCTCCTAAGGATAACAGAGACGAATCTAGGCCCTCATCGAGTTCGCCCGGCTCATCCAACTCATCCGACTCGTCATCGGGTTCCACATCACAAGTTCGCAAAGTCTCAGCACCCCGTGTAGTTGGTTTCGGAGGCAGCGCACATTCGAGTTCCTATTTGGTACAAGGTAGTCTATGGAACGCCGAAAAAATGCCCGAGCTCATCGCGGCAGAGATGTCGACATCTTTGCCATCCTTGTACACACAGCATATCTATGCAGTTTTCATGCAGGGGCTATCCCATGTTGTGCCAGAGATATCAAACGATGATTCGACATGGTGGGAAGAAAAGTCCGGAGATCACTTGAGTGGAATGTTAAGCAACATCAACGTCTCCAACCTGGTTTATTTCTTGCAGGAGATCCAGCTCTTTACGCCAAAGGAAGCGTACTTGGCAATCATTCCCTCACTCAGCAAAAACAACAATTTCGCAAAGTCTGAGACGGCTCTCCGCAATATGTTACTGAGTGCCCATCATCAACGACGCTGCGATGAGGTGGTACCCAGGCTTCTTTCTCGATTTCGGGATAAGGAATCTGTCGTCCACTTCGAACATGCCCCAAGCTTTCTTCGCGCAGGTCTCAGAAAAGAGACATCGGCCTTACTATGGAGCTGTGTCAACCTGATACCATGTAAGAGCTTCCAAAGTGGCAATGAGGGCAAGCTTTTTCATTTCGAATACCGCAAGATGAGGCCTTTTCGACTACCATACTCTAAAGAAACGATGCATGCCGTTGAGAATTGGAGTTATAACGACGCCAAGGATCTGGCTTACTGGATGCTATCCTACATCTGGCAGAATCGTCTCGATCCTGACCATCATATACGAGCCTGGCCCTTGTACGTAAATGTCCGGAGAGGAGAAAAGGGGAAGGAATACTATCGTCGCATGCTGCGGTATTGCCAACATAGCACGCTACACCAAGCTTTCAGAAGCGGCTCTCAAGACGAGATGAATGCTGCACTCCTCGAGGGAAAGGACATCAGTGAAGGGGACATTTGGGGATGGAAGGTTCTCCATTATGCCGCCGCGTTCATGGCTTCGAATACAGATCCGCGCTTCCCAGCGGCACTTGAGGCTTTAAAGATCGCACCAAGCATGATTGACGCCCGTGACCTGATAGGGTGGACACCGTTACATTATGCGGCAAAGAACCCCAACGCGGGTCGGCTTTTGGATCATATCCTGGAGCACAGCAATGCAAACGAGTATGACAGTGAATCAGCCCTTGACTTGTCAACACCACTTCACTGTGCAGCCGAAATGGGGCTGGTCAATCACATCGAGAAGCTTCGGCGGTTCAAGCCTACTAGTGTCGCGAAGAAATGGTTCAGTTCCCGTGATCACAGTGGCTTTACACCCTTACACAGAGCCATTCTGGGAGGACATGTCGAGGCAACGAGGGCAATCTTGACAGCCGTGAGCCAATGGTGGGGAAGAGACGAGTATTGGCTTCCGGTACAGGAACATTGGAGATATATTCATTTTGCTATTTGGTCAGGAAAGATGGAAATATTCGAGCTATTGCCTGTTGACAGAGATTTGGTGCTTGATTGGATAACCTGGGCAGACATAAACGGACTCACGCCTCTTCACATGGCTGTGGCACGCGGCAACACAGACTTTGTCAAGGTCTTGATAGAAAGGTTCACGGGTGCAGAGAGTCCAGACATGGATGGGAATCAATTGAGCCGGAAGGATGAGGCAGGTTACACACCTCTGGATATCGCGAAGCAGGAGGGCTTCGACGAGATTTGCACTCTTCTTCAAGAGGCCGGCGCCGAGCTGGGAACCCCGGACCGGAATAAATTTGTGTGGGACCGAGCAGATCCCATGATGCAACTACCCATCTAGGTGGATCGCGGACAAGGTGTCAGGAAATCTCTCTGTCAAAGATAACGTCTATATTTACCAACAACCTATCATGAGTTTCGAGCCTGTTTCGCGGATACCAGACCCCTAAAATCTTACATTGTTTTACATGCACTTCTTGAACCGGCTCGATGGGCAAAGAGACTCTCGAGCTTTACCCTTCCCGTTCCGATCTAAGGTGACCAAAATGTGTGACTTTGCACAACTGGAGAAACGTCCGAAGAGAAAGCATCACTGTAGAGAATGAAAGTCCCGAGGACGTGGACAAGCTCCGACCTGTACCATACAGGGAGGAATCAAACATGGCCTCCTGCCTTCAGACAACACAGCTTTGTTGCCACCTCTGGAACCTGGGGTAGGTTGGAAGCTGAATCCAGATTGCGGGATTTCTGTTACCTACGATGTCTCCGAATTAAGGTGCGTTGGTGGAGTGCCACACTTGTACAGTGTGTCGTGACGTTTGACATGATCGCACAACGATGGCAAAAGACAGCTGGCAGTTGCTGTATTGATCAAGGGAAAAGAGGTATTCCCCGAGCCGAACAACCGCCACGCGATTGACGATCTTGTAAGATGAATGGACTAAGGTGAGGTACAGTGTGGAAGTGTGTGCAAAAGGTCATTCTACGGAAACGTCAATGGTGTCACCAGCGCATAGCTTCATCAGCCTGGTCATTTGGAAACACGGAGAAGCCTTGACAGGAGGCACAACGCCAGTCACTCGGAAGCACGGAGGAGACTTGACAGCAAGTCCGAACGAACACAACACGCGTTGACATGATGTATACACCCGAAGCCGAGGACCCCTTGCCACTAGGTAGAGACAGAAACTACAAAGACCCCCTGTCTTTCCTCTTCGTTTTCATCACCTCTCTCATCACAAACAATTTAATCTTCTTAAAACAGCAAGGTCAACTTCAATTTCAACTCTTCCCACGTTCAGTCCAAACCAACCACCAAAATGCATCTCCCCACCCTCATCCCCTTCCTCACCCTCCTCACCCCCACCCTCTCCCACACCATCTCCGAGCAGCGGATGCGAATGCTCTCCGGCGGTCGATTTGGCCCCTCCCAGTCCGGCAACAACCACTTCACCAACGGCAAGCGATACTTTATAAACCCCAAACCAGAAAACCCGGCAGGAGCCGGGGTGTTATCCGGCATAGACCCCACAAGAGTCACATCCAACAGCATCATGGACTCCCAATCCGACAAGAGAGACCTCATCTACCCAAAACCGCAAACGCCGGCAGGAGCTGGGGTTATAACCGGCATCGATGACAAGAGGATACCCGTCAACAAGAGAGACGCCTGCGAATTTTCCAGCTGCGACGCCTGCTACAAGGAGGAGCTGGCCTGTGTCAACTGCGCAAAGGACTACACGGTGGACAACTTTGCGCCTTGCATGCTTTGGTAAGTTCTTCCACCCCCCACCCGGTCCTCCTCTCTGTGTGTGGTTGATGTCGGGAGATGCTAATGTGGAGTGATCAGTCTTGATCGGTGTCAGAGCAATTGTTGTTAGTTGGTGAGAGGAAGAGCGATATCATGAGGTATAAGGGGTGGGACTTGGGTGAGGTGGGTGAGAGGGCATCAAGATTGTCAAACTCAGCATGGAGGAATTGGTGTTTCGTTCATTGGATAACCTGTGGATCTGCTAGTGTTCAATCGTTAGCAATTCTATACATTTCGTTTGTCCAGTTCATAAAAGCGGCTCTTTTCAGGGTCTTCTAAGGGGCTCTTTGTCGTCCCACCTTCAAGCCTCAAGTAACAGCTTTCACAGCGACTAATCCAGCGTCTTCCACAAAGGTCCTAAAGTATGTGCATCGTTGATAATTAAAATAAAAAAAAAGTCTAAGCCCCTATGTTGCTGAAAATCGTATATAGAGCAACCAATATCAACAGTTCATCCCCTACAAAATCCAAAATATTACCCGTATTACTTTCCAAAACTCCTTCGCTTGCTACGTGAATTGCTTCATGGGTATAAAACATGATAAAAGCCTCCTGTCGGGTTCATTCCTCGACAATATGTACCGGGGAGGTGTCCCAGTCCTCAAAATACAGCTGATGGCACCAGTAGAGTGGACTTTCGTATTGGTGCGTCTTTCGCAGGCTCAAAACATCATTCTCTGAGAAATCGTTAGCCATGAGGCATGTCACTGCATTGTTTCGAGAATGCATACCTTTGCGTCGTATGATGGCCTGTGTCTCCTCCATCAGGGCAACCTCCTTCGGCTGCAGCTTGGCCAGCTCTGCAGTCTTCTCCTTCTTCCAGTCCAGCCGCAGGGGCGCAGACCCGTTGCACACAAAGTGGAAGCGCGAGAGGATGACCTTGGCGGTGTGAAATGCCCCTTCGAGGAACGAAGTGTTGGAGTACTTGGTCTGTCGGCACTGTTAGCTATACATCCACAGAGGCAGTTATGGTCACACATACCGGCATGCTGTGGAGTCTCGCATGGGATGCCGAATGTTTAGCCAGTCTCTCAATGTGGTTGAGGATGATAAAAGCAGACAGGTACACCTCGAACCACACTTCCGGCCGTGCTGGGCTGATCAGCTGCTCGAACTTCTTGATCACCCGTTCACGCAACGGCTGCAGAAAATGCCTGATGACAATCTGATCAAGAAGCGTGTCCATGATCGGCGGGATCGGAATCTTGCCCTTGTGTGGGTTCTCAGGATTCTGGACCGGTGACATGCCGAGCGTGTCTGTCCATTCTCCGCATATCTCCCATGGGATTTCGATCATTCGGGAAACGGCCCACATATCGAGAGTATCGGCAACGAGAGAGTCCTACTGTCGTTAGCCACACGACAAAAATGGGAACGAACCGTTATGGACATACCGGTTTTCTCCGTGCATATTCCATTGCCGTTGAAACAGTCTTCCAAGTCAAACCGTCATCCTGCTGACCCCTTAACGATTCGAGATAGGATCCTTTGGCGGCGTCAATATATTGCCGGAAATGGGCGTGAACTTTGTCCAGATTGGTGAGGGTAAACGGTGGTATCTTCATCTCGTGAATCATTCCGGCTGAATCTTTCCAGTGATACGAGAGTTTGTCGGTGGGCTCTGGCTTGAACTCGGAGGCATACACGGTCAAACGATGGTGACCCATTCTTTGACTAAGTTTCAGCGTACGGACAGGGACATCGGGGGCGGAAAGATCCTCGAGCTTAAACTCGACAAGACGTCTGGTGAACAATGGCTCGTTGGCTGCAGGACCTAGAAAGGTGTCAGTCCATGGCACTCTGTGAGCCGAGGAAACAGCGCTCATACCGGCACGGAAGAACATGATGTCGACCAAGGTGGATCGGAAGCAAGGCATGCGAGGGACATTCTTGTAGATCTTGGTGCACGTGCACAGGGTACAGCTGACATAGAGGCCTTTGGCGGCGAGATCACACTGAGAACCAGGTTAGTATTAACGATGTGGACCAAAGGAATCCCGTGGGGTATCGGCCACAAACCTGTCTTTTTGACCTCTTGCATCGTGCGCATACACCTTCCTTCCGAGCAAGGGCTGTGCGTCGGCGTTTTTCTTCGTCAAAAGGAGTCCGGATTCTGGGGCGTTTCCCAAACGTAGTCATGGTAGCCTTCACCTGGCCACTCTCATCTTCCAGCGATATTCGACGGAGGGTCTGGGGCGTACTGCTCCCAGTGGTGACCTCGTCAAAGGCAGGGCGTTTCTTGGAGAGCCGTCCATCTGGCTTCCCACTCGGCTTATACAGGATGATCTCAAGCGAACCTGCTGAGTTCTTGGCTGCTCCTTTGCGATTCGGCGGTCGTGGCGATGGACTAGCTCCGGTATTGTGCTCGAATTTGATTTCGGTACTGGCTATCGAGGGACGACGTGATGTATCGAGGTCAAAGGCTGAATTAGGATTGATCCTATGCCGGACTTCGGTCGACGGAGAGACTCCCAGTAGAGTTGGGACTGGACTGTCGGGGCCGGGGCTGGAGTCGGAGCTGGATCCGGTATGGTATCCATTAGAGAGAGCATGAGCCAGAGGGCCGAAGGATGAGTTCAGATCCGGACTTAAGAAGCCATCGCAATTGCTGTACGGACCTTCCAATTGAGGAAGGTGAGTTGTCTGGCCGATGATTGGGCCTCCTCCAAACGGTGGGCCGACATTCGACTCGAGGTACTCAAAGTCGTAAATGTCCGCTCGTTGACCCTCGGCGTAGATGGTAGGCGGCGCGTTGGGATAAGACTGTGGGTTGCCGGGGTTGTGGTTGCTATTTCGGGCCGCGATGATCTTGGTCCCGGGGCCGTGGAACTGGGTATCAAAGGAGGCATGGTTCAACGGCACAAGCGCAGAATAAGCACTTGGTCCGGGGCCAAGTGGGTAGTCTCGCCGGTCGGAGGCCGCGTGGAATGTGTCAAAGAAAATCAAGGAACCGAAGGCGGGGTCGAAGAAAGGTGAGTGATCGCCAGCTTCGCCGAAGTGGAACACGGGGCCGAGATCTGCGCTGCCAGTACGGGAGTCCATCTCGGAGGCGACGGCGACGACTGTGACCATATCCTCCATGTTCATCAATGTCAAGGAACACAAGCACAAGGAAAGGACTCGAGTCGTATTCGCGTCAGCATCGCACGCTTGTCATATCCAGGAATCCAGGATGCGGGTTGTTTGCCGCAAATGCTGTGTCGGGGTAGCGGGATGCGACACTTTGAGATGGCAAATGGCATTTGGCGTGGTGGAAAAAAGGGGATGGGCGTTGGAGGCCGCAATGGCGCGCCCAATCATCCAGCCCGGTCCCCTGGTAACGTGGGATTGCTCTTCTGGCTCACCTCATTTCTGTTCTCGGCTTAGCTGCAGGGCTACCGCGAAGCTGATTCGACCGTCGTCAATTTTATGCAGGCTTCACAACACGATGCGCGCCTAAAAGGAGGCTCCCGAGGATATAATTGTTAGCCAAGATCTGGCAAGAGACTCCAGAAGTGACACGGCAGGCTCTCATATACAGATTACGCAGGACCATGAGGGGGGACCACGCGAAATGTGCCATGCCCAAATTAGCTGTGTAAGGTAGTACGAGCCGTTTTTCAACTCCTCATCTCTGCGGCTACCTAGCAGAATTTCCACTGCACGGACGAGGCTCAGACATGACGAAGACGCCCCCAACGCAGCCCAATATACCTAGAGGGGTTTGCTTCACGATGGAATAGGAAGACACAGCAACCCTTCCGGTGCTCTTCACGGACACGGCGCTCTCTAGTGTTTCACATGATGACCAGAAATTTACGCTAATCTGCCGCGACGCACACCGCACCTCATCGTGGCATAAGCCAGGTTCCTCAGAAGAGCGGTGCTGGCCGATGAGGCTCTTGAGGCAGCGCAGTAGCAGGCAGCTTTAAGGCTGTGACACATTCAAGCTTTTTTTTTTCAAGACAGCTTCGCCCTTTCATAGCTCCGGGACCGGTCGGTCGCCTTGCTCATCGGTTTTACTTCTTTCCCAGCGTGCAGCACTACGCCAACAAACTTGCAAACGCACCTAGCCTCACTATTCCTTGTCAATATTGACATTGCCCTGCCTCACCATGAAGCCCAGACCCGGCCTCCCGACCGACATCGAGGCTCTTACAGATGTCATCATCAGAACGATGCCGCTAGATCCGCAATGGGATTATCGGTTTCCATATCGCCATGAGTATCCTGAGGATCACTACAAATTCACGCGCTTGCTATTCGAGTACTTTCTTGATCCGGCCTACGACGACTGGCAGGTCATGGTAGTGGAGGACAGCCTGGAGACAAGCTGTGAGGATAGACGGGTGGTCTCGTTCAGCGTCTGGGACGTTTCTTATCGCAACAAGAAGCGATACGGGCCCGGCTATGTAACCCAGGATCGCAAGTCTTTCATCATGTTCTTTGCTCACTTCTCCCACCGAAAACCTCGTTCGATCTCCCACCAGAGGTAACAATAAACTATACGTAGAAGCGTCACACTAACACACCGAACCAAACAGCTGTCACCGAGGTGGAAAAGCAGGGAGGCAGGGCGCGCCGGGACGCGAACCACAAGCACTTTCAGGAGTTCTGGAAGGGTCAAATCCGAGCCTACAAGATGTTCTTTGGCAAGATCGGGCCCGACCAGATTCACCTCCAGATTCTTGCCACGTTGCCCGAGTTTCAGCGACGTGGTCATGCCTCCTCGCTCTGCAAATGGGGGATGAAGATGGTTCATCAAGAGCGCCTGAAAGATATTTCAGTCATGGCCAGTCCCATGGGCCACAGCCTATACACCTGGCTGGGGTTCAGCCTTGTGGGCACGTTTCATATTCAAGTGGCTGGTGAGGAGGAGATGTTGACACTACACGCCATGAAATACGTCCCCGATTCGAAAGTCTTGAGGGTCGTGGCAGATAATGGTCAGTGTGATTTGATGTGAGGCAGCATAGGAAACGGATTTTGTATTTTGGAGTTCATATGATAGAGGTTCTCATGGGAATTCCGGTATGGGCTTGGTTTTCACGACGATACGATTTCATTAGGCATGTAGCGCGCAGAACGGAGATTTCTCACCAAGTTTACTCATGACAATCAAATCTTGACTATACGTTGATTTCAAACATTTTACTTACTGACGACATGTAGATGGAGGCCTCCCGCCAGACCAGATCATGAGGACATCTACGCCCACCACCTCAGGCAGCCTTCGTCACATACAACAAACACTCTGCTGCGGACAGATCCAGCAGTCCCAAAACCCAGGGCTGAGTTGTCGCTTTCCGTGATTGCGGAAATGTGGTCTTGAATGATGGTTGACTTACACACTTGACCTTCCTCATACGGCGAAAAGATTCACCGATTTTCTAAATATGTGACCGATGAGAACCGGTGGGGTAGGTAGGTACCTACCTATGTCACACTTAAATCTTAATCCTTCCTTTCACTTCGACAGTTGACAGGTGGTCCGGCCACTATGGATAGGTCAAGACATGCCTCTCCAAAGGAATGACCCTGACATGAGCCGAGTACCATCACACATCCAAAGCCACCGCCAGGGCATGCACAGTATGCTTCCCAGGACAGTAAGACGGACAGATAGTCGATCCTGGTAAAGAGCTCAGCAGTTTTGAGGCGTATTTTAGATCCTGATTTTATTTTACGAAATTCTCAATAGGTTCATCATGAGACTATCTACTCAGCAGAAACTGATAACCACTGCCATATCATCTTGAAGCTCACTTTGTCGTTGATAGACATAACAACGGACCCTTGTCCGGCAAGTAGCTGGGGTGGACCTCGGCATCTGGGGAAGTGGGGCCGCGGGAACAAAAGCGGGAAGCTTGACTGACGTACCTACCCCACACCGTTATCGTACCGAGCTGCCATTCTTATCAACCGCGCATCATGATGTCTGTTGCGTCAAGAGCAAAGAGAGCCCTGTGGAGGCAAGCTGTCTATGAAAAGACGTCGGAGAAGTGCCTGATAACATCCAGACGAGCACGAACACCTAACCTGACGACATGCCTCCGGATACCCCCCTCAACTCGCTCCCCAACGAGGCAAGCTTTGCCATCTTCCCCTTTTCTGTGCTACCCACTGTCATGCTAACCCCCGCCAGCTCCTCCTATCAATCCTCAACGACCTCCCAACCTCCGACCTCCTCCCCCTCACCGCCGTCTCCCACCACTTCTCCTCCATCGCCCTCCGCATCTTCCACCACCGCCTCCACAACCTCGCCGTCTCCCTTTCCCCCTCCGGCCGCCACAAGCTCATCCTAGAATGCTACCACCCCACCGCCAAAATCTCCACCCCCTACCTCTACTGCGAATACTTATCAACTGATCAGTTCTACGATGAGTCTTCCGACTCTGCCCTGCGGAACAGTCTAGGAGAAGTCTACTCCCACTTCAAACCCGTTCTCCAAGACGAGAACCGCCGTCCTCGAATGCGCTATCCCCGACGACGACCTGAACGTGAAGAAGAGGAGGAGAAAACTGACCCCCATCAGGATATCTACCTTGATGCTGATGAGGGGTTTTCTCAACTCTGCGTTATCACGAATCTAGTCAAACTCGGACCGAAGCCTGGGCTTTTTCTGTCACATGTTAACATCTCCGAGGGGCTTATCCGTCTTAAACGTAACTTTCTGGCGACGGCATCGTCAAATAGGACAGCAGAGTCAGAGGTACTGTGGGCAGATACGAAGCAGACTATCGGACTCAAGTTCAAGATTGAAGAAAAGGACACAGGAATAGAAAGGCCGGTACTGGTGGCGGAGGGGGAGGAACTGCCGGTGGCGTACAGGCTGCAGTTTGAGGAGTTGGTCGTCAGAACGGGGGAGTTGCTAGAGGCGTTTGAGGGGGCCGAGAGGCAGGAGGTGGAGGTTGATGGCGAAGGAAGAGAAGGTAGGGCTGTGGTTATTGCTGCTTTTTGATGGCTTGGTTTTGCGCTTTCCTGGAAATACCGTCTGGATCAGTTCGGCCATGCTATCATGGCGGAATAGAGAACAACAAAGGCGAACTCTACCCGGACCAGATCAGGACAGTTGACGATCAGGACAACGAGTACTGGAAGCGAACAACACTAAGATGAATGAGTTGTTCTGGTGTTGTTTCGCTCCTGGCGTGGGGATATTTGGCCGTTTATTGAGCCTCTAAGCCAGGATGACCTGGTTCTGATGCTCAATAGCAACGTCAAAAATATCCCGTGTCGGTATGATGATCCGAAACGAGGAGCAGTTTGCCGGCACCAACATCCTGGGAATACCTCAGCAGCCTATTCTAGACGGGAAATCGCCGCACTATGAACCAAAGCGAAGCTGTGTTTCTGCACCCTGCTTCCCCTGCGTTGCCAAGAGAACAATCACTCACAATTCCGGGTGATCACTATCTAGGTTTCTATCTCTACGAGCAAGGACAGTCAGCTGTGCCCCGTCACCGGAGCCAAGTGTTCTACTGGACCGCTGTGCCCGCCGCGCCGGACTTTCTCCATCTCAGCTCGCACCTTACACCTGTGGTCCGGCTGCAAATGGTGGGCGATGGTACTTAACCGAAGGACAGAGAAGGTTCACGATGCACAGCAGGCGAACAGGACGCGGTGCAATGAGACACGACCGACCATATGGAGGCCGCAGTCGGGGACCATACCACGATGCACATGTATACCGCGCGGCGCTATGGATAGGGATGAACTTGGCGCATCCTCAGAAACGGAGGAGTTTGCAGTGCATCAATGTAGATCGAAAAGAACAGGCTGAACTGGCATCACTTGCACAAACCTTGGTCCGTCCCCTTTCAAGTCAAGCGGCGTGGTGGTTTGCCGGGCAGAGCGGTGCATGATCGGCGTTGGGGTCTGGTACAACCACAGCTTCATCACTTTTATGCTCCTCTCTGTGGTTTTTGTTTGTGCAAGTACAAGAGAGGGACGGGTTGAGAAACCTGGTTGAGGTGACGTCCGGAAGGGCGGACAAATCATGCCTTGCGGGTTGAGGGGAAACAAGAAACAAATGGCGAACAGGGGGGAGTTGTGGCAAGCCGCTGTTATTTTTGAGAGACGGGTTTGTGTGAGCAACTTACCTGGTGGTTGGACTGCCATGTTTATGCTGAGAACGGGTCGAGACGAGACGGGATCAGTGCCGTGGTTTGTGCAACTTTTGCAGAGCATCTTGGGCTCTCTTCAGATAAAATGCCGAAGAATGAGGGTATCAGCAGCTTGAAGAAGCGAAGCTGGAAGCTGTTTCGAGAAAACTGGTTCCCTGCCAAGCGACCTTCCACGCACTGACCGCACTCTACAACAACTTGTTCAACAGCGTCCTTCCGATACCCGAGCAAGGTCAGTGCTTCTTTCGGCGACCTGTAACACCCCCTCGACACAAGAGGGAAGTGTTCAGGGTTCCTCGTCCCAACTCTCCTCCGAAGACGTTCCACGACAGACGGCCATAATCCCCCGTGGCGAGAGTTGACAAATCCTTCAGGTCAGATGTTAGCGGTCAGCAACGCGTCGACAGCTAACAGAAGCGCTGCTGACTGGACAGTGTTCCGGCGGTGAAGAGTCAGTGGAGAAAGAAGCATCAAAAGAGCGAGTTTGCGACGGCACGGTCAAAAATGGCCGATGGTTGATGGCACGGCACGGCATGCGCAGGCACGAAAATGCAAAGGCAAGGAGGAGGCCTGACAGCCCGGCAAGAGCCGCTTCCATTTCTTCTTCAGCTGTGGCCCCACATCTTTACGACGGATAGCGAGGCGCCCTTAGCGCGACCCCGCTCTTCGGGTCCGACCTCCCCCCCTCGCACAGGGCAGCTCTCAACGACGTCCCTTTCTAGGTGTCTCCCTGGCACATTGACAGAAGGGTTTCTGAGATTTTCATTCTCCCTAGCCAGAAGATATCTCGCTGAAGAAATCCCTACTATTGAGAATCAATGACGACTACCAAGACATTGTTTTCCCTACAGACATCTTCAACAACAACAACCCCGCGTTGTGTCACTGAACGTTTCAGCTGCTTGTTGGTCCCTGCCCTCGTGAGCTCGGGCTTGGGTGAGGGGCGCCCTTTGGCTGGTCCAAGCGGGCCTGATCACCTCCATCACCGTCCCATTCCAGGGGACCTTGGATCTGACCCCGATCGCGACCAGGTACTGGTGTATGTACCACAAGTGCCCTTCCCACGCGTCGTGCTGGTTCGCTAGGGAGCTTGAGGCAGGCAAGGGGATGCCTGTCGCTGTCCTGCCTTGTTCTTGACGCTGTCAGCGATGACATACACACAGGAAGATGGTTTCTTCTTTCTTCGGGTTTTCTGAGCCGCAGTTGGCTTGTATTACCATGATCACCACCAAGTGTTTTCGCCCCTTGGCTGAAGGTCAGATCATCACTCTGGAGTCTTCCACCCAGTACCAGAATATATTCCCCCCCTTCTTGAGCCCATATTTGTCCCTTGCCATCATGCGTCTAGAGTAGCCTTGCATCGACAGCTTACCATTCAACCCTATCACGACCACCCAAGAATGTGAGGTCAATGCTTGGTGCTTGATTGCCCTCCCTTGCCCACATCACATTTTTTCTTTCTCTACTGCTACCCGAGGCTGGTACCCGTATAATGCCATGGTAGCCTCTCCCCTGGTTGTCCTCTTTGGCCCCTTTCCTTTTCTAGTCTGACCATTCCTCGTGGCCATCTCACAGCAAACATTCGTCTCGTCTGCTGGACAGCGACGATAGACGACCGTTTATCACAAAACATCTCCTCAGCGAGTAGAGGTGTCATCCCGTCGTTATCATCACCACCATGGGGCAGGACCTTGGGATAGACCTGAGGAAGGAGCTGGGGCTCAGATGGGGGAGTAATGGGAACGATGGGAGCAGCACAGCGGGATTGATCGAGTCGTTCCCACCACCGCCTCCTCCAGCAAAGGAACCGCATCATATGATGGCCAAGAAGAAGCCATCACAGTCATCGTTGAACTCGACTAGTCCGACGGAGCCGCCAAATCGCCCATTACCACCGAGGCCGGTATCAAAGTTGGGAGGGGGGTTATCGAGGAGTACGACGAATGCGAGTGGGTTCACTGCCATCACACCATTACCACCGCCTAGCATGCCTCCACCGAGTGTACCGCCACCAAGCGTGCCGGCACCAAATCGACCACCTCCACCGAAGCCATTACCTTTGAGTGTTAGGCCACAGGTGCCGTTGGGTATGAACCCGCCCACCAGACCAGGGACATCAACTACGGCGAAGACGACGACATCAGCAGCGACCGCAATGGAGCTTCCACCTGTTTCAACGACAGACTCAAAACCGAGAATGTCATGGACTTCGACGGCGGCGTCATCGTTGAATGTGCCGCGGAGGATAAAGTACGGACAGGGGAAGTATAGCAGTGTGGAATTGGTCCCTCAGCCGAGTGATGACCCGGATGATCCATTGGTATGACTGTCCCTCTTGGCCTTTTGAAGGATTATGCTGATACTTGTGTGACAGAACTGGCCCACATGGCGCAAAGAAGTCAACTTTTGGTCACTCATGTTGATGGTTGCCATGACAGGGGTGACAAAGACGATATTTATGACGGTTAATGCTCAGGTCTCCCAATTATATGGCGTGTCGTATACGGCTGCGGCCGCGTTGACCGGTGTGCCGCTGATTTTGTCGGCCATTACAGGGTTGGGGTGTTTAATTGCTGCGAGGATGGTTGGGAAGAGGCCGTTTTATCTGGGGTCGCTGATCTCCTTTTTCATCGGGACGGTGTGGAGCACCAATGTTGGTTTTGAGGGTGCGTATGGGCAGTGTATGGCTGCGAGGGTGTTTCAGGGGCTGGGCTGGGGAGCGTGGGATGCGCTGGTGTTGGGGAGTATTCAGGATACATTCTTTGTAAGTTTCTGTCCTGCTCGTCTCTCAGGAAGAAATGAAACTGACCAAGGAAAAGGAACACGAACGCAACATCAAGATCACCATACACGCCATCACTACCACGGCCACCCTCTGGTTTCCCCCCATCCTCGGCGGCGTCGCCTCTCAATCCTCCGCCGGCTTCACCCTGCAATTCACCATCCTCAGCAGCTTCTTCGCCCTCGCTATCCCGGCCATCGCCTTGGGCTGCCCAGAAACAGTTTTCGACCGAGCATACACCCTCTCTGCCGCCGCCTCCGCCGCTCCCACACCAGCGACCGGCCTTTCCGGCTTTGGCCTCACCGGCACAGGCAGATACAAAACCTCCCTCCCGCTCGCGCCCTATAGGCTCCTCTCCTGGGAAACAGCCTGTACCTACCTCGCCAAACTCCATCCCTACACTTATTCCACCCCTATTTCCCCCTCCCTCCTCCTCCAAGCCCCCAGAGCAATGCTCGCACCCACCACCCTCCTCCTCTTCCTCGTCTCCTTCCTCCCCATCTCCGCCCTCTGGTCTTTTTCGTCTTCCCTCTCCCTCATCTTCCATCCCCTCCCCTTAAGCCTCCCCCCCTCCTCCATCGGCCTGTTCTTCTTTGGTCCGTTCCTGCTCTCCCTCATCCCAGTCATAACCTTTAACTATTTTTACCGGAAGTACTCCACAATCTTCACCTCCACCCCCAAAACCCACCTGTTCGTCACTGCGGTAGGGTTAGTCCTCTCGTTTATCGGAATTTTGACCTTCTCCCTCCACATCAGCAGCTCGCTCACTCCCGATCCCGATTCTCTCATGGCAACAGGCGCGAAAGTCAACCTCCCGGCGGTGGGGTTCGTCTTTGGACTTTTGGCAATGGGGGCTGCGACGCTGGAGCACGGGCTTCAGAGGGTGACGATTGGGGAGTCGACTGCTTTCACGAGCAGGAACTTGGGTGTCAAGATGAGGAATGAAGTTGACATGGGGTTTGGGGTGGAGTTTTACCGCAAGGTTATGATGGGTGTTTTTGTCATGGGGACGCAGACGGGGAACTGGGTTGTGTTTGAGGGGTTGAGGGGATTGGGGCTTGGGTTGGGGGTTGCGGTGGTGGTTTTGGGGGGTGGGTTGGCGACGGGGTGGTGGTTGTGGGGGGGGATGATCAAGGGGGTGGACGGATGGGCTGTTGGGGGGGTTGATTTGGGGGAGATGGGCAATGAGGGGGCGGGGATAAAGAGGAGTGGGAGTTTCTTTGATACTGACTAGGGGGGAGTAAAATTGTACGATGTTATGATGGGCTCAAGCGCCTAGGTAACGATGTTTTGATGATGATGGGTTTTTTTATGTTGGGAATCAGGGTATGATACCACGGCTGACAGCCGTCTTTTCTTTTGGATCTTTGCAACAGGGGTGGGAAGGGGAAAGCATTGGGAGGAATTGGGGTGGCAAACTCTGTATTAGTACCACTCTTGATGAGCACACAGAACTGTTTAGAATACCGCTTTCTCGGGAATGACATCTTCCTTTTCCAATTATCCAGTCCTTTTCGGACGGCACCTTTTCAGCCTGTTCAGAAAAAACTCACCCATGGCCAAACCGGACCTTCTACTCACCCACAACAAGTCTTCTGGAAGGCCGCTGTCGAGCGTGATCTGGCTTGCCATCATGTGGCTCGGCCACGTTCCGCGTCGATCAAACACCCCTAGATCAATCCGGCTAGATACACCCAGAACATCGGACGATCGTTCGCCACACTCACTCACAAACCCCCCACCAGCACAAGCGGAGACAAGGGCAAATAATTACTACATCCATATTGCTACCATCATACACTAGGTACCTATTCAACCCCAAGCAAAATCCCAAACAAACTTTTTCGCTATCCAATCCCATCACCATGCAATCATCCCTCTCCCCCGCTCCCTCCTCCTTTTCATATACCCCTTCTCACCATCCTATCCAAGTTAAAAGTACAGATAAGTCAAACAAGCCAGTAGTCCTCAAAATAGCTCACAGCCAGGTATCAACGAAGTGAATAGTCCAAGAAGAAAATACAACGCTCTCTCATCTCAAGTTCCACCAGACAATTTTTGAACGACGCTATGACAAAAAACAGCAACAAAGGGGAATGATACAAACAAACTCGTGCTCATTGCAGGGGTGTTTCCAATATTCTCCCGAGTCGTCAACTCCGCTCAGTGACAGTCCACCGTCTCTTTGTACAGCTGGTATCTCTCAACCGATCTGCATCCTCAGGGGGCCTGGGTCCGTTGCCACCCCACAGCCCGCCAGGCCCATCCCCGAGCTGCTCCGACGATTCCGCCTTGGGAGTCGTGACGGGAGAAAATGACGGGGTGGGGATCCTTTCGGTAGTCCCTCTAGGACTAACAGAGAGGTTGAACGAATCCAGGTTATTGGTAGTGCCAGGAACAGGGGTAGGGGTTGCTGCACCATCCACCTGCTCTAGCGTCTCGGACGAAGCTGGCTTCCGGTCCGCATCGCCAAAGTTGGGCAACAAGAAATCGTCATCTTCGTCCTCCTCCGGCTGAGAAGAGATTGGAGACCAGAGACCGATCGACGGCCTATGCCCAAAGGTCGACCCCTTGTTTGCCGTGAAAGAAGTGACGCCACTCCCAACAGTAATGCCTCCTCCGCTGCTGATACCATAAGAGAGCTTGCTGGCAGTTGTTGGTGTGCTGCTGTATGTGTTCGAAGTGGTCCTTCTAAGCCCATTCAGAGCCATATTTGCCGACGACCCACGGGAATTGTTGTTGTCGTTCCAGGAAAAGTGGCTCAAAGTTGAAGAAAACGACATGTGCCGCCCTCGAGGACCGTTCAAAACACTGGCCACCGAGACCGAGGGAGATCGGGAAGGGTTGGGTGTTGTAGGCGGCGATCTAATGTGATCACTGTTCGCAAACAACTTGAGGTCATACAAATGATGTACAGGCGGCAGGTCGTTGACGTTGGTAGTGTCGACATCATGAACCTCGGGCTTCCGTACAGCCATGGTCAAGGAGGCCATGCCGACGTCCATGAGCACAGGCTGATGAGTAATCGCCCCGATCAGAGCATTGCAGCCGGCACCATGAGACACCATGATGACAACCGCCTCCGTCTCGACATCATCATCTTCAGAGTCGACGCCATCCGATCCTCTCCTAACAGGCTGAAAAGCAAACTTCGTCACCATTTCTGTGGGATGTTCCGCCGTCGTATACCAGTTAACCAGCTTCTGGACGCCACTGCGGAACCTCTTGTGCATGCTGGCCCACTCCTCCGGAAAGCTTCCACCATCACCCCAGTCCAGAGGGGGTCCTCTGGAGTCCCATTGGTAGTCAACCTTTACACACGCATCCTTGGCATGAGCCACATAGCCTGGTGGGATCGTGTTGTTGTTGCTAACAGCGTAGTGTGGCACCGGCGACACGTATCCGTGGACGCCGAGCTCGATTTTAGGAGTAGAGGGTCTCGTGCTCAGGCTGCTCGTTATGCTACTCTGGCTGCCGATGCTGGGACTCCTAGGCAAAGCGTTACTCAGGGTAACCATGCTCCCAAGGCTATCATATCCTCCGTCACTAGGTGGTGAAGCCGGGCTTGGTCGACCTGTCGGACTCCAGAGGTGACCTTGGGAATTGGAATGGTGATGGCCACTGAAGGGTGGGTAGTGACTATAGTCTTCCCGTCTAAGGAGCTCTGACTTGGCAGAAGCAAGCATCATAACAGACTCGGGGGGTGGGGTGATGAGTTCGAAGTAAGTGGGCGAAAGCCATTCTCCAAGGAATGCGTCCAGTCGTAAAACAGACTTTCGAATTTTGACAGGTTTCTGTGGCGGGTCAGTAATGATATTTGGTGGCCGTGGTCGTCCCTCGAGTGCGGGAGGGGGAGTGGGCGGCCTCGAGTCCAGATCGGGAGGTCCAAAGGGGGTCGAGTCCTGTGCCAGTCCCGCGCCGATAGCGATTGAAGTCTGGATGCATCGAAGAAACGGCGAACTGTGCAAGACCACCTTGTACCGTTTTCGCTTCCTGTTTGGATCTGGGTTCATCCTCGCCTCAAGCTCGTCTCCCTTTACTCTTTCCTGAAGAATCGAGGCAATTCGGCCACCCAGATTCTTGCATTGCTGCCAACCGCTGTAAGTGAGAGGTGGGTCGTAAGGAGCCGGCGATGAGAGATGCCACTGCTTGTCGGCAGCATCTAGCCGGTACCCGTGTCTAACCACTACGTTAGCAGAGAGTCCCCTCCAAAAAAACGATGTGGCAACCAACTTACCTCACCACGAACAGGTACGCCGGTGGGCGCCCCATGATGATAAATTACTGTTTTGACTGTTTGCTGCAGCTGAAAGTGTGGAAGGCCGTTGGACAAGTGTCCACCAGAACGGACCCTTATGAGAACTACCACCGGAGAGGCCGTGGAGATTCTCGCCGACTAAGAACGTCACGATGTGGGGTTGGAGACGGGATCCTGGGTCGAGCAACCGTGGGGAAAGCGGGGATAAAGTTATTAGATCGACAACTGCCGCAGGATAGTGTATGGGCTAAAGGGGGGGGAGGGGGGGAGGGGCTTGTGTCGAGCCGTTGTTGGTTAAATAGAAGTCTGGCTGATCTGCTAAGGTATTTGGAGGGGAGTTGGAGAGGAGACGGAGCTGGAAAGAGGGAGAGGTTTGTAGTTGTAGGTTTCGGTTCGCGGGCTGGTTTGTTTGTCGCTGGGGTGTCGATGCGATGGCCGGGCTGTGTGTGTGGACTGGACTGTGGGGGGGGCGGATGGCTGATGCTGGGTGATGCAGCTTGTTCCTCGAGCCAACCGCCGTGCAGGGCAGCTAACTGATGGCGCGGCTTCCAGGTTGATTTTGGTTACGAACAGCAGTAGGTAATGGCGTGGGTGTTGTGATGCGATGCGAAGCAATGCTAGGTAGGTATGAGATGTATGCACCTGCTCAGGTGAAGGGCTCAGGTTGTGCTTGGGTGTCAATGTCAGTCAAAGGTGCTGCTGCTGCTTTTGTGTGTATCCATCAGGTAAGTATATAAAAGAAGCCCATGCGATGTCCACTCCAAATAGCGTGGTTTTCCAGGGTCTTACTTGGTACGGGGCACTGGGGGGCCAGTTCTCCAATTGTTGCCCCGCGGTCTGGTTGCTGCTTGGGCTGCCGGAAAGTGTCGTCACGTCGTCACATGCTCCGACCTCTTCCCCACAGAGATCGGGACGTGTGATCAATGGCCTCGCCTTTTTTTTTCTTCTCTTCCTGCTGACTTCTGGTGCAGCAAAAACGAGGCCGGCCGCTCTGGGCCTGGAGCTATGGTAAAACCACCCCTGTTCCCAAGTTCGGCGTTCGGCAAATCCTAGCACCGCTGTTGCGCTAAGACACCGTGGGCACAAAAGGCTTGTGGGGCTGGGCTCGTGTTTCACAGGTCCTCCCGCCCCAGAGCCAGAGAGAAATCTCCGTCCCCGGTTTAAGATCTGTGAATGAGAAAGGAATGGCTTATGTAATGCTTGGCCATCTGTTAAATTGGCCTTTGCACTGTGAAACGACCGCGACGTGTGTCGGCTCCAATGCTGACGCCCCCCCTGGCTTGGCTGACTGACTGATGGCATGGCGTTGAACGTCGACAGAAGAAAATAACCACCACCACCAGATACGGATATCACCAGAACAGGTGATTTTGTTTCGGGCGTCAATGTTTCCATCCGCCTGAGACTCGTCCCAACTCTAGACGCCGAGAATCCCGACCATCGTCCACTCGTTTGCCACAACACCACGACCTACCCACCAACATCATCAACACCACCAAGATGAAGCTCTCCTCCCTCCTCCTCCCCGCCTTCCTCCTGGCCGGCCCCTCCCTCGCCGAACACACCTCCAACTGGGCCGTCCTAGTCTGCACCTCCCGCTTCTGGTTCAACTACCGCCACCTCGCCAACGTCCTCTCCATCTACCGCACCGTCAAACGCCTCGGCATCCCCGACTCCCAAATCATCCTGATGCTCCCCGACGACATGGCCTGCAACCCGCGCAACGCCTTCCCAGGCACAGTCTACTCCAATGCCGACCGCGCCGTCGACCTCTACGGCGACAACATCGAGGTCGACTACCGCGGCTACGAGGTCACAGTCGAGAACTTCATCCGCCTCCTCACCGACCGCGTAGGCGAGGAGATGCCCCGGTCCAAACGTCTCCTCACCGACGACCGCTCCAACATCCTAGTCTACATGACCGGCCACGGCGGCAACGAGTTCCTCAAGTTCCAAGACGCGGAGGAGATTGGCGCTTGGGATCTGGCCGATGCGTTTGAGCAGATGTGGGAGAAAAGACGGTACCACGAGATCCTGTTCATGATCGACACCTGCCAGGCAAACACCATGTACAGCAAGCTCTACTCGCCCAACATCATCGCCACGGGCAGCTCCGAGCTCGACCAGTCGAGCTACTCCCACCATGCCGACAACGACATCGGGGTCGCCGTCATTGACCGTTATACATACTACAACCTTGAGTTCCTCGAGTCCGAGGTCAAGGACACGTCGAGCAAGAAGACGGTCGGCGACCTCTTTGACAGTTACACCTACGAGAAGATTCATAGTCATGCTGGAGTGAGATACGACCTCTTCAAGGGCGGGGCGGAAGAGGCAAGGAGACGGCTAGTGACGGATTTCTTTGGAAATGTCCAGAATGTTGAGGTGGACAGCGGAAAGGGGGAGAAAAACGCCTCGTTTGAGGAGGAGATGGTCAGGCTGAGCAGGACGATCGCGGAACTACACACACGAGCGGAGGAGCAGGAGGCTGCCGAGAGGAATGCTACTGCCTCTGCGGCCAAGACGGGGAAGAAGCAGCAACAGCCAAGAAAGATTCAGCGGGTTGCGAAGCCGCTGACGGATGATAACTGGTGGACCAAGAAGATTGTTGGCGCGACGGCGCTGGCTGGGTGTGCGGCGCTTTGGGGGTTGGGGTCGTATCTTGAGGGTGTGGTATGAGGTTGGATGGTCGATCCTGAGCTGCTGCATGCAACGAAAAATCCCCTGCTGTGTTTTAGGAGCTCTGGTGAGAAATACCTACTGGGTTCCATTGTGAGCCTACACGCCTCACCAAACAGCACGGCCCGAAGCCCCTGAATTGGTCGAGCCGCGGAGAGAGAGGGAGAAGGACTCGGGTCCATGTACATACATTACAGGTAAACGACCTGGTTTCACATCGTCTTGTTACTTTGCTCCATCATAGTCAGCCAGCCATGTTTTGACAATTCATTTCAGGGGCAGTGATGCCCCCGACCTTGCACATCACCACACATCATGTTCATGTTCGAGCAATGTGAAAGGTTTGCTGGTACTGTACTCACTATACCTGTTCAAAACCCACTACAGACTATCCTCTGCTGAGTAACAAACCGCTGCACCACCAACTTTATCAGGGTATCAACCATGTCCCAGAAGCCAGGATCCATCATCAGTTTACCAACCGCCCCTCCCCCCCGGCTCACTACTAGTTGAGAAACTTGCCCGAGCAGGCCATGCAGCTCCCCCGTCCAATAACCCCCTTGACCTCCTCCTTGATATCCTCGGGAACCTTTTGCAGCAAAATCTCCGGCCTCATCGTCTTGAACCCGCATGTCCCGCAGCTCCGCGTCATACCCGGCTTCTGCACAGCCAGCCCGCTCAGAGCACAAATGCCAAAGAAATGCCCCTTCTCACACCCAACCAGGTCCTCCTTCCTCATTCTTTGCGTGACGGCCGCCCCGCAAACCTCGCACTTTTGGTTCCGAACCACAGGAGCAAAGATCTGAGCAACATGCGCGTGTCGGGGATCCGACGACAGCGGGTAGTGCACGCCTGGCACGTCGGGGCCGCCGCCGTAGAGATACTCAAACAGTTTCCCTTCGGTGCTCATGGAACTCAGCAAGGAAAAGTTCAGGTTGTCGTCGTCCATGTCCATACTCAGGGAACGGCCCGAGGCGCGACGAGGTTTGTAGCTGAACAAGACCTGCGAGCGCTGCGTGTGCCAACCGCCTCGCTCGGGATGCTGCGTGCTGTGGGCAGAAACCAAGACAGCAGAGGCGCCGCCGCCAGCAGACAAGGTAAGACCATGGAAACGGAACCGATGAGGGTGGACCTCGGGGACAACCTTGACCTCCCTGGCGACATTAGCATCCGTGGTGAGGTCGATAGCCGTGAGTCCTTCTCCCGTGTAATTAACGCCTTCGTCATCCTCAAGGGTATCTTCCATGAGAACGCCGTCGTCAGACTCCTCATCCGAATCGCTGTCGTCGGCACCGTAGGCACGCTTCTGGTACATGTCGGCTGGGACCAATACCTCCAGCTTTTGTTGGATTGAGCGAGCCCACTGAAAGTAAGGACTGCTGGGGTCCGCGGCGAGAGCAGAAGGGACGTTGGTCTCATACCAGTTCGGCGTGGTAGGCGTGGCAGACAAGCGAACCAAGGTGTACAGAGGGGTCGGTGTTGGTCTGGCCGGGTCAGGCGGGGGGTGGACAACCATATCTGCATAACAAGACTTAGCAAACCCCAGACGAAAGATACACACTTGAACGTCTTACCAATGATGGGGTTCTCGCAATGCTGGAGGTTGTATGTGGTTCCGCAGACGCCTGTCTTGTGCTTCGCCGTTTCAGCAAGGGCTCCACTGACAAGGGAAACCTCAAACGGAACAGGATGCCAGCCTGTAGAAATCATTCCCCGGCAGCCTATCATATCACCCTTGTGAAAGATCTATACGGCGTCAGTACCGAGAGACATCGACGCAGACCGTCTCGGCAGCGGCTTACCCCTTGCTCAAACTCAATAAACCCGTCCGTGGTCAGATGAACACATTGGCCGTGGGTGTCCTTGTTCTCAACCTGAAGCTTGGGCAACTGGCCTCTGGTCCACGGTTTGTCGATGCGAAGTTTGCGGAAGCCGACGTAGTTCCGGTCGAGGTATCCAATGACACACGTACGTCCACCATCATCCTCAAGCCAGGGACCAAAGCTCAGACCAAAAGAGGTGCCACAAGGGACATAGTCTGGATCCATGGTCTGTCATCTGGTGTTAGCCCTCCATAAACTTTCCGCCCAGTTCGATCAGCTTACCGAAACAGGCAGATGGGGCCCCTCCGCCTTGAAGCGTACAAGCTCACGGACATGCCAGACCGTCTTCTCGGCAGGACCACCCACCGCCCTTCCCTTCTCCGAAACCTCTTCCACATACACGACTGTCTGTACGCTGATGATGGCGATCTCCTTGGCATCGTTCAGCGTGGCCAGCAGTGCCTGGCCAGGGCCAATTTCCTGCGCCCAGGCGAACGTACGGATGTACTCGCTGTAGGCGGGCGACTGGCCGGGCACCATCATCCGCTCGCCCACGCCCCAAAGAACCAGCCAGGACGCAAGCTCACGGCGCTGCAGCATGTACCCGTTGGCGCTGCCGAGCACGTTCGCGGCCATGTCACCGTCGCCGTACATGGCGAGCGTCCCAGCTCCGGTGAGAATGCCGAGGATCGGGCGTCTGTTGACCCCGAGCTCGGACGGCGACCAGCTGATCTTGACGACGTGGTTCATGCTGCTGCCAACACTGGTGATCGGGCCAGAGCCCGCGCCGTATGGCTGATTGGAGCCGAGTCTGGCACCACCGCCAGCTGGGTCATCGTCAACACTGCTATCGTCTGAGTCATCTTCCCAGTCGTCATCGTCGTCCCCCTCGACACCGTCGGCCTGATCACCATCCCCGGCATCTCGGCCATCCTCTTGACCATTTGTGTCCTTCTCAACACCCTGAGGCTTGGGCGGGGCAGAAGTCTTGTCGTAAGGAAAAGGCATCCCTTCAGCATCGTAGAGCTCCTTGTTGATCCGCGGGTCGAGTGGCGGAAAAGAGACGGGCATGTGTTTGCTACCCTCAGAATATTGCGTCCGAAACGTCTCTGGGTTGTACTTGCCTTTCTGTTCATTGGTTTCCTCTTCATCCGAAGACTCCGGGTCGCCTCCCTCTGCGATCCTCTTCCTGCGTCTGGTGAGATCTGGAAACTCGGGAACAAAGACATGGACCGAGTCGTCAGCAGCAACAGCTAGGTCGCCATCGCATGAGAACTGAATGGCTCGCTTGACCAAGGGTCTCGAGTTGAGGGTCAACTCTCGAAGGGGAAGATACTTTTTAGAAAAGGTTAGATCTGCACCAACTCCTGGGGAGGAAGGGTTGCTGGTAGGATTGCAGGTGGGTTTGGCAGAGACATCCGGTGAGTGGATAGCTAGTCTGTGGTCCAGAGAAGAGGCTCCCAAAGTAGGAGAAGGAGGGAAACCTTCGTCATCACGTTCGATGGTCGGAATGGGAACACCCCTCTCATCGATTATGGGAGCCATGATGAAGTCTGTATTTGAACCAACAACAATGCTCAAGACAGATATGAAAGGGGGAAAATAGAAGAACAGAATGAATGGGAACCAGATCTTTCCGCTTGGAAGAAATGGACGAGCTTAATTTCACGGTTGCGGTTGGCAGTTCCATAAGAGATGCAGCTTTGCTGAGTTGCCCAGAGTGAAGAATGCACTGAGCGCGACTCGCCCTCACCAGCAACAGCTAGCTTCGAAGTAAAGGAGGACGCGGAGTCGGACAGGTGCTTACCTTTTGTTTTGGGGGTTCTTTCGATGTGGAATCCATCTTGACTGCTTCCTAAAGCTTTTTTCAATCTCCCTGACTTGACGTCTGATGTTTTGAGTTGTCCGAAGACAGTCGAGGGGCTTTTTTGACTTACATGCACGGACCAGACACATCAATTGTTATCTAACCCTAACCCGATCTTTCCCCTTTCGTGAGGATATGCTGTATATGAAAATCATGGTTGAAATGATTGGCGAGTGTGTGAATGTGAGGATGTTGGATCTCAGAAAGGCCTTATTTCGCAGTACAAGTCTCTATTTTCTTGCCTACGACTTTGGGGTGAAGGATAGAAAGGAGTGTGAATCCCGAGGGCACAATGGCGTACGATTCAAACCCTTTGTGTTGATATATGGTTTTGGTTATCAAAACAGGAAAGGTCCGTATCATATGTCATTGTGCCCTTGCGATTCACACCTCCTTTCTATCCTCCTGATATTCTAACAAAGTGAAAAGAAAACAAAAACACAGTACATGTCTCTGCCAGATGCCATGCCGCAAAACCCAAGACTCCCTGTCCCGCTCTTTGAACAGAAAGTACTGCCTGAAACAAGGTATGATAAACAAAAACCCAAAAGTCAGTTTTTACAGATCCCTTCCCACGATGCCTAGACCAATAAGAAGATCCTCCCTGTCTATACCCTCCCCTTTACATCATTTCCTCAGTTGAAGACCTTGTTCATGGCCTGGTGTGCCAGCTCTACGCCCAAAAAGGTCGCCGCATTAGCAGGGACCGCTCTCGCCAATGCGGGCCCGAAACCAGGGAAGAAGGCCTTGTAACCACCCTTGGCATACAGGCCCTTGACGACGCCACCAATCGTGACATTGCCCTCCGCAGTCTGCAGCCTACTCTTCACCGTGTCGATAGGGAAGACAGGAATCCACATGGCCACACCAGCAGCGGCACCAGCGCAGGTAATAGCCGTCAAGCTCAACTTGCCGCTGGCCTCGCCAGTGACGGGATCCTTTGGGGTGAGCGCCCGCTTGCAGTACTCATACGCAGCGAAATAAGCAGCCGAACCGGGACCATCACGGGCGAGGGTGGCGGCGGAACCGCGGAAGACGGAGCGGACACCGCCCTCGCGGTAGAGCTGGCGGACGACGTCCATGCCGCCGCTGTACTTTGGCTTCTCTCCGGGGGCGAGCTGCTTCTGACCCTGAACCTGGAGGATGACCTTGACGCGCTCAAAGGGGGCGGTAATGGCGGTCATGGGGATGGCGGAGAAGAAACCGGCGGCGGAAATCTGGGCAATGGAGAGGTTGCCATCTGGGCTGACGGTAGAGGTGGAGCGGACGATGCTCTTGCCGAGGTCGTAGCCCCAGAAGGAGACGGCGACTGTTCAAGTAGCAAATCAGCATTCGCGCTTCCAAGGAAAAAGATGAAAGGAAATACTCACACATGGGCGTAACACCGACCAAGGGCGCGCTCACACCAGCATACAACCCTCTCTTCAACCCATCCTTGGCCACACTCTTCTTCACCACATCAATCGCACTCGAGTACACCCCCTTCTCAGCAGTCTGAAGCCTGACCTTGACCAAGTCAAAAGGATGACCGACAACCACAGCGCAGACACCACCAAAGCCACCGGCGACAAACGACCGTACTTGGGCCAAGCCCGTCGAAGCCGCCGCCTTGGCGTCCGCCTTGAGCTCCTCCTTGCTTTCTGGGATGTGGGGGATCTTATCGGCCACGGCGTCGGGGAGGACAGCCTGGAGCTTCTGGTCGGGGGATGTGGATGACATTTTTGGTTGCTGTGGAAAGTGGCGGCGAAGAGGGAGAAACGGCTGAAGAAGAGGGACCGGGAAACGGAGATCCGGACTTGTTGAAGGTTTGTTTAGACTTTAGACTTTCGGGACCCTTATGCACCCCTGATTTTCCCACTGGATTTCTGAAGAAACCCTCGTCTGGTGTTCCGACTGTCGCGTGTGTCTGTTCTGTTCTTGAGATATGGAGGGGTTGTCCTTGTCGGCTATGTATGTCTGTTCCTGAACAACAGAGTCTGTGGAGGGGGTAAAGCAGGCAAATGGCAAGAGACGCTGTGGGAAAAAAAACAGAGAATTGAGCGCAAAACTGACGTGAATGAAAGGAAAAAAAAAGGATCGGCGCAAACGAGGTGGTTTTGAGAGAGAAAGCTGCCCTTTGCGCGGAACACACGTTTGCAGCAGCCACGGACGTCACCCACACCCCGGACCCCAAGAACCTCGGCAAAAAGGAGCCCCGCCAAACCGAACAGCGGCCACACACTCACCTCTCCTCCCCTTTGTGGACAGGAAAAAGGTGGGATGTCCCCTGGGCAGTGATCACAAGGGAATTACAGTTCCCTCCCCCTCAGCCTCAAGACCCAGCTAGGCGGTTGGACTCCTTTGTAGAACATCCCCCAAACTTCTCTGTCCCTGTTTCCGTGATGCCTCTCTCTCCTGTGCCGGCAGCCAACGGCACTTGAAGTCTGCAACACATCTTAGTGCGGCTTTTAAAGAGGGAGCTACCCGCTAATTATAAGCCAAGCGCAGCGAATCTACCTTCTCCCCGCAAAGAGCCTCACCTCTCCAGACACACAGCCTGACCTTATCCTCCCTCGGTCGTCGGTTGTCATTATTTCTCTCACCTCCATCCACGAATCGACTTTTGGCAAAAAAATAAAACCGAGAATACAGCGGCCCTTATGTCCGCGTTGCTCTATATGTACACCCTCCCCCGTCCCCCAACTATCCCGCGTTGCCACTGAACGAGGAGGGGACCCTTTCCCACAGTTCTGGAGGTGGATTCTTTTTGGAACAGATTGCCAGGTTGAGCGTGGGGTAGCTCTTTGTGCCCTGGTTATGTATGTATGCCATCCTCGGTATCATGGAAGGGGCATCATTCGGTCAAGTGGTTGAATTTGCAGAATGGATCCTCTGACAAAGGTCATCCGTTAGAATAAGCCTCGAGTCTGTCAGCCTGAGGGCACAGCATCGGACAGACGGATGACTGCGTCCCTGGCCAAACAATGGCTCTCGGTTGAGTTCAGGTGTGACCTGCATTCATTCCCTCCTGAAGTCTTGTGGGTGTGTGGAGGGGCATGTCTCGACCGACGCCAAGCGCGGGTCGAGCTACACACGCCAAGCCATTTCTCTGGGCATTTTGCATGTGAAATGCGTCAGCCAAGGGCATTTTTGGGTTCGCGATGGCATATATTCAACCCTAACCCCAGTCGATGATGCTAACAGTGTTGACATGAGCAAGGCACAACATTCAATAGCAAGTGATCATGGTAATCCATTGACCCGCTAGATACAAGTGACCGATAGCAAACGCATACATGCCATGTACACCATTTCCTTCTCTGATACGGACTACACCTCCTCTGCCCTCTCCCGGATTAAGCGTGCGTGAGCCATGCTCCCTATCTTTCCTCGGACCAAAAACCAATGAGGAAGAGAAACGACGCCATGGTTCCAATATCAAAAAAGTGCCCCAGTGTACTCCAATCCAGACCAGCCAACATCTGACCAAAACGGACCAAAACCGAAAGAGAGCATCGACTAAACCAAATCCCCACCCTCTCCCTAGAAGATGCTGATGCTATTTGTCGACTTGTGAGCCTGGGAGAGCGGACTCCGTCCTACGCCACACCAGCAGCTTGTGTCCCCTTCCCGCTCGACCTGCAACGTGATATCAATGTTGTGTTCAAGCAGGTAGTTGCGCACACGATCCCGCACGTCCTCCATGTCCATGCCCCGGCCTGCCACAACGTGCATGACACCGAGGAGTTTATTCGCCGGCCCGCCCTCACTGTGCCGGTCATCCATCCAAAACTTGGGCGCCGCGTAGCTGACCACACCCTTCAAACCTGTGATTCCAGACAAGGTATCGCGCAAGTTATACTCGATCTCGGGTGGAATCGTAAGCAGTAACCTCCTTGCCGAAGACTTGACCAGCGGCAGCGCCGAAAGCAAAATCAGGAGAGCAATGAGGAAAGAGGCCAGAGGATCCCAGCCAGCCCACTTATAAAAGTGTGTAAGAATGGTCGATACGATAACAGCCGCGCTTCCCAAAGTGTCGGCTAACACATGAAGATAGATGCCGTACATGTTTTCGTTGTCGTGGGAGTGCGAATGCGAGTGACCGTGGGCATCCTTCTTCTCATCCCTGTGGTCGTGATCATGGCCATGGTCGTGTTTGTGATCGTGACCATGCGAATGTCCACCACAACCACTATGAGAGTGCCCATGATCATGTCCATGATGATGGTGCCCGAATGCCGCCATGCCCACCAAATTGACCAGTAGGCCCAGCGTGCTGACCACAAACAGCTCTCCAAGCCGTTTGGTTTCCCTGCCCTCCATCATGCGCTCACACGCCTCAATCATAATTTCGACGCTGATGAGAATCAGGAACACACCGTTGGCAAAACCGCTCAACGTCTCGATTTTGCCAAAGCCGTATGGGAACCGCTCGCTCGGTGGCCATTTGCTCGCAACAGCAGCAAACAGGCCGACTGCCAATGCCACGCAGTCGAAGAACATATGAATGCTGTCACTCAACAGACCAAGGGAATCTGTGACATAGCCGTAAAATGCTTGGATCATCATAAACGCGAGGTTGAGTCTGCACAGTGACAATGGTTAGTCGGCGAACTGAAAGCATAATAGCAAAGGGGGACAAGAGATGGCACATACGACATAAAGTAGAATATTCGGCGAGAGTCCTTCTCCACTACCACCGCGTGGACTAGGGGCCACCTCGCGATCCGCGGTAGCAAGAACTTTGTGAATCTTGACCGCTCCACCGAGTGATCATGGCCATGACCGTGGCCATGGTCATGATCATGACTGTGCCCATGTCCGTGATCGTGCGAGTGGTCGTGGGAGTGGTCGTGGGAGCGTGTATCGGCGCGCACTCTGGAAGCCGGCGGTTGGTATATCCCAGCGGCGTCGAAGCTGGCGCTGGTTGGTGTAACCAAAGGCTTGCCTCCCAGTGTCGACTCGGTCCTCCAGTGCGCGTTGGAACTCAACGTCGGCCCGAGATTTAGTGGCTTGGGGACGCTCGAGTTGGCTCGGTGGTTGGTGTGGTTGATGTCATGATCCTGGCTGCGATTGTGGGAGTGACCGCCATTAGCTCTGGACTCCTTCCTGCTTCGAGTCGGGCTCAGTCCACCCAGTGATGAGGTGCTATGTAAGTGGCCGTTGTTGTGGCCATGGCTGTGGGAGTGCGAATGTGAGTGGGAATGCGAACAGCCGTGGTCGGAGGAAGGATGATGTTGATGGATGGCCGTCGCTGGCAAGGCGTATGTCGATGTCATGGTAGCAAGATGTCGTCGAGAGTGACTGTGTGTCGTTGATTAAAGAGTGAGAGGATCGTCAATGACTCCCGGTGCTATCTGCTGGCGGACATGTGGTTGACGTCGGAGTCGCGGGGAGGGGTTGCGCCGGGGCTGCAACGGTTTTTGATCGTGATGAATGGCGAATGGGGAATCGATGGGAAAAGTCGCTCGTCAGGCGGGAATCTCGATCAGGCGTCGCCCCAAAATCACCAGGGGAGCTGATCCTTGGCGGTCAACAACAAAATTCAATTTATTTCAAGGCGTCCAAAAGCAAGACAATGCAGCAAACTTACTCCGAGGGGCAGCCACCGATGATGTCGTGGGACGTCTCGAGACCCGCAATCGCAACGGATTTTGGATTATTGCACTGTTGGTATCCGTGGTTGATAAACGAACGGCACTGGCTCGCTGGACAGCCCAACACACGGTGGCGCGCTGGTTTCACACGTTGTTGGGAGAGAGGATCAGGGAAGAGAGAGATGTCAATATGTCAGAGTGCGGCGGGGGGTGAGTTGAGAGGAGATGGGATGAGACAACCTGGACTTTTGATGTGTTTCCAGACGGTGAATGTCGTGCTGTTGCTTGCCCCAGACTTGTCCCTCCTCCACCTTCCCTTTCCCTGTCGCTGGACTCGCTGCACTCCACGGCCGCCTTCCCTTTTTGACCCCTGAGCCGGGCTTGGGCTGGTGGAGAGGGCTATCAAGGTCCACGGACATTGTGGCTTCTGATTGGTCTAGTGGCTGCGAACATGTTGACCCCCGGCCCCGCCAATGCACCGCGATGCAGCCCAGACCGCGACCATCCCACCCAGATAATCTGCGTTAATGAAGGCTCACATTCATGACCTATTACTAACACCTTCAACCACACTCCATCTCAGCTTCCTAATTAAGCTTATTAACGCAGGGCTGATGCTGAGGACACAGCTGGCTTCACGAGGCTGAGGTTCAACGTCGACAGTTCAACTGGCACCTGTCAGTCTACCACACGGGGCCCATCGTTGGCTGATGTAAGTTGGGTTGTCAGACAAGCGTAATTCAGCCAACACTTGAGAAACCGACAGATGCCACTTGGCCTTGGTCACTCTTAGCCATCGGTTGGCTGAAGTGAATCTAACTTTGACAAACCCAACAGCTCACAAACGCCAACAGCGCAGACATGGCAGGGCTCATCAGCCTTGTCCTTTTGGGCTTATTAATAGCCTACATCGTCCTGAAGCCATCAGGATACAATGGACACACCACAGGGAAGGGGGTGCCAGTTCACATTCTGGTCCTTGGTGATATTGGGAGGAGTCCTCGCATGACATATCATGCCCTGAGCATCGCCAAACATGGAGGAAAAGTCAAGCTTATAGGATATCTCGGTATGTATTCATCTGTTCACACCCGCCAGTCTCACTCACTAACACCACATATAGAAACCTCTCCTCACCCCGACATCCTCACCAATCCCAACATCACCCTCATCTCCCTCCCCACCCCTCCTCCCCGCCCTCCCTCTGTCCCCTTCTTACTATTCGCCCCTATCAAAGTCATCTTCCAAATCCTCCACCTCTCCTACCTCCTCCTCTACCTCCTCCCCCCCTCCGCCTGGCTTTTGGTCCAAAACCCCCCCTCCATCCCCACCCTCGCCATCGCCAGCCTCACCTCCTACCTCCGCAACTCCAACCTGATAATCGACTGGCACAACTACGGCTGGACAATCCTCTCCTCCACCAAAGGACCCTCCCACCCCTTTGTCTCCCTCTCCAAAATCTACGAAACCTACCTCGGTCGCTTAGGCTCTCACCACCTGACGGTGACAAACGCCATGGCCCGCCAACTCCGCGCCGCCCCCTACAGCATTCCCCCTCACAAACCCATGATCCCCGTCCACGACCGGCCCGCGGCAATCTTCCAACCTATCCTCTCCCCCCACGCTCGCAACGAAGCCCTAGACAAGATTTTATTCCTCTCCGGAAGGGAATACTACCGCGCCCTGGTCTCGGGCAAGATGAAGCTTCTTGTCTCGAGCACGTCATGGACACCAGACGAGGATTTTTCTCTTCTTCTCTCCGCCCTCACCATGTACGCAGCCAGACCTGACGCGGTCCCAATCCTGGCGCTCATCACCGGGAAGGGACCGCAAAAAGAGTATTATGACGACAAGATTGATGCTCTGGTCAAGGAAGGGAAGCTACCTAACGTGAGGATTGCCACTTTGTTTCTACCCTTTGAGGACTACGCCAGGTTGCTGGCATGTGCTGATCTGGGGGTTTGTCTGCATATGAGCTCTTCGGGGGTGGATTTGCCGATGAAGGTGGTGGACATGTTTGGGGCTGGGCTGCCGGTGGTGGCGTATGGGGGGTATGAGAGTTTTGGGGAGCTGGTCAAGGAGGGGGTGAATGGGAGGGGGTTTGAGACTGGGGAGGAGCTGGCGGGGGTGTTGGGGGAGTTGTTGAAGCCGGAGGGGGAGAACGAGTTGAAACACTTGAAGAAGGGGGCCGTGGAGGAGGGGAGGAGGAGGTGGGATGAGGAGTGGGATGGGACAGTGGGGAGGTTGATGGGTTTCGTCGAGAAAAGTTCTTGAAATTCCAGGAGCAGGAGAGGAAGAGTATATGAATGGCTTGATTGAACCGGTTTTCTCGCTTTGTGCTGTCTGGCTGCCATTAACGCCAGCTATTTCGCAAGAAGATCAACATCCCAACTTAATCCTCTCCTAAACTCTCCCTAACACACTGCCTGACCCTTTTCCTAAACTCCCTACTCTTCCCCTCCCTCTCCTCCCTCAACAACACCGCCGCGTCCAAATTCGCCGGACTCTCGTCATTCGGATCCTCAAACAAGCTAATCACACTGAGCAATATCGACTCGGGGCTCTGCACCGGACTCCACCTCTCGCTAGCCTTTTCATACCCCGAAATGTCCTCTTCTGGGGGGTGCAAGATCGAAATACACAATCTCCCGTCGGGATAGATGTTTGGGTGGAACGGGATGGGTGACTGGAAGACGAGCTTGGGGGGCATCAAGGGATAGGTTGGGGGGAAGGTGAGGATGGCGCGGAAGTTGCCTCCTGTATACACATACAAGGTTAGCGATGGGATATAAGGGGGTGGTTGAGAAGCGGAGACAGACCGCCGTAGTATTTACACTCGTCGCTGATCATCAGCATGACTTCCCACTCGAAGATATTATTGTCCGAGACGAGGCCGCATGAGATGCCTGGAATGTCTTTGTCGGTTTGCATTTGTTTGAGCTGTCGCTTGAGGAGGGAAGCGGCCGCTACTGAAGAGACGCTGGACATGGTGTTGATGATGTGGTGATTGTGGTATGGTGTTGTGTTGCGTGCTTGAAGCCTGCTAGCTGGGAGGTTTTGGTGGGGTGGTACTGGGAAGTATTTGTTTGAATCACGGGGTCAAACTCGCAGACGAGATTGGGCGTGTTCGATTCAACGCTGGTTTGGTAAGACTGATGCTGTCGTGCAATCGTAGGGCTCCGGGCGTTTGTCGATTTGAATGGTGTCAAGACGATGACATGGGTCCAGCGGCTTCTTGCAGCAGCGGGATCAAAAGCGGGCGGTTCCCCGCCTCCCGAATGAAAACGGCGACAGGGGGGGTCCCTGTCCCAGTCTCTGTTCCAACCACCATCACGGGATTGGGGGCCTCGAGACTGTTTGCTTTCATGTTCAGCAAAAAATATCCAAAATAATTCATTATTGGGGACGTTAATGCAGGCTTACTCTGTTTGCCTGTTACTCTTCCGCTAGTCCCAACCAAATGTTCCAATAAAATCCAAACGCCCACGCCATGCATATGGTATCTTTCGCCCACCCAATCTTGTTGCAAAGACCTAACCAAAACCCCCGACCAAGATACTCATTTCTTCGCCGTCGTCCCGAAGCCAGTAAACCCCATGGCGGCCATCATATCATCCTCGTCATGCTCCCCCTCGATCCTCACATCCTCCCCATAGTCCGTCTTCGCCTTCAACGCCGCCTCCTTCTCCAACCTCTTCTTCTCCTCCGCCTCCTTCCTCTTCCTCCTCCTCTCCTCCCTTTCCTTCTCCTCCTCCTCCTTCCTAACCTCCAACCTCTCCTGCAAGGTGATAACCTGCTCCCTCTTCAACTCCTGCTGCCTTTGCCACAGCGCCTCAATCCTAGCATGCACCTCCTCCGCCGTCGCCTTCTTCACCTGCCCCGTCGCACCGACAGCCCGCTGGTGCTGCATGCTATTCGTGTGCTCCAGCCATTGTAGATTGTCCTTGAACGTCAAGTCACAAGCCTCGCAGTAGAAGCCAGCGCCCCGTCCTCTTTTTCCGACCCCGGCGCCGGCTGGCACCAGAGACGTCGTGCCGACCATCTTGGAGAAGTCCTGCGTGGCATTGCGCGCGACGGTGAGGGTCTCGGTACCGTCCATGGGCTTGTAGTATTTCTTGCCCGCCAGCTTGGCTTCGTACCGGGCTTTGCGCTCTTCCTTCTCGGCGGCTTCGCGGGCGGCGGCTTTGGCGGCGTACTCGTCGAGGTCGTACTTTTTGCGAAAGTCGGTGTCGCCGGCTGCTTGGCCGTAGGCGGAGCCTTTGCCTGTCATTTTGGCGGTTGATGTGACGAGCGGGTTAGAGATGGTAGATAGGTTGGTGGTAATTCTCGAGGACAAGTGTTGGTTTTGTTGAAATGGATTGTTGAAAGTTTGAACGCGCCGCGTCGTGAATTGGTTGGTTCAATGTGCACGGTTAACAGCGGACAGCCATCGACAGGGGGGGTGAGCACTGGAAAGCTTGTCTTTGGAAATTTTGGAGGGGGCAGCTTTGGCGGGGTAGGCTAATAGTATGGTACCTTTCCCCTCACCTACCCATCACCGAATTCAAGGTACCCATCAAACTCAACATCGATCAAAAAAAAAAAAAAAAACCATCTTTCCCACCTCCCCTCCCACCACCAAGGTTCTCCTCCCTTAACACCTAGAACTACACTCTCCTACAATACCCCCACAAACCACCAAAATGCTCTACCTCGTCGGCCTAGGCCTCTCAGACGAGACCGACATCACGGTCAAGGGCCTCGAGATCGTCAAGCGCGCCTCCCGCGTCTACCTCGAAGCCTACACCTCGATCCTCCTCGTCGACCAGTCCGTCCTCGAGTCCTACTACGGCCGCCCCATCTCCATCGCCGACCGCGAAATGGTCGAGTCCAACTCGGACGAGATCCTCCGCGACGCCGACAAGGAGGACGTCGCCTTTTGCGTCGTCGGCGACCCCTTTGGCGCGACTACACACACCGACCTCGTTCTGAGGGCTCGCGAGCTCGGCATCCGAGTCGGGACTGTGCCTAACGCGAGCATCATGTCTGGCATCGGCGCGGCGGGGTTGCAGCTGTACAACTTTGGGCAGACGGTGTCGATGGTGTTCTTTTTGGACAATTGGAGGCCGGCGAGCTTTTATGATCGGATCAAGGAGAATAGGCAGATTGGGCTGCATACGCTGGTGCTGCTGGATATCAAGGTTAAGGAGCAGAGCTTGGAGAATATGGCGAGGGGGAGAAAGATTTATGAGCCACCTAGGTATATGACCGTCGGGACTTGCGCCAGTCAAATGCTGGAGGTTGAGGAGGAAAAGAAGGAGGGTGTGTACGGGCCAGACAGTCTTGCTATTGGCGCTGCGAGGGTGGGAGGCAAGACGGAGAAGTTTGTTGCCGGTACACTCAAAGAGCTTTGCGATGCCGATGAGCTGCTTGGAGGGCCGCTTCACAGTTTGGTGCTGCTTGGCAGGAGGACACACGAGCTGGAACATGACTATGTCAGGGAATTTGCTGTCAACAAGGAGAATTGGGACAGGATATGGAAGGCTGATTATGAGGGAAAGCATTGAGAATGCTTCAAAAGAAGAAACAAAATCAATTTTGGCTATGCTCAAGCTTTGCTAGCTCCCCGTATGACGCCTGTTTAATGTCTTGAGATTTTGAAATGGTTCTTTCCGCCCCCGGAACCCTTCTAGTGAGTCAGTCTGAGCTTGGAAACCTCCTCTTCGCTAATCTCGCGCAGCTTGTTCACCACGGCCGTATCGCCAGTCACCACACCCTTGGCCACCTCGGTCAATCTGCCGGCAATGTTCTTGTGCGAGATGGCATAATGAGCTGTAGCCATCTTGACGCGGATGATGCCGATTCTGGGGTCATTGGCAGAGCCATCGTGGACGCCATCGCCCAAGTCGCCAACCCAGGCCTTCAGATGAGGCTTGTAGTGCTTCTTTACGAGCTCCCGATCAGTGATGATTTCGGTGGTTCCACTGACGGAAGCCCATTCGCCAGAGTTGTTGAGGAAGCCAACGTTGATGTGTGTGTCGGCGGCGAGGTCGTCGGTCTTGCCTGACTCGGTATTGGTGTGGAAGAGGAGGTCGAGTCCGCCGTTTTCCTGGAATTGAATGTTAATATCCGGTTATTGATGGGCTATATGAGCGTCAACCTACTTGACCAGCCAGGGCCATGCATCTGGAGACCAATTGATGGGTCTTGGGGTTGACCGTGGTCATCATGCAGAACTTGGAGGCATCCATGAACTTGCTGAGGTCGTCGAGCTTAGTTTGAGTGGAGACCTGGGTGTCGAGGTTGGCCTCCTTGTAGGGGTCGGGGTGCTTGACGCCCGATGTGTTGGAGAATCCTGAGGACATGATGGCGGTGCTGTAATATGATCTGGTAGGTAGGAGTGCGGTTGTTGTAGTAGTAGTAGTAGGAGTGGTCACGGTGTGAAGTGGGTAGTGTGTTGACTTTGAAGGTTTTAGGGTGGTGTTTTGTGTAAAAAGGAGAGCTCCTGACCTGGGATTACCTTTCCTATATGGCCCGTCTCAAGCCATGATGTAAGAGGACCCCGTGGACGCCAGAGACGCAGGGTGCCTGAATTGCACCGCGTCATCGAACACCCGTTCTGTGATTTTTGGGGGGAAGGCTCGGCCGTTCGAATCGGCGGAGGAATCGGAGGATGCCGCAGCACAAAGGGTCGTTGACGTCAGTCTGAGTCTCAAAGCAGCTCTGTGCGGTGAGGGGCAGCTTAGCTCCCGTGGCTCCTTGCAGCTCAGGCCTGGTAGGTGGGTTGTATATATGGTAGCTCTCCCGAATTGCTGTTTGTCGTGCAATTAGTTGTTCGGGGTATTATGATAATCGATCGGAATTGGGCATGGAATGAAATGTCAGTTGCAGACACCTACAGCTTGGGAGCCATCGTGGGATCCCGTGATCTTATGGGTACACGACGGCGTTCCGATTCAAGCATCAAACGCCAGTGACGCGTAGATGAAAACACCGGCGACACCGAAGATAGCCATTCTCACATGCTATGATATACAGCTCCGGACTGACCCTATTTCTGTGTGAATTGCCAGTCTAAAGGCAAATTGGCTCAGCGAGCGTCTTTGCACTGTTCGATATTGGCGGCACTGTTCAACTCAAATACTCTTCCGCATCATCCACAGGATCATGAGATGTTCTATATGTATCTCTCACCACATCCTGACTCATTCCAGGTTGGATTACGATACCTTACCAAAAATGGTGCCATCTGGATGTTCTTCACTTCACGATGCTCTCATCGCCCTCTTCGTGGCCACAAGGTGGCTTCCCAAAAAGGAATCCGACGGTTGATTAAAACTTAAGTGGGGCTGCACTCTTGTCTCCACATCTACAGCTCGCGACGCCCCCAGATCCCGACTGCGACTGGTCCCTCTCCACCCGAAGCTTACCGTTGTTGTCTTCCACTTTTTCATCGATGCTTCGGCGCTGCCAATCGCGATAAAATCATTCTGGTGAATCGTCTCTCTCACCCGAATCCGTTACCCGTGAGAAGCAGCTGCCAAAGTGTGGCCGTTGGTTAGGTTACCCCCTCGGCGCGAGTGGCGGGCCACCCGACCGAAATTCCTCGCACCAGCCGCAAAACTCAACGATCCACCCAAGAGGGCATCTTTCTGTCTTTTTCATTACCCGTTACCCATTACTCGCTCTTTGTCCTCCCATTCTCGACGTGAACACAGGAAACCAAACTGGACTCTGTTGCCTCAGATCCCGCTCGAGTCCCGACTGCTTGTGGCATCTGGGCCACGGCTCACCGGAGGTCCCCGGCCTTTTACCAACCGCCGCGGAACGCCCCTGAGCGCATCCCAAATTCTGAAGCTTTGCATATAACTCACACACCAAACCGCAATTCCATGATTGGGGCCCGGCGCTGAGTTTGTTCTTATCGAGCCTTCTGCACTTTTCTTCTAGGTGTGCGGGGATTTGACGTGGGACATAACTCATTCACCCAGTCATCCCACCATCACTCAGTCCTCCTCCCTCTTGAACACTTATCGCCGAACTTCACCACCTCTCCTTCGCGCATCTTCACCGTATCTTTCCGCAATAAAGTCTACCGTCGCCGTCGTCATGGACATCTTTGATACAGAAAATGTAAGCTTTGTACGATAATTCCCGCAACCTGACTGACACTCTGACTGACAATGCCCCAGTTCGTGCCGCCCTTTGAGCTGCGCGATAATGAAGAGCAGGTGGAAGCGTGGTACAACAACCCTGCGCGGCAAGAGAACAGGCGACTTGCTGAAGAAAACCTGCGTCTCAAGAAGCTTCTTCGGGAGAATGGCATCTCGTGGGACCGTCGACTGACGTTAGATCTCAACGACCCAACAGGCTCTCGCGGCACCTGGGCCGACTCAAAGACGGCGCGCCGCTCCTCCCGCAGTGGGAGGTCTGACCAGCGATTGCCAAGCCTACCGGTCGAGATCATTCTGTACATTCTTGAGTACTCACTCACAAGCAGCCAACCCATTATCGACCCACTGTCCAAGCTCAACCCCCATGTTCTCCTCCCCGAAGAGAAGAAGATGTCTAAGGCCCAGATCGCCATCAACTTTCTTGCCACGTGCAGAGCCTATCACGATGAAGGAGAGCGTTTTCTGTGGAGAAACAACACTTTTGTCTTTACCGATTGCCTTGCCCTCCAGAATTTCCGAAACCTTGGGCTCGAGCACCGCAAGCAGATAACGCACATCACGATGCGGATCACTGCTAGGTACTACGACGAAGACTTCGAACGCGAGCATAGGGCGCCCTACCCGACGTCAAACCCGACACGGAATCCCCTCCGACTTCGAGTAATCCCTCGTGTTTATGACAATACCCTTGCCCGACGAGGATTCCGCAGCTACACATGGCTTCAGGTTGTCGACTTCCTTACCGTTCTGCGACCACCCTTCGATCCTGATCATGACACCACCCAGCCGCGCCCTCGTCTGCTCCCCGCACTCGAGTCGCTGAGGATCGATTTGGTCAACTTTCCTTCCGACTTCCTCACCGCGCCCTCTCCAGTTGAGATGCACGCCTTGACAGGCCACGACCTCTCCATGAGCCTGAAGGAGCTCCAGCTAACTGGCATCCCCGAGTGTCAATGGGGTTCAGATATGGCAAGTCATCTTGTCAGGATGGTCAGAGACGACGGATTATTTCTCAAGTCGGACTCTACCTATGTCTCATCCAACAGGGTGCGGAAACAGTCGGACGGCGACTGGGAGCCCAGAGCTGTCCGGGCTTGGAAGGTCCTGGCTGAGGAGTACCTGCAGAGCAAGAAGAAGACCAACGGATCTTCTCTCCCCTTGGGCGGTGGTCACCACGGCCATCACTCGCACCACGGGACGGTCAAAATACCAGCTGTGCCCGCGGAAGAAGGGCAACCGGAGACGACGTGGCAAAACCGACGGACCCTGTGGAAGCGCGTGCCGGTGAGCAGGGATAGCGAGGAGCGAGTCTGGGCTGAGTTTGACCGCACCACTGGCACCATAATCCTCCCGGAAGAGTATGAGAATCCAGACATGGATACATACGACCCTGAGGAGCTCGTCTGCCACCATTGTCAGATGATGCACTCCCCTTATGACGACGACTATTGATGAAGGAGGAATTCTTTGGTTTCATCACTGTATTATTTTACTTTTCTGTTTCCCCTCCGATTTGGGAACGACATACGACATACTAATATTGCCTTGGTGGCTGGAGAGAAACGACTGAGTCGTGTAGGATTCGAGCAACGAGGAAGCTGGGAAGGCTCTGTACAGCTTTCATCGAGTTTAGCAAAGTGTCGGGTCACAGCAGAGGCTTACATTATATCCTGTTTTGCCTTTATGTTTTGGTGTGTGTACAGGTAGGTATGGGGTCAAACAAAGCCTATGATAAAGGGCGGTGCCTGACAAGTTTGATGTTGTTGATACCCCATAGATTGATGACTAGGTATTTGCTGGCTTGCATTTATTATGACTCAGGTGGTGTTGTACTTAGTTATTCTTTTCGTTTGCAATATATTGGGGTAGCGATGACTGCTATATCGTTAGCAAGAATGGAAACTGCTAGTGTAGCCAAGCGTGAGCCTCTGAAAGATGCCATGAAGTGGTGGGAAGTTGGACCGGCACCCTCACCACAAAATAATTGGCACACAAAAGTAGGTTAACCTATATCGCATGCTTCCACAGGTATCAATCAATAGGCCTTCCGAATATCTTCAAAGGCCTATTAACCATCTTGAAATGCCTAATGATCACCCCTATGAGGCGTTTTGTTTCTTCTAGAAAAAAAAGCAAGTTAGGTACTAACAATTCCACGTTTTGCTGATCCGCAATGACGATTATTTTAAAGGGAGGGTGACCGGGTACCGTAGCCGAGCTGGACTTTGTGCGAAGAGAAACGTGTCCCTTTTTTTTTTCTAAACAAAACCAAAAAAAAAAAAAAAAAAAAAAAAATCTTCCATCTTTTTCATTATTTCTATGGTATATTCTTGGTAAAACCATCGCACTCATCTCTCATACTTTTACATCCCCAACATAACCACCCCTCCACGCCCTCCCAACCACCTCTTCCAACCCCCTTTTCCACCCCGTTATGGTACTGGTATCATTCACAGCTGTCCCATTCCCCCCCGCAAAACCAACATACTCCCCCAAACTAGGCGGCAGATCCCCCACCCCCGTCCCCCAATTACTCTCCCCATCCCCCAGCACAAGCACCAACTCCTTCCCCTCGGTGAAAAAACTGTGATCAACCCAGTTCTTGGTGTATCTCTCCCCATCGAGCGTCGCGCTCTGGATGTATACACTCTTGTACCCCCCATCAAAATTAACATTCCTCACCCTTGCCACCTTTCCCGTTACCGGGCTGGTAATGTTGACTTGTTCGAAAAACGGCGGAGTAACAAGGTAAACGTTTTGTCCCGGGTTGGGGAAGAGGCCCATCATTGAGAGCGCGACAAACGAGCCCATTGCGCCCGAGTCGTCGTTGCCGGGGAGGCCGGAGGGGGTGGGGGAGAAGTAGGAGGGGATGTAACTGTGGGATCGGAGGGCGGAGAGGGCGGGGCGGGCGGAGTAGTGGTATTGGAAGACGGTGAGGAAGGAGGGTTCGTTGCCGATGTAGGTTATGTTTGTGTTGTGGAGGTAGTCTAGGCGGGAGGTGAAGAGGGATGGGCCGCCGAGGAGGGTCAGGAGGGTTGATTGGTCGTGGGGGACGAAGCTACTGCACTGTCAGGGAAGGGGGGCCTCAAGAGGGGAAAGGGGACGAAAAGAATACAAGTTGTACTCCCAGATGGAGCTTTCGAAGGTTTCCCTCCCGGTGTTTTGCAGGGAGCAGACGGAAAAGGTGTCGAGGTTGGAGCAATTAAGAGGGTTTTGGTAAGCCCAGGTCCCGTTGAGGTAGCGCGGTTGGAAAAACCCGGTGAAGCCTGTGTTTGTGCCGTTCCACCAGAGGGAGGTCTGGTCAGGGCGGAAGAGGTTTTTCCAGTTGCTGCTGGAGGCAAGGTACTTGTCCCTGTCGGCCGTGCGGCCTAGCCCGTGGGCGATTTGGGAGATGCAAAAGTCGTTGTAGGCGTACTCGAGGGTTCGGGAGATGCTGCGGGTCATGGTGCCGAAGCCTTTGTAGTCAAAGTCTTGGACGGGGATGTAGCCTAGAGCTTTCCAGCTGTCGAGGCCGCCACGGCCTTCGCAGCACCAGTCGTAGGGCTCGACTTCTGCGTCTTTGACTACGGCTGCGTAGCCGTCTTCCCACTGTGGATGCGTTAGTCAGTGAGACCCAATGAGAAGTGGAGGGGTAGTACATCGATGCCGTCTTTTATGCCCTTGATGAAGGCATCGGCCAGGACATTGTCTGCGTTTGATCCACCCTAGCCTCGGTTAGGTCTTTAACATTGACATAATCTTCCAGGCACTACGAACCTGGGTGTAGCCCTTGTTGAGACTCATGCGGCAGTCTGGCATCCAGCCAGTGTGCCGGTAGGTGTCTATGAGCGAGCGCACCATCTCGGCCACCGCGGCTGGATCAGTGATGATAAGAAACGGAATTTGGGAGCGGAAGAGATCCCAGATGCAATAAAACGAATCAAAGTATGGCTCACTGCTCTCCCACAACGGATTTTCCCCGGTGTAATTCTGAGGGTTGACCATGGTCCGATAGATGCCGCTGTAAAAGTTGGTCAACAGCGACCCTTCCACTCCCGCAGGCGACACCTTGATAATGCTCATTTTCTCTCTCCATTTCTCGATAGCAGCTTCTGACACCCTCTCGAAGTCATAATCTGGAATCTCCGTTTCAGCGTGTTTGCAGGCTTGTTCAGCACTGATGAAGCTGTTGGCTGTCCTGACCAAGATTGGCTCTGCCCCTGAGCTGAACCTGACAAATGCCCCCCCAGGCAATGGATATCCATTGATCGACCTGGAAATGGTCAAGTTCTTCACCTCTGTGCTGCCTCGACTGTTGACAAAGATCCCGCTGTCCAAAACATCGGCGCCTTTGAAGTCTGTGCAAAAGTGCAGCACAAAGTTGCCGCCACCGAAGCTCGGCAGGAAGCGGGCACTCCCGGTGATGCGTCCTGTCTCGGGGTCAACCGTTACGCTGCCGTTGTCCTGCCGGGAATCAGACAAGTCTGTGAGGTCCTGCAGGATGAGCGGTTGAGCCGGCTGGCCGTCTGATCCAAGCGTTGGAAAGGTAAATCTAAAGAGTGACGTGTGATGGGTTGTGGTCATGTCGGCTCTGATGCCGTTGTTCAGGGTGATGCCGAAGGTGCCGGGCTTTGCTGTCACGGTGTTATTGCCGAACCCTCCATGGGCAGCTCGGCTCTTTTTGGGGAAAACACATCGATTGATGTCACCTTCTGGACAGTTGGTGAAGGGGAACAGCGGGAAGTTTCCCAGACTTGGACTCCCGCCAGTTCCGCTGTCGTGCATGCCGCTGAAGCCAGTGACAAACGCGCCATCCAATGTGAATCCGCCTTGGTTGCTGCTGCTATTGGTATCAGCCACCGCCTTTGCCATGCCATATGGCAGCGAAGCTCCTGGAAAGACATTTCCACCGTTGCTGGCCCCAATTAGTGGATCGACGTAGGCGAGGGGATCGAAAACGGCGTCCTCCAGCGCTTCGACGACCAGGACTTGCCAGCAAAGAGCAAGAAGGGCAAGCATTGTCAGTGGAGCACCAACAAACTGAAAGGGTAGACGAAGGCCCAGAAAGCAATGAGCCACGAGGCGGGGATGACGGCCCCTTTTCTGTCCCCAAGGGGTCTCATTCCATGGAACATGCCATGGCCGATGTGTGACGGTTACCGAGGCGATTGCACTAGAAAGGGAGGGGTGCAGAGATAGCCAATTCTTGATTTGTGCTTCGATGAGGTTTCATCCGGGCCTGTTATTGCCGGCTCCTGTAGGCTGTTCAAATCCCATCTTTCCATGCTTCATCCTGATAACTTGTAGTTCATCAGCTTGATATTCGTGGATAGTAAAAAAGAGGGCATCACAAGCCATCTCGCTGAATCAAACAAACGGGCTCTGTGTTCCCACTGAAGTGATTGGCACGAGATTGAAATCAGCATGGTGAAAGAAATCCATGATGTTGAGGATGGTGGAATTATCAACAGGAACAGTGACACTGCCAGCATGATTAAAGCCCCACCTCGGGCGCTAAACTAGCGCGATATGCACGGCATCGACAGAGACATCTGCCGAACCTGCAGGGGTGTTTGTCTTTGGCTGATCACCCGTGGACCACCCACATAATATTGACTACCATCCGTGCCCTCATCTGATACTCGACAGCCATAGCATCGTCAAACCACCTCCCACAACGTAGCTGGAGACAAACAAGTGCTTCCTTCTGGTTTCAAGCCTCACTGCCTATTTACGTCGAAAAGCAGCAGTTATACCACAGGCCCCAACTATTCCCACCATATTATCTGCCCACCAGTCCGATCCGATGCAGGCTCCCGCGCAATATCGTCTGCTGTCCTCGTGCCCCACAACCAGTTTGACAACGTCTCCCATCACACAGACCACGGTTTGTGTGTCGTTGAACTCTTCAGTACCAAATGTCTGTTGGTATCCGCCAATGTGACGCAGCATACTTCAACAACTGGGATACCCAACCTCCCAGATATTTCCGATAGGTGATTGGGTCTCAATGGGCATGCGCTTCGTTCAGATGGCTCCTCAACAGAACATTTGCAAAAACTAGCTCAATTTCGAGGCCCAAGTCTAGCATATAGCTTCACACGTCTCTAAAAGACGTTGATGTTCATGTCACCCAAACCTTTAGACGATCCCGATCTCTCCTAGCTGAACAAGATCCAAGTGGAATTCTGGAAGACCTCTAATCCTTTGGGAAAGGTCGCTATCGTTTGCTATGACCCGCAGCTCTGTCTGCTGAAACGGCCTGCTTCGGATAGTTTCTCCACTTGATCGTTCCTTGTGGCTAACCAGATGCCAACAGAGTTCGCTGGTTCGTTCTTTGCAAGGAAACCGGCATGGCACCATTGGATTAACGGTCGAGTCATTGCTGCCCAAGAACGATGACCCCTGATAAGTTCAACCTGCCCCTGCGGCCCTCTGTCAACCAGATCTCTGTATTCATTTTTCAGTTGTAGTCTTACTGACTGCTTTCCAGTCAACCTGGAAATTCTCGGTATTTTTGGCGCCAATGCTTTCATTAAAGAGGGACACGCTTGACTCTCTATCGACACTGAGCGATGGCCAAAGCCTGCGCGGCAGTGGCCGCTCGATGTTGCCCTGCCCAAACGATCCACGATCAAGTGTCACCAATGCAACTGCTTTGTCACCACCGCCGGCCTCCAAACCCCCCCAGCCACAGTCGACTAGCCACGTCCCTTCACGACTGCGCAGCGATTCGGGATTATCTCTGCACACGAATCAAGCAGCATTCAGGCAGTACACCGACTACGGTTCAGATGGCTCGGTACGGTCAATTTCTAGTCGTACCCAAGCGGGCAGTCCCACTGAGGGTGGGAGCGTCGACGATGCACCGATTGGACCTAAATCTAGCATATTTCTTAAGGACTCCATTCTCCAAGCCAAACTGCTTCCCAACTTCTTTGACCCTGCCGTCATCAAACTCGCCTTCTCTAACCCAACAACCGGTCACAAGCTCTGCCGATATGCTGCCAGAAAGGGTGGACCTTCAGCAAGTTACATGGACTTTTTGATCAGAGTGGATGAGTACTTCCGGGCGTTTGGGAACATGACTACTCTGATCAGTCAGATCACGACAGATTTCACTGGTGTGGTGGCATCCACACCCATTGAGCTACCACAGGACATAGCCAACAGGTTGAAAAACAACACCAAACACTGCGCGCGAACAGCATTGCCGTCGCTGGAACGGCTTTACAGAGAGGCGAAGGCTGCAGTGGAGGAACGATTGGCCGAGACACTCTACCCGGAGTTTGTCAAGTACCAACTATCCGAATGTATGAGGACTTCGCTGTCTACTAGCCAGTCTTCGGCTGGGGGCTTTCTGTCGACATGCCCGGGTCTAGGAGACGCCTTTTGCTTGACAACCCCACTCGAGCCCGACAACCCCATCATCTGTGCCTCGGATGCACTTTTGCGAATGTCTGGATATGGGCGCAAGGAGATCATGAACAAGAACTGCAGATTCTTCCAGGGCATATGTACCGACCCCGAGGCCACACGGCGTCTAAGCGAGGCTATCTCAACTGGGCACGAAGCGTCCGAACTCCTCATTAACTACCGCAAGGATGGGACCCCCTTTTGGAACCTGTTATTTGTGTGTCCGTTGTTTGAGGGAGGAACGATTCGGTACTTTCTCGGTGCCCAAATCAATGTGTCTGAGAGCATGGGGTCGGACTACAAGGATATCTTGCGTATCCTGAACTTTGGCCCCCCTGGAGAACAGCAACACCAGCAAGCCCAGCAGCTGTCCGGGAAAGGCCCACGACCAGCCGAGAAACCGGTTTGGAGGAATCCCATCAATGCTGATGCTGAACGTCCCCTGAGCTCAGCCAGCACCTACCAAAAGGCAGCCCTTCGCAATCGCTTTTTCAAGAGGTTTTCCCGGAAGGGCAGCACTATTCGGGCCAGGATTCCAACTTGGCCGAGCACTCCTCGGGCAGACAGTCCCTCGAATGGGGTTTGCGGGTTGTCAAAGAAGGCTATCCTGCCACCCATATCTTGGAAGGCCGAAGCCCCGCAAGAAGAGTACAGCACTCCTTACTCGCGGTTCTTCGTGTTGAAGTACATCCCATCTTTGCCCTCAAGCAGCACCGCCGCAAGCACCAGCACAATGCAGCCCACGCGGCCAAACTATCATTGTGGCTCATCGACAAGCAGCGGTGTTGCTGCTCAGCTAACAATCTCCTTCTCTTCCCACTTTGCCCTGTCGATGCTGGGTCTTCATGAGCCGAACGATGCCAAATTGGTCAGTGGACGGGATATCTTCGCAGTGTTGACACCAAACGCCGCCACGATGAGCTCGATCAGCAACAAGCAAGTGCGGTCCACAGTGTGCTCGGCCATTGCAGCCGGCGAATCTGTCAGCCTAGACATAACGACAAGCACAGCTTCGCCACCTCCGTCGCAGCGATCAACGTCGCCTGTCAAGAAGGTCTACACAAGGGGAATCAGTGTCGCCAAAGGCGGGGACAACCAGCCCTCCAGACTGAGCGACACGTTGGACAGAGGAGCCGACTTTCTGAGCTCGGTCTTTTCACACAATGGGGCGGGATTAGGAGGGAAGAATGCCACAAGGAAGGTGGTGAGCCACTGGACACCACTGAAGAATGGCAACGGCGAGGTAGAGTTTGTGGTTGTCGTTTTGACTGCCGCCTCTTGATTGTGTGCTCTCTCGCATCGGCAGGCGTTGGGGATATTGTTGGCATGATGTTGATGTGTATGATGCGGTACGATATGGCTTGATGACTTGATACGCTGCAATGGACAATGACTATACGCAAAATCGACAGAACGATGGATGCTAGACGCCGTCTGGAGACGACTGCATAGATGCATGGTTTATGATCTTTCCTCTACATAAAACTACGCTCCTTCCGGCTGCATAGAAACAGCAAATTGGTATACCCACACATGTCTACATTCTACACACGGAGCTATGCCTGATCCATAAAGCTCCTTACCAACTAAAACTCCTTTGTCTCTCCTATCTTGCACACCCCAAATACACCCTCTTCCTGTATCCCACTCCTCTTCAACGCATCCTTCAGCAATCTCGGCGGCTCCTCCACCTCCTCGCTCGTCAGCACCCACGTGCCCCAATGTATCCCCATCGCCTTCTTGCACTTCGTGTCCTTGAAGATCTCCACCGCATCATACGGATTCGCATGCATCCAGCTAAACAACCACCTTGGATGATACGCCCCAATGGGTATCAATCCCAGATCAAACGGGCCCATCCTCTCCCCGATCTGCTTAAACTGCGGGCACTTCGGCAGGCTCTCATACTCTGGCCCGTAATCCGCTGCCGGATCCTTCCATTGAGTAACCGGCAACTGCGGCACCCTCCTATATCCTGTATCACCCCCAAACCAAACACTCTTCCCCCCGGATTTAACCCCCCAGCTCGCCCAGAGAGTCTTGTCATGATCAAGCCCATTCCTCCCGCTCGAATGCTGACACGGCAGACAGGTAATCTCCGCCTCCATCCCCCCCTGTCCCTTCCCCCCCTCCGGAGTCAAACTCATCTTCACCCCTTCCCACCAATCCATCTCCACCACCTTTTCCACCCCACTAGCCTTGAACCACTTCTCCAACCCCAACCCGACGAAAAACCAGGCGTTGGGATGGTGGGTTTGGATGTCTTTGATAGAAGAATAACTCAAATGGTCATAATGACTGTGCGAGATCACCACCGCGTCGACAATGGGTAGATCCCCTAGTTTACACGGTGGAGGTGTGTAACGCTTCGGCCCGAACCACTGCACGGGAGCACAGCGGTCTTCAAAGACAGGGTCGAAGAGAACCCTCAGACCGGAGGGGAACTCAACGTAGTAGCATGCGTGACCGAGCCAGGTTGCTCGGAGGGAGGTGTTTTCCCTTGTGGGGGAGAATGATGGGGGGCAGGAGGGGATGTTGGCTGCTGAGGTGTCGGGTGTGGGGAGGTTTCCTTGGAGTTTGGCGCTACGTTGCTTTGTGAGTGAATGGTGGTGAATAATCACGGGAGGGTAGTAAAACTCACGTCAAGATTGCCCGTAAGGTCTGGAACATCGTCGGCTTTGGATCCCCCGCCGAGGGGTACGGATTCCGAAACTTGACATGTCTCCCGCCCGCATCTTTAACATGATGAGGATTTGAAGCTGCGTCGTCGGGGAGGTTGCCTGCCCTGACTGGTTTCGTCACCGAACTCTCGTACACGACCGCACCCGCAGCGGTAGCCATCGTGGCAGCAGCGGCAACAGCAGTTGAGACAGGAACAATAGCTGCTCTTCTCGTGGCAGAGGCCGAATAATACCCAACCAACCTCGGCCGGGCAGGGTTACACGTGAAAAATGCTCTCTTCGACAGCGAGGATGTAAACCGATTGACAAGATACCGACCCAGAATCCGTTCCACACCCATCATGAACACACCTCGAACAGCCAAGGTGAAGAAGCGGGGTGTGGTTTTATGCTTAAGCAGCTGCCAACTCGAACCCGGCCAAGCTCAAAGAAGGCAAGGGTGTCTGTCAGGCCGCGTCGCTGTTTCCGGGGCTTATCGGACTTAAGCCAAATCTCACTCGTCAACTGTCAATTCAACTTAAACAACCGACCGCACATCCCGAACCGACCATACAGAATCTCGAAAAAACGCCAGCTGAGGCAGGTCAGCATTGTGTGTTGGTCGCCAGACGGCCGTTAATTGCGCCGACGGCGAAGGAAGCAGAGCTCGCTGGGGGTCGGCCCGGAGGTTGGAAGGTGTCCGATGCCGAGGGGAGGGTTAGGGTTGTGTTTTGCCCCTGAATTTGTCACTGGTGATAATTGGTCCGTGCCCGAGATTCTGGAAGGGTTCCCGATTTTGCAGGATCGCGGTTGACGCGTTCTATCAAACGACAGGACCCGCACCGTTGAGCTGCAAAGTTGGGATGGCTTCTTAAACATGGGTTTCACAAGCCTCAAGAGTTGCCAATGCCCTCAGATTGCATGTGACTTCGCTCTCAAGCCTGCTGCCCGGCTGGTTCCTTCGCGATCAGGGGTTGCAACAAACGCTCACACTTACATCACTTCCGCACAGCGACGAGGCCTTCAAAACTAACAATGTTATTTCCTCATATCACTCTCACGAATATACCAGAGGACGCTATAAAGCCAAGCAACTAACGTGTCCCTGCACAAAAGAAAACTAGGTCCATAACCTCTATCCCCAAACTCAATGTGCAAGGTCATTCCAAAATCTAACTCGAAACCAGATCCCCTCTCTCATGCTCCCTCCATTGATCAAATCCAGCAGCGGTCTAAGGAGCTAGGCGAAAGGGCATAGCCATCGGAGGCGCGCAGCCGTTCATAGGCGCCTGGACAGGTCCGCCAGGGCCAACAAATGTGCCAATGGGGTAAAAGGACGTGATCTGGATCGGGATGCCCGTGTTGGGCCCGACGGGAGAAGTGTAAACAAAGGACTGAGCGGCCATGGAGACAGGTCCGGCACCCATGCTGCTGGAGATACAAGTTAACTTTCGAATATTTTGTTTTTGTCAACATGGGAGCGGTTCTTACTACCCCATCATTGGCATCGTCATGGCAGCTGGGGTCATGGGCCACATGTTGTTGGCAAAGTTGGCTCCAGCAGCGGCTCCCGCTCCGGCGGCAGCACCCGCGAAAGCCCCGGCAGCTGAGGCTCCGGCATAGCTGGAAAGTAGAAGAAGTAAGTTAGAGCGGTAATTTTCTTGTCTTCATGCGGCCAAGGAGGAAGCCAGAGATATGAAATACTTGCTTCATGGCGCCGAACATGTTGTAAAACGCATACCCATGACAGCACATCTGAGGCTGAAGCTGGACGGGCATCACGTACGAGGGGTGGCAACCATACGGGCAGGGCATAGTGATGGTTTGTGGTCTTTGGTGTTGAAAATGAATTGAGATGTGGTCGAGATGCTGAACCGCGAGTTGAATCGCGGGGAATGGTGGTATTGTAAAGTGTATGAAGTTTGTAATGTGTGGTGGAGAGAGGAAAAAGGGCAGAAGCTGCTGCAGCTTTAGTTGAGAGCTGCCGAGTGGTCACGGGAGATTGTCCTCAGGCATGTGAAGGGAGAAGGCCGGTAGTTTACATTGTCCGTCGTCATGTAATCTCATTGTGGTGGGCTGATTCGGTGTGCTGACCTGTTTGTCACGGCCAGAGATGGGATGAAGAGTCACCCAGGCTGCAATTCAAGGTATTTCTAGCCGGCTGCCATATCCATTGTTGACGTTGGGAAAGAACGAACGACAGTGACGTGGGGGAGGAAACGATGAAGAGCCCTTTCCTAGATGATGTTGCTCCCTTGAAGGCGTCATATCGCCCGACCAAATGTAAGCTGGTTGTTGTTGTCTACCTGGTATATTGAATACTACTAGCATCTCTCACAACCTGAGCACCATCACAAATTGCCCAAGGTCACATCACACCAAAACTCGATCCTCAACCCCGTCAACTCTTCAAGGTCAAGGTCCTTCACCTCAAGGCCACCTGGTGCAATACAAACCTCCCACTCGGTCAGCGGTGTTTGAAGCGTGCAGTCCCTCTGTTGACTGTATTCTCCGTCGCAGACAATCGACCCATCTAGAGGAACGTACTCAAATAGCAGAGCACGGGCATCTCCCACGAAATTTGACACCCTGTCTGTCCGGGCGCCAGGCAACGCGATATCGGAAAAGCGGCCTGGTGTCTTGAGATACAACCTCAAGGTGTCCATCCCCGCGGGTGGGCAAACCGTCTTCACACCATCAAGATAGCATCGAACGCGACTGACACGGATGCGGCTGAAGCCGTTGAAGATGTTTTGATCTGGGCGAAGCGAGACCGTAACTGATTGCCCGGCACCCAATTGCGCTCGCAAATCCGTTGCGTCCGTAGCATTTCCAAGTGTGCGAATTACAAAACGGCGGTTCTGGATCTGGGCGCGTGATCCAAAGGCGGCAACGCTGCCCTGGAGTTTGGCAGCAGCGTCCAGGAAATCGACAACTGGCTGAACAGGCGAGAAAGTGATGGGGGAGTAAGGTGTGAGGGCATGGAACATGTAGGCCTCAGAATATGACTGGAAGTCTAGAAAAATCAAAGAGCGAATCGACAAGAGACGGTCAAACATGGCACGCCGCAAGATGTCGAGCACGGCGTCTTGCTGCATCAGGGTCGTAGTAGAGAGAGTGAGGCGGGCCTGGTCGCGGCGCTGCAGCTTGACGAGCACGACAGCAAGATCATCACCACGCCTGCACAGGTATTCCTGTGTTTGCAGATAGGTCTTGCCATTGACAGCCAATTTGCGGAGGGAGAGAAAGTATTTTCGCTTCCCGTCACAGTCGACACTCGCAATGGCTTTCTCCATGTCATCGACCTGCTCACGAAAAATGTCCCACAGGGCGGTCGCGTTGAACACATCTATGTCCATATCAGGACGCTGCATTGCAGTCTCGTCGCGATGTTTCTTTGCTGCCTCAAGAGTCGCTACAACTCCGGCCACCTCACCAGCCAGCTTCGTCAAAGACTCAATCACAGACTTGATCTCCTCGTAAAGCTGCTTTAGCTTTTTAAAGATCTCAGTTAGCGTCTTGATTACTCCCACGCCTGAATTTATGGCGGCGCCAATTGAGGAAGCTGCAAGACCTCCTGTAGCGACTGTCGCGGCCACCGCACCGGAAACGTCTACGACGGCCTTGCATACGCCCACCACGGCTTCTTGCTCATTTTTCTTGCTCCATGCATCGATACCAGCGTTCAAACTTTTCTGGGCCTTGTCGAGAGACTTTTCGTTCTCCAGGAAACGCCTTTGGGCCACATTGTTGGCGTTCACCGCCGCTTCGTACCCCTTTTGAGCCAAAGCCTCGAGAAACTGGTATTCGGTAATGGCATCCTCGCTGCGTGCGAACATGTTGGTTGTCAGAGCTGCGAAGGTACCTGTGGTGGTGTCCTGAGCCGCGAAGCTTCGGAACGCATCCTCGAAAGCCTTCGCCGCGATGAGTCGAGACTTCAACACTTGCTTGCTGGCGTAGATGTTGACGGACGGCACATTAAAGATGTTGCGGGTATTCGAAAGAATAAGGGTATTGCGTAACGACGAGGCTTGAATGTTGAGACTAACTGTAGTCGGCGATGCGCTAAGGTTACACACCCAGTTGAGAATCTCGAGTGAAAGCTGACGATCTGTATGGAGGATCGAAGCAGCAACGAGAAACTGAAAGTGAACAAGTCATGGGAGATTGTCGTTGATATAAGATTCGGCTTCAACCGTTCCATCGGGTCTCAAACGGTCCAGGTAGTCTGCTGTAGATATGTCGAGCATCGAGGGTTCAAATTGTTCCGTGTAGAAGTCTTCTCCCGTCCAGACCACTTCGCTGCCCCATTTATCCCGGTCTATAGAAAGCGACTTGGATCTGGAGGATCCATCGGTCGAAATGAAGTTGACACCAAAGCTAGCAGGCAACGAATATGTGAAGATATCGAGAATAGAAGTGGTCGAGAGACTCATTTTAAGGGCATTTTTAGCATCGCCGAGGCACTGTAACTTGCAGGCAAAATTGCGAAGGTCTAGATCGTTGGCTAGGTCGTCATGAGCGACGACAACATTTTCGGGTATCTCTAGCGTGTCACAGTACATCCAGACTGTCACTTCCAGGGAAATCCGATACAGATTTCGGATGACATACTGCCAAAAACTGAGGAAGATTTCTCTCCCTATCTTCTACATTCACACCCCTCAGTCTTTCCAATAAACCTGAAGCATATAACCGCCGACAGAAAATAGAAATCGAAAATAAAACGGGCTGTAGAAAATAGAGGTACTTCGGCACAGCCCAGGCCCTCACCTTAGGTGTATAGTCGTTTGCTCCTCCCAGCCTACCCGCAAATCTCGGGTCTTGGGGATTTTTAATATCGGGCCGATATACTATAATTCTGTAAGATCTCGAAGGCTTTTGGGAAACCGGCGGTAGGACGGACCAGCCCCTTCTTAAGTGCGTGCTGTTTATCCCAGTTTAGCAACCCCCTTCACTCGCCTATCCAGCATACACTTCCTACTCACTCGTACTGCATTCTAATGCTACTATCAGCTCGATATAACCTGAATAGTATTGTTCGGCCTATCATTTCGTGGAGCCAATGGCTTTTTGTAGTGGACTTGGTATAGAGTCCTGGGTATGTTATCTCCTTCAGCGTAGTCGACATGGTTTGGCAAGACACTTGTATTAAGTTTGTAATGCTTCCGGTTATCTGGATCCCGCCAGTAATAAGTCCCTTGGCAGGGAGAACCGGTGTACCGCATGAGACTGTAGACTTCTTTCCAGACAGTTGTCAGACCTGCAAATTCTTGTTCTTCAAGGAGCTCCGCCCTCTCTGCAAGTTGTGTAGCCGTCGCCCCTCCTCGTCTCGTAGCCTGCTGCGTCCTCACGACAATCTGTTGTGTAGTTTCCTTGTAAAATGAACGAGACGCCGATCCTCAGCCGCCTCAAACTTTCAAGAAACATTACGGTTTTATGGACAGTGCATTCGTGGCACCGGCTAGCATACGGACGCGCCAAAACGACGGCCTCCAAAGGGACATCTTCATGCACGCCAGCGAAACACCGCCAATAACGATGCTTCCAGTATGCGCAGTTGGCGCCAGCAAAATGCCTGATGTGCGGGGTTGGCAATCTGGGCAGGACAGCACCTCAACCCTTGGAGACAGCAGCAACAACAACCACCTTTGAGCTACAACAATCGAAGCCACTGAGATTTGCGCTTCGTAGCTCAACAATTACTCACGGAAGGTGATTCTGATCTATGTCTGAGAGCTTATCCTGGTTTCAGCTACTGATTTATTGAGCCTACTAGTTTCGTCCATCCCCCCGGCCCACCTGCTCGCCTTTTCCCGCTGTCGGACAGTCATACGAGTAGCTACGAGAGCTAAGCTCGGCGGTTTTTCGACAATGCGCCTCCTGGAACGCAATGATACCGGCGATTTTAGTTTAACGGATGACATTCCCGACGACCAGGTCCCACCGTATGCAATACTTTCGCACACCTGGGACGACGAAGAGGTCATCTTTAAGGATATAAAGGACGGTACATGCAAGAACAAAAGAGGCTACTCCAAGATACAGTTTTGCGGAGATCAAGCCGGACGCGATGGGCTGAAATTCTTCTGGGTCGACACATGCTGTATCGACAAATCCGACAGCACCGAAGTTCAGCGCGCCCTTAACTCCATGTTTCAGTGGTACCGCAATGCAGCCAAATGCTATGTCTATCTCACAGATGTCTCAACCTGCCAGAAGGACACCGACGGCAACCCTGGCTGGTGGGAATTAACCTTTCGAAAATCCAGGTGGTTCACTCGTGGATGGACCCTTCAAGAGCTCATTGCTCCAGCAATTGTGGAATTCTTCTCCAAAGAGGGCGAGCGTCTAGGAGACAAGAAGTCTTTGGAACAGCAAATCCACGATGTAACCGAGATTCCCCTAGAGGCTCTCCCAGGCAACACATTGTCCGACTTCAGCATCGAAGAGCGTCTGTCGTGGGTCGGAAAGCGCAACACCACACAAAAAGAAGACAAGGCGTACTCGCTATTCGGCATCTTTGATGTAACAATGGCGCTTCTGTATGGCGAAGGAGAAGATAGAGCATTTGGGCGGCTGCGAGAGGAAATTAGTAAGCATGATCGCTGTCTGTCCAGTCTACATTCTACCGACCCGCGCCTTGATAAGAAGCGCATCGAGGAGGCAAAGGTGGGTTGCTTGCTGGCGCTTACCGCTGGGTTTTCGCCAACCCCGACTTCTGTCTATGGCGTGAACGGTCGGAGAGCCGCTTACTCTGGATCAATGGAGATCCCGGCAAAGGCAAGACCATGTTACTCTGCGGCATCATCAACGAGCTACAGGAGCCATTGTTGCAGACGGGCATTGTCGTAATCTGGCCTACTTCTTCTGCCAAGCTACCGACTCCCGCATCAATAACGCCATTGCCGTATTGCGTGGCCTGATCTACCTTCTTGCCCACCAGCAGCCACGTCTCATCTCCCACGTGCGTAAATACACCGACGCTGGTAAATCCCTCTCCGACGCAAATGCGTGGTTCGCCCTCTCGGACATTTTAGTGGGGATGCTAGGAGATCCGAACGTGAAGCCAACCTGTTTAGTCGTCGATGCCCTAGACGAATGTGTTACCGACCTCCCGAAGCTTTTAGACTTTATCGTCTGTATCTCATCCGATCGGATAAAATGGCTCTTAACAAGCCGGAACGAGACGATCATCGAGAAGAAATTGAAATCTAACAATGCGCGAACAAGGCTTAGTCTTGAGCTGAAGGAAAATGCGATGGAGGTGTCTCATGCCGTCGATGTGTACATCGACGATAAACTATCTGGGTTGGAAGCACTTCAGGACGACGCCCTGCTAAAGGATCAAGTACGGGATATTCTACACAACAAGGCAAACGGCACGTTCCTCTGGGTGGCCCTCGTCGTACAGGAACTCAGCATGGATGGGGTTGAGAGCTGGCATGTTTTGCAGATTGTCGAAGAAGTACCACCGGGGCTGGATGGGATGTACAAGCGCATGCTCGATGAGATCGAGCGGAATAAACGGGACTCGGAATTCTGTTGGCGCATTCTCTCGGTGGTGACGGTAGCATACCGCCCACTTCACTTGGACGAAATAGGCGGCTTGTCTGGATTACCGGAACAGATTGTCAGGTCGACGGAAAATATTCAGAAGATCGTGGCCAAGTGCGGATCCTTTCTCACGGTTCGAGATAGCCAGATCTACCTCGTTCATCAATCAGCCAAGGACTACTTGAGTGATCAAGCCTCCCCATTACTTTTCCCCAGTGGTGTGGCTGTGACCCACCATGACATATCGGATCGGTCACTAAAGCTTCTCTCAGGCAAGTTGCAACGCGATGTATACGGTTTATGCATACCAGGATTTTCTATCGACCACGTCCGAGTGCCGGACCCGGACCCTCTTGCGACAGTGCGGTACTCGTGCGTTTACTGGGTTCATCATCTCTGTAACTGGCAGTCGAGCGACGATAGTAAGCACCCAGATATTTTCCAAGATGGTGGTATCGTCGATGGCTTTCTGAGGCAGCACTACCTCCACTGGCTTGAAGCACTTTCACTTTGTAAGAGCATGCCGCAGGGGATACTTTCAATGGCAAAGCTCGAAAGCATTCTTCAGGTAGGCTCTACCCAGTGATAGTATCCTCTTATTAAGCGGTTCTAACAGGAATTTAGCACAGTTCGATTACGTCTCAATTACCAAGCCTTGTCGCTGACATGCGCCGATTCGTTTTATACTGGAAATGGGTTATTGAGAATTATCCTCTTCAGGTATACGCTTCAGCACTTGTATTCAGCCCCGCCCAAAGTATAACAAGAGGCCTATTTACGCAGGAAGAACGGAAGTGGATTACTTCGAGGCCAATGGTAGAGGATAATTGGAATGCGTGCCGGCAGACGCTCGAGGGCCATGGCAGTCGGGTCTGGTCGGTAGCGTTCTCGCCCGATTCGAAGTGGGTTGCGTCAGGATCAGACGACAGTACCATCAAGATCTGGGAGGCGGCCACGGGGTCATGTACGCAGACGCTCGAGGGCCATCGCGGTTGGGTCTGGTCGGTAGCGTTCTCGCCCGATTCGAAGTGGGTTGCGTCAGGATCAGACGACAGTACCATCAAGATCTGGGAGGCGGCCACGGGGTCATGTACGCAGACGCTCGAGGGCCATGGCGGTTCTGTGAAATCGGTAGCGTCTTCCCTTGATTCGAAGCTGATGGCATCCAGATCTAACGATACCAACCCCCCACATTACCCACGCTATGGAATAGACATGAGCAAGAGATGGATTACGAAGGGTTCAGAAAATTGGCTATGGCTGCCTCTGGAATATCAGTCACAATGTCTCGCTGCAGCGGCATCAACAATTGCTATTGGCTGTTCTTCGGGACGCGTCCTAACTATGAAGTTCACGACAGACAGCTGAGCTGATCTCTCATTCTTTGTCTCTCTCTTTTTTTTCTATCATAGTGTGACACAGGAGGGGCCTGGCGGTCTCCATTAATTTATAGCCCGTCACAATACTCTAGATCCTTCTGGATCCCGCCTCTTTTATCACTTCGAGTACCCTGTTTCGTCATGAAGACAGGTGGCTCTAGAACACTTGGTAGAGACGTCATTTTGCCCACTCGAACAACTCGAGATCGGGCTAGTTAGCTTGACGTAGTTCCAAGCGCCACAACTTTATTTGATCTGGTTTCCTTTAACAGCCGCGAGGCATTTGATTGTCCGCCTCAATTCCAACCATTGATTATGCAGGTAGATAGCAGTTAGGCCGCGATGCGGCTAATTGCTTATTTTCCGTGTAACATAAAGTCTTACTTACAGCCTGGTGTTAATTTCATTGGCATGATCCTTCAGTACACGCTGCTCATATTTCTTCTTCATCATACGAGACAGCTCCCAAGATGATTTGACTGCAGTAACTAAGCCTGTGAGAGCGGCAGCTGATGCCAAGGGAACTAGGGAGGTATGACGCCATAAGTGCTAATTTGTTAATAGGAAGTAATAAAGAAGCTTAGGTAGGTTTGTAAATATGAAATGGAACTGTAGTTAAGACAAGCAGTACGATGGTTTATATGACGATTCAACTTCGCCTTTACCTTGAATTGCAAATTCGTTATTCGAACTTAAGCTGGTTAATTTAGACATTTCGAAATCAAACACATTTTTTCCAAGCTGAAATTGACAGGGTGGTAGGGTGGAAGAGGCAGTGCTGCTCCTAACTACACACCCCACCCAAGTCTAAAAGCGGCAATATATTTCCCTTGACCAGGAAGAACACCACAAGTCGATGAAGGGCGGTATTCAAATTGGCATCTCTGACAAGACGGTTGGCCTGTGCCAGGGACTCGTTCAGGCGCTGACGGGAGAGCGGAGATAAACCTGGCCGCTCTGTCAGTCCTGTCAAAAATTAACTTTAAAAGAGCCAGAAGCCCACATACCGTACGACTGTCCGCATCGAGATACGCTGCTTCAGCGTAGTCTTTGGCAAAAGTCTTCTCTTGCAGAGTAAAACCATTGACCATTTGGTCCGACGCAATCTTGAAATTCATGATGCAAAGAGACAATCCTGCTTCTTGACACTCTAAAAGCACTGGACTGTATCAAAGCAATGCAAGGCAAGGCATTGATGGTAAGAATCGACAAGACCAAAAATCCACCTTTTTCCAATCCTTTGGTCAGAAACTAAAGAACAATAATATTTTGCCTTTTCATTTCTCTCCTGATATCACGCCTGCTCATTTCTGGGTACTTGCTTGTCTGAACCTGGCAGGTCTCTCCCCTCACCACCTCTCCATCATGCCTGCCTGCCTAGAAGACGCTGCTCTTCAGCCGCATGTATGCTCAAAACCTACCTATTCTACTTTCAAACAAGCCGCTGCAAGTGCTTCTTTCGTAGCCAGTTGCCGTCGAATGGACAGAGCAAACCCCCGAGCCACACCATTTTCGGTTCGTCCTAATACTGGCCATATTGGGCCCAAGTGGCTTGCATTTTATCTGCAGTCCTCACCAATCCGCCATCCGACATCAATATCAGCCCAGCTGCACTAGTCTGGTAAAGTCCCTCAAATCGCTTGGCAAAGTCGACATTGGCTCAAGTAGGTTTGCGGTGTGAAATTGCTCCAACTGGGAGAGAAAGAGACTCGAATATCGATATCGGGCTGCATAGAGTCTCAACAGAAGCTGTGCGTTCCAGACCATTCCAATCCAAAATACCTGCGTGTTTTGAAACCATTGGGTATAAAGCCATGATCCCTCCAAACTAAAGCCTTGTGAAGCATCGGCTGGGGGGGTACTTTACAAGGCAACTGCGGGAAAATTGAGCAACATGTTGTGGGAGGAAAGAAGTTTGACTCCAGACTTTTACTTTTCGTGTCACGACATCATTTGAATATGCCTAAGGAGGTAATCAAAGGTCCAATAAATAACAAGACAGTGATGACGTAATTCCCTACGAGAATTCTGTTCCCCAATAAGAATAGTGCATCCCAACAAAAATGGTTGCCTAGAAGGCGACTTGCTGCAAGTTGCGGATTACCTGAACACGAAGGGCTAGGTGGTGTTGGTCGGCATCAAACGCCACAAGTCAAAGAAAAGGACGCAGCGGCGTTTGTCTTATAGAAATGGTTCGCATAAGCTGAATGATGACAGATGGGTGACGAAGGCCTCGAAAGCTGAGGTGGCATTACTTTTGAAGAAGACGTACATGAAGGCTCTGCCCCTTCGCTTCTGCCAAACCGTATCGAAGCTTCACTTGTCAAGGACAGTTTGGATTGCATCTCAATATGGCGACCGTCCAAGTTCTTGCCCCTCAAGCCGCTCTGGATACCTTTGGGGAGCAGGCTCTTACTTTTCTTCGGCAAGCTCAGCCGACAGCAACTGGGATACAAATCGTGTATCAGGAGACAGTAGGAGCCGATGTAGACGGCACTCATGGCTTCTCGCTCGATGATACTCTTTTCACAAAGCTCCAACTCTACATCGCCACCTCTTTCGTTTTCCCGAAGACACCAGACCAATTCCGAGCCAAGTACCCCTTTGCTGATTTTCACACGACCAACCTCAAGAAAGGGAATTACGAGGTGTGTGGCCAACCTCAACTCATTACCTTACATGAAGACTCCGATTACTAACGCGCCTTGCCAAAGTTGATTGTTGATGTGTTGACTACGATACATCAGCATTGTGCTATCTTTCAGACCAACGGGATCAACCCAATGATTGAACTTGTTAGTACAATTTAATCTTCTCTGCCTGCTGTTACCGTCCTCGCATTCAATGATTTTGCGTCCACCTTCATCGTCTTTCCCGAACATGATAGCACCGTCTCAGGCCTGTCTACAAAACATGATGGGTCAGTATACGGCCAATCCAATTTGCGCTACCGACCCGACTGCAACTGACATGAAACTTACTATTAGATGGTATGGGCCAAATGAAAACGAACGCAGACTCACTCATCAGGAATTTGGAGAGCCTTTTGGGCCGTGTCATGCCCGAGAGCCACGTGAGCGGTGTCATTGTCAAAATTAGCGTGGACCGCACCGTGAAGGCCTGGAATATGGTATGCTATCTCTTCATTACCCGGTGTTGGATTGTGTTGCTCAGGTCTCACATGTCTCAGGTTTTCCATGTTGCTCGGCAGTTTGCCAAGCACGGCCTCATTGTTCATGCCAACGAGATGCCTGTCCCCAAGGAGAAAAAAGCTCCCAGGCTACTTGCCGCTCATTACGGAGGCCAGGACGTAACCTTCTTGGGAAGATTTATTTTTCCCCCTGTCGAAAACCTGGTCGTTAACGCCCGTACATTCCCTATTCGCGACCCATGGCCCGTGAACCCCAAGTCACTGAGCCTTGTGTAGACCTTTGGCGACAGCCCTACTGACGAAAAGCGGGTCTTCGTTTCCAAGGCTGGCGAGGATACTATTTAGACTCTTACCTCGGATGATATCAAAACGCAGCCACCAGGGGTGACGCTGGCCAGTGCCTGGCCTCCGGAGGTCCCGGGCCGCATCAAGATCTACGCTGTTATCTATGGCTTGGAGCAGATCACGCACCCGACAGTGTACCGAAGGCTTTACGAGGCTGCGTCAAGAAACGAGCGTATCTACATCAGCAACAAGTTCTTCAGCAACTCACCACTCATCAATGAGGATCCTTGGCGTGGAACAATTAAGAGTGCTGCCATCGTCTATACCATCCGAGGGAAATGGAAGTCAATCAGTGGTAGGGAACGCGAGTACATGAAATGGGAGTTGTAGTCGGTCCTGTCGCTTCTCCACGACACAGTGTGCTGGGACGGTAAGACCCAGCTGTCTCGGCCCCGCTGCTCATTTTATTTTCAAGCTATTTCCAGTTTACGCTCCTTATTGAACGGGGTATTTGGCGGGACTTCTACCTACTATCGACTAGCGGGGCAGCTCGTAGAATATGAAGGTGGACAATATCAAACACCTTGGTTTCATTCGCGACCGCTAAATCCCCTCATAGCATGTGTACCAAGGATCCCTCCACAAGGTACCTAACGATCTCGAGCAAGCCGATGTGAGAATCATCTCAGGTTGTACGATGGTTCCGAAGCCTAACTCCTTTTTTTTTTCCCTTTTTTTTTTTTTTTTTGCTTGGGGTCGTCTTTTTGCAAATCTAACTATGGGACGATTCCATGCCAGACAGAAGTATAGCAGAAATAAGGAGACTGCTTTTCAAGCAGCTTGACTGTGATTTCGGCCATAGGTAATCCATCTCAGATCCGGACCTTCCGCACGCAATCTGAGGTCAAGTGGTAAGATTAAGGGATTGCAGGATAATAAAAATTCTTTGACGATCCTTCCTAGGCCTTTCTACTCTCTTCAAAGGTCTATTAAATATTATCTAATACCTATCAAGATATATTCAAGGCCAACTAACTATATTCAGAGGCATGCCGGCTATCTTGAAAGGTCTTCAATCCCAGTATCAATCTCTATTTTCCATGTAAAAAAGCAGGAGGTACACATGGACCGCAAGATTTCAACCATGGTCGTGGTGCATTGTGGAAAAAGGTGCAACCTAAGTCGCCGGCAATAATGTAGCCACTGGGACGGTAGCACGGGTGTGGCTGCAGCAAGGGCATTTTGGAGGATTCAAGGTTCGTGGTTCATGTGTAGGTGTGTTTCATGCAATGGCATCGACTTGAGAGGCTATTAGCTATTTTAGGTGACGGCATCTCCTTGGTCTTCCAATGTTAATGAGCTCTCCTTTAAGTCATGGTAACACTGTCGTGATGCCTGTCGCCATCCTTAAACAAGTATTGAATATCTCTCCGATACGTACTCACTATCTTGTACTCACAGATTAGGCATGTTTCAATGCCTATTGGCATTCTTCTAATATGTGTTAACTATCTTTTTGAACCTCTTTGATGATACGTAAAGGCCTACTCCAGAGGCACAACGATCGAAAAATGATCCTGTTCAGGCTTCGCCGGTTCTCTCCAGCAATCTTCCTCCAAGTCATGCCGTGTATGTGTATGAGATCCAGACGGGAACCTCCAGTTTTCAAGAGCAACATCAGGCTGTGGATCCAGTCGTAAAGAATGCCATTACATTCCGATTTTACAGGCTTCTGCTATGGAACCTAGCATCAACATCTTACAATATCCATATTCTGCCCATGAACCCGTCTCCCAAATCATGACCAATAACAAACAAAGCTTGCTTCCATCCTCCCATCTTCTCATTACTTCTGATGCTCCTTCACCATCTTCTGCGCCGCAGCCGCAAGGTCCTTCAACGCATCCCGTCGCTTGTACTTGGCATCCTCGATAACACCTAAAATGCATGTCAGCACCCAACCATGGCCATCTTGAAGCTTCAAAACCCACCAATATCAGCATCGCTCGCAAACTTGGAAGTCCACCTCACAAAAGTGCTCTCCTCAAACTCGCCCGACGTGACGGGCCAGCATCGAATCGTGCTGACTACGCTCGAGTAGCTCAGCTCGGGCTCGCTGTTGATGACACTGTAGGTGATGAAGTGGTCCAGGTTCTTTTGTGCCATCCACATGTCAGTACCATCCGTGTTGAGGAAGAGAGGTTGAACCCACGCTGTGCTCATCCTGCTTGATCTCCACCACGCTCCCGTCCTTGAACGTCCACTTGTACACGTCCGTCTCGTCGCTGACACCCTTGACGATGTGCTCGGCTTGCTTGATCTGGGAGTACCACTTGGGGAACTCAGCGAGCTTGATGAAGTGCCAGACGTGGGAGAGGGGCGCACGGATCACGGCGCTCTCGATGACTTCGTTGGTGGTTGCGATCGGCATTGTGATTGTTGGGTGTGTGGTATGGTTGTTGAGACTTGCTGTGTGTAGATGTAATTGGAAAGTTGGTGGACTGAAAGCTCGCAGGGTCTTCTTCTTGTAGTTGCGTGTCAGGTGAGCATGTGTTTGTTTGGTTTGGTAGCTTGACCAATACCCCAATGGAAACCGCTCGAGGCCATTGGTGTATCATACGTCATAGCTCAGTCATTGGAGATGGGATGACACAGGTGGGGTTTTCTTTGGGGTTGATTGATTGACTGCACGTTCTCCAATTCATTGACAGCGAAAATGGAAAGAAAGCAAAAGATCGGCTCCGTTTGACTGGATGCAAGCGAGACATATGATGCCACTTGCCAGCGATGGCGATGTTCCCTACTTGGCACTTGTGAATATGAAGAAATAGCAGCAGGAGAGACACCAGCAATGGAGGAGCTGGGCTGCATTTCTTTGGCCTACTACTGTTGGGCAGTGTTGTATGCAAACGCATAAAGGGCCTGCATTTTTCCTCAGGCATAAAGCTCAATCAGCTTGGCAGACAGAAAATAGCTTGGACGACGAACTCCTGCCGTCAAATCCAACAGCACGTTCAAAGGGTTTGACCTGACGTTGGGGCGAACACTCTTCCAAGACTGACCTACCCACCACAAAATCCCAAAATAGCGGCGCCATCATAAGGCTGACCAGTGAGGTCAAGCAAAAGTCAGACCAGCGATTTTAGTGGCTTGGCCTGTGGCTTGTGGTGAAGAAGCGCCGGGAGCTGACATCAAGCCTCAATCCTGAGATTCCTCTTTGCCTTGCTCAACGCAGCCTTGTTTGGACGCGATTTCAGGGTCGCGCGGTGACTTCCACCGCGACCGACTTATTACATCACGTTCATGATACCCAATTTCATCGATCCGAGCGACAGTCCGAGTAAGCACAGACCAAGTGATGCCGGAACACGGTGGCATCCGGCGGCACGATTTGGGAAGCAACGTGTTGTTCCCAGCTGTTGGTTGGGAACTTGTCGGATCTATTATCCGACAGTCCCCCACTTGAATCGCATACTTCTTGCCAAAGGTTTTTTTGATGCTCCAATGGCGAAGATGACAGGTGGTGGCGGAGACAGCTGTGTCCGCGCTGTTGGGATCTGGAGAGTACTGCCTGCCAAACTCAGCCTCAACCCCCTGCCATACCCGGCAGGGTAAGAGCACATCCTCCTGAGCTATCAAAAGTCGAGCTGACTTGAACCTTCCCATTTTATTTCTCCTTCCTCTTCCATTTCGTCCAGTCTCTCATGTTGTGTGTGCTCATCATACACAACATTGGTACAACAGGCTGTTTGCCTCTCGCGTCTCCTCAACGAGCACACCCTCACCCGACCCATGAACGACTACCGTTACTGCCATAGTTCGGGGAATTTTCATCTGATTATTCGCCTATGGTCCTGCCGGATTCATAGCCTATCAATACCCTTTGTTTTCTCTATACAAGCCCCCACCTACCTCCAAGATGATCAGTCTCGGGAAACTGCGGGCGCTTCCCTCTGCTCTCGCCATTCTCGTGCTCGCCTCGACAGTCCAGGGGGCCTCGATCAACTTTGACTTCTATCCCGAAACCGCCCAGGGTTGCATGTACGCGGCGGCCGACGCCTCCAAGTGCGAGACGGGTGTTGTTAAGACAACAAATGAATGCCTCTGCCAAAATGGAGGGGGTTTTATCAAGAACACAGCCTCCTGCCTCGGTCGATCTTCGAGGGATGACCTCCAACAAGTTTATGACACGATGAGCGGTGCTTGCAGGGACTCACGCACGCCTATGGGCATCTCGGAGAAGCAGTTTATGGATTTCGCGGACGGGGCCACAACCACCAGCACATCCATAACGACAACAACTGCTCCAACAAGCACGACGACAACCTCCTCAACAACAAGTACCACTACCTCGACCGAATCACCACCGGCTTCAACAGAACCAGCAGACGAAGGAAGCCCAGACGAAGGAAGCCAAGGGCTACCGACGGCAGCTCTTGCTGGCATCATAGCCGGATCGGTTGTTGGGGTTGCTGTGGTGGCTGGAATGGTCTTCTTCCTGCTGCGCAAGAAGAGAA